>NC_045444.1:15800888-15889617 GCF_002776525.5 Piliocolobus tephrosceles | reverse complement strand
AAAAAAAGAAATCAAGATGGTATTACATGATTGTAAATGTCATGGTGGCAATAGAACATATCGATCTAATAGGTGTGACCGGGGAAGTGGTAGGAGAATATGTCATTGGATTGGTTGAGGAGTTAATGTTTGAGTTGAGAATTGAATAATAATTAAGAAGTAGCCAGCCTTGGGAAGATCTGAGGAGATGCTACTTAGTGGAGAAGAATGTAAATGCTGAACCCCTGAAGAGGACTAAGTTGAGTGTGTTTGAGCAACAGAAAGAGGACCAGTGGGGCATATTGATCACACTTTTTTTTTTTTTGATCACACAGAGGGAGGTTAGAGATGAGCTGGAGGCAGGTGGGGAAAGATGATATGGAGTCTGTGGGCCACAGCAAGGAAAACTGGATACATTCAAAGGGCGATGAGAAGCTTTAGTGTGTTTTAAGCCCGAGTAACATGACTGTTTTACATTTACAAAAGTTTGTGGGAAATGGATCCCAAGTTTAGCCAGGAAATTGCCTGTTATGAAATCAACAAGGAATTTTTAGAACATGAGAACATTAAAACCATGCTGAATTCTTCTGAAAGGCCAAGTAAGATGAGGGCAGAAAATCACCCTCTGGGTTCAGCAGGGTGGAAGCCATTGAGGACTTGGGCAAGAGGGTCTTCATTTCAGAAATCATGATGGAAAACTGAGTACAGTGGGCTGAGGAGAGAATAGCGCTCTGGGGGAAAACTGGGATGAAGAAACTCTGGGCCTGGGTCAGTCACACAGCTAAGGCTAGAAGCAAGGCAAGGAGGTGAAAAAGGGATCAAGGGAAACTCTACGTACGGAGCAGGGCAACCTCCAGCGCCCTCGGCTTTCTCAGCAGTCACGATACTGGCAGCCATCCCTATGTGTGCAAGGCAGGAGTCTGGGGGACTTTTGTCTGGAGAAACTGTCTAGTGAAGACAAAAGAACTCCAGATACTGACATCTGAGGAACCAAAACAAAGGGGCCAGATGCCCACCCCGTGACTGTACAATGAGGCACACCAGTCAGTATATTGCACTTCCACACCCATGGCTTCTGGTTGCATTCTCATGCCTTACTTTAAAACATGTACAGAAACCCAATGAAGAACATACATTTGAAGCATCCTCTACTGTGAAATACAGAGACCAAACCCGACAAACAGGAGAAAAGAACCCAGAGAAAACAGACAATGTAGAGATCAAACACTTCAAAACACCATAATTGATATTTTCAGAGACATAAGAGGGGATTTTACATGCATAGAAAAAGAAGAGGGTACTATTAAAAAGGACCAGAGAAAAAGATGGAGGATTGGAATTTTAAAATATGATAGAAGAATTGGCACAGAAAGTTGAGGAAATCTTCCAGAATCTAAGACATAACAAGAACAAAAGAGATGGAAAAAGAAAAGAAAAATTAAAAAATTGACATTATTTTGATAAAATAAAAATGAAAGATAAAGTTTAGTAGTTTGTCAAAATCAAAATGTTAAGCTACTATAAAATAGAAAATTTTTAATGCTGGGTATTAAATGAAATGAAAAAAGCATATTTATTGACATAGAGAGGTAGTTACAATCATTTAAGCTAAAAAGTACAGTTTACAGAATGTTAGCTGGTTTGCTAATTTAAAAAAGTTATATCCAAGCAAAACAAACCATAGAATATGTACATCAAACTAAGCTTATCATTGGATTGTGATATTATGGGTTATATTATTTAGGGTAGGCTGAAGTCTTATAACAAATAGACCCCACTATTTAATGGGTTCAAACCGTTTTCCAACAACTCTATTGAGATATAATTCATATACCATACAATTACCCTACTTAAAGTCTACAATTCAGTGTTTTCCAGTAAATTAACAGAAATGTACAATCATCACCAGTCAATTTTGGAACATTTTGACCTCCTCAAAAAGAAATTCTGTACCCTTTAGTTATCATTCCTCTAACCCCCGCATTGCCACCCTTCCAACCCTAAGCAACCACTGGACCTACCTCTGTTTCTGCAGATTTCCCTATTCTGGATATTTTCCATATGTGAAATCATATAATATCTGGTTATCTTTGTTCAATTTCTGTTGCTTATCAGAATACCTGAAAGTGGGTAATTTGTAAAGAAAAGTCATTTATTTCTTTTAATATGGAGACTGAGAAGTCCAAGTTCAAGGGGCCACATCTGGTGAGAGTCTCCTTGCTGTTGGAGACTCTGGCATGCCAAGGGGGCTGAGTGTGCTAAGGTGCTCTCCTGTGCTTTCTTCCTTTAAAAGGCCAACCGTGACGACCCATATAATCTGTCAATCCACGAATGGATAGGTCCATTGATGAGGGCAGAGCCCTCATCATCCAATCACCTCTTAAAGTCCCCACCTCTCAACTCTGCCACACTGAGAATCAAGTTTCAGCACGAGTTTCAGAGGAGATATTAAAACCATAGCAGTGGTCTTTTGTGACTGACTTCTTTCACTCAGCATAATATTTTCAATTTCATTCATTTTGCAGCATGTATCAGCACTTCACTACTTTTTATGACTGAGTAATATTCCATTGTATGAATACATCATATTTTGTTTATCCATTCATCAGTCGATGGACGTTGTTTTTTCCCCCACCTATTGGCTCTACAATGCTGCTATGAAGCCTTATGTGCAGGATTTTGTGTAGACATATGTTTTTACTTCTCTTGGGTATATACCTAAGAGTAGAATACATGTACTTAGGAGGGTCATATTGTAACTCTATATTTGATTGTGTGAGGAATTGTCAGATTGTTTTCCAAAGTGGCTGTATTATTCAAAATTTCCACTGCGTGTGAGGATTCTGATTTTTTCACATCCTCATCGACACTTGTTATATGACTTTTTTGTTTTAACCATCTGTAATCAGTATTAGGGTTCTCCAGAGAAACAGAACCAATAGAATAAATATGTATGTATGCATATCTATCTATCTACCTACCTACCTACCTACCTACCTATCATCTATCTATCTGATATAGGCTTATGAAAGGCAATTTGTCAGAAGAACTGGCTCATGTGATTATGGAGGGTAAGAAGTCCTACAATGTGTTATATGCAAGTTGGAGAACAGGCAAGTCAGTAGCATGACTCCATCCAACTTTGAAGACCTGAGAACCAGGGGAGCTGATGGTGTAACTCTTAGTCCAAAGCAGATGGCCTGAGGACTGGGTTTTGGAGCACTGATGAAAGTCACAGAGTCTGAAGGCCAGAGAGCCTGGAGTTTTTATATCCAAGGGCAGGAGAAGATGGGTTTCCCAGCTCTAGAAGAGAGAGAGAGTGTGTGTGTGAGCAAATTCTTTCCTTTGCCTTTTTGTTCTATTAGGGCCCTCAGTTGATCGGATGGTGCCTGCTCATATCTGGGTGAGGGCAGATCTTCCTTATTGAGTAGACTAGTTCAAATACTAACCTATTCTGGAAACAACCTCACAGACACACTCAGAAATAATGCTTTGTCAGCCATCTAGATGTCCCTTAACCCAGTCAAGTTAACACCTAATATTAACCATTACAAGTTCGCTCTTTGTCAACATGGCATCCACATGTATCTCCTCAAGCCATACTTAATCTTCAAATAAAGACAATAACAAGGTCATAGTTCAACCTAACATGATACACCTGAAAATGCACCCAACCCTTCCTGAGAAGAGGAGGTAAAGTCCTTGAGGGATATTTACTGTTCTCCTGATAGTCCATAATTTAAATACTATGACATAAAATTAGCAATGCTTAAATACTGATATAAAGTTAATACATCTTATCTTACATGATAAAGGAATAAGAGAGGAAATAAAGCAAAGATATTTGCTTAATATATGTATATATACACACAAACTTTTTTTTTTTAATACTTTAAGTTCTAGGGTACATGTGCACAATGTGCAGGTTTGTTACATATGTATACATGTGCCATGGTGGTTTGCTGCACCCTTCAACTCATCATTTACATTAGGTATTTCTCCTAATGCTATCCCTCCCCTATCCCCTTATCCCATGACAGGCCCCGGCGTGTGATGTTCCCCGTCCTGTGTCCAAGTGTTCTCATTGTTCAGTTCCCACCTATGAGTGAGAACATGCGGTGTTTGATAATCTGTCCTTGTGATAGTTCACACAAACATATTTTTTAGCAAAATAGGGAAAAATACTCATGACAGTTACAGTCTTTATTTCTATAACTGATCATATGGTCATAGCTGGTATTGATAATTACCTTTTTGTACTATCCATTCTTTATTCCCATTGTTTTCAACAAGCACCTTAGCTGGTGATGGTTTTCTCACCTAGTGGATGACCCAAACCTTCATTTCATTTGTAGTCCTTAATGGGTTGGGTTGTTGTATTTTCCTACTGACTTTAATCACAGGGCATAGTTATATGAAGAGATACCCTAAGGAATCTCCTCTATTCCAGACATACTCTTCCTTCCTGCACTGTGGAATAGTAGTCCAATTTCCCAGTGGTAGTCTGGATCAATCATGCCAGTCAACACTGTAATTCTCTTCTTAGCCTGTTGACTCAGAGACATGAAAATCCCAATGTGACTGGGTGGCATTTTAACCTTCAGTTGAATGGAGTCATTGTAGTGTCGCCTGATGGAAGCATTTTCTTCCTTCTGGAACTAACTTCTAGGCTGGCAGAGCATAAAGTGGTGGGAATAGGAAGCAAAAAGTTTGCTAGTGGGTCACTAGGGATAATGGTGAGTGGTGGCCTTTCTACTTCCCCTCCTTGATTCCTGCACCCATGAATGCTGAGATGAGAGAAATAGTAGCATATATTGGATACAGATTCAGAGCATATTTAGCAGTCTGGAGAAATTTGTTCCAGCCCTACAAAATATTGTCACCTAGCTGTGCTGCATCTGTGACTTCAAAATGACATTCCACAATTTTAGCAAGCCAGCTGCTTCAAAATGACGAGAAACACGGTAAGACCAGTGAATTTCGTGAGCACAAAACCATTGTCACACTTCTTTGGCTGTGAAGTGAATTCCTGTTCTCCTTTTCCCCTGCAAAGGGAAGTGATGGCTGAGGGGATCCTCCTTGGCAATAGGATTTGGGGGTGAGAGTGTAGTATGTGCTGATAGCATTGGGGTTCCAGGGTGTAGGTGTGTGTGAGGTGGTGTCAGGGCTGGGATGTGGGATGTGGCAACTCTGGCACTAGGGACGGTGCAGTAGCAGCTTCTGCTCAGGGGAGGGGGAGCAGTGTGGACTCTGGGCAGCTCTGTCACTAGTGCAGCTTTGACAAAGACTGTGGGGGTCCCTGGTGATAAAAATTGTGGTGGCACTGCAGATCTGTGCCAGATTTTGCATGATAGGGTGATGCAGGTAAAATGCTTCCTATGTTTTTCTACGTGGTCACTCTCAGTTTTTCTTCTCTACTGGGTTGCTGCAGCTTCTTCACTGTACTTTGGAGATTTCCTGGATTATTTCTGTTTGTGGTAGTTGTTAAATCATTCATTGTATTTGTGGTGGGATGTGGGTTGGGACTTGCTAGTCTACCACCTTGCTGATGTCACTCTTTGTAGAAATAGTTTCTGAGGTCAGTGTTTAATATTTGTTCTAACATCAGGGCTCCCCCAAGCTGCCTTATTCCCCACTTCTCTCCTGTAAAATAGCCAGTCTACAGTCTAGGCTATATCTTCATTAGATCTATGAATCTCTTCCCACTACAATCTCCATTGTTCTTGAGAGTGCCCTTAGGCTTACTCTGTTGCAAATAAAGTCAATTCCTTTGGGAAGGGTTTAGAAGCTATTTGTTTTATGGCCAGTTTTCCCTTCTAGGCAAAAATCTCTGAGTCAGGACTCTGGAGCTGGGGGTAGGGACAGTGCCAAGCCTGTTTTGGAGTGACACCGGTACTCCAGAAGCTTAGAGGGTGGGCTGCAGCCTAGGGTTCTCTCAGCTTGCCAGCCCTGGTGTGGAGTCACTGTCTCATGAATGAAGGCAAGGGCTATCAGGCCCCAGTGTTCTCAGTGTGCCACATCTAAAATGAAGCCTTCATTTCATGGCTGGGAATTGGAAGGAAAAAGAGAGCACCCTACCTCTTGACTGTAGTCACCCAAGACTTGGCCTTGGCAACAAGGTGCTAAGGGCAGAATAAGAAATGTGACAGTCTTGCCCTATGCTCTTGGCTATAGTAGTCTGGAGGGCAGTTTCCACATCGCTGAACTGGTGGGGAGGGAGATAAAAGAGTCTTGATTCAAATACCACAGACCTTCACATTTTGTACAGAATTTTTATGTATTTTCTTGAGTAGATGTTTCTTCATTGGCTTAGGGTAAACTCAAGTCCATTTCCAGAGGTTGTTTACAGACCAAGACTAATATTGACTATGCCACTTTAAAAACATGGTTTCCAAGCTTGCTGTAGTCTTTGCTATTCAATTTCTCAGGAAGAAGAAAGAGAACAGAGGAGTGTCCATGGGGGATTTTATTGACCATGCCGGAAAGTAGGACACATCACTATCACTTGTATGTTACCAGGGGGTAGAAATAATGTGTTTCACTCACCAATGGAATGCAAGTGTCCACCCCAATGGTAAGGGAAGCTGGGAAGTGTCATTTGCCATGGGTTTAACAGTTTTGCCACACGGGTACTTTAAGTTTTCTCTTAGCTTATTTGTATTTTCTAATTTTGCACAATGGATCTATATTTCTAATGCAACGTAAATATAAATAAATTAATAGAGAACAAGCAGTGAGGCAGTAAGTGTAGGGAGTAGAGATAATCTCTTCTAAGAAGTTTTGCTGGTGCTATTACTGGAGTGAGAAACTAGGTTAAGAAAAGGTTTCTTAATATGAAGATTCTGGCATATTTTTGAAAGTTGATAAGAATCATCCAGAAGACAGGAAACAATTAATTAGTCTTTGAGTTGGTTCTCCCTAAAAACTATATACAGTGTCTCTTTCACTTGAGGGAGGAGAGGGAAATTAAGAAAGAAGGGTTTCAAAATGGTCACCCTTGCTATTTCTTCTCGCTAAACGGTAAGGCTGAGGATTTCAAAGCTTTCCTTGGAACATTTGCAAGCAGAAAAAAAAGAAAAAAAAAAAAACCGACAAAACCAGTGCTTACTGAGCTTGACAAAGTAACAAATTGTAGAAATTTCCAAAGCTAATTATTGCTGTTTTTCTAAAAAATTCCTTTGATATGCTTAGAGTTTTTAATTAGAGTCATTAAATACAGAAACCCTTGGGTTGCAAAGAACATAGGAATAGCCTGTTGATTATGGGTGGTGATTTGTTTTTCTAAGACCTGCCGAGCGGGAACAAAAGAACCAGCGAGTAGGCAAGGGTAACAGCAAAACTGCAAGTTTATTTTTGGTCACTTAAGCTGTGGGGAAGAGGTCTGTCCGCCTCCGGCAAAGAAGGCCGACAGAGTACCCACCCACCGCCCCCCCCCAGCGCCGTGGGGCTCTCCGGCGGGGCTCCTGCAGTCCTGACACTGGCCAAGAGCGACTTTTCTAGGAGTGGGAGGGCAATAGGCGGGGCACGGGCCTGTCGGGGGCGTTCCACAGGTGCGACCAGGTAAATCTCGGTCTCTTCGGATTGACGTCACCTGGCGCATGCCCAGTTGGTCTGCACCCCCGCCTCCCGCTCCGGCTGCATTTTCGCGCGCGGGAAGAGTTGGTGGTGAGGAAGAACCCGGAAGTGCACCATCTTGCCTCCCTTCGTCCAAACAGGTGGGTTGCTATTTATCAACAGAACTTACCCGTGACATACAAAATGAGGCTGTAATGCAGTGGGACTGCCTTTGCAAACTTTCATGGAGTTAACTCCATTACCAGACAATCTATTGGAAAATTCCATGACAGATAAAAAGAAGGCACTGCGGGAACATATAAAGAGAGAAGTTAATTCTCACTGAGGGAATTGGGATCAACTTTAGAGAGGACATAGCCTTTGAACACATTCCAGAAGGCCAGTAGGGATTTAGACAGGAGACCTTGGAAAGAAGGCATGCTAGGCTGGGAGTGCCAACATGGCTGGAAGGCAGAGGATGAGCAATAGGAGGCGTTGGGAGTTAGCTTGGCTGTGGATGGTGAATGTGCAGAAGCACAGTGGAAGGTCAGTCCAGAGAGGGAGTGACAGTACAGCCTGGAGGGTGGAGGGTGATGAATGCCAGCTTAAGGAGTTGTGCTTTTAACTCTTAGTTCTGACCAGTTTTTAGAAAAACTAACCTACTAATAATATGGAGGCAGGGGTGAGGATGGAAGAAATATTGGAAGCTGACTAGAAGGAGGTGAGTGCACAGTTTGTTCAGGAGGTGATGACACGTTGATTAGAGCTGGTAGAGAGATGTGGGGGAGATATTAAGACACCCATAGAGCGTGAGGAAGACTTTTTACAGCTTCCAGAGAGGAGAAAGTGGTGATCACAGATCTACAGGGCTATTTGAGCCTTCCCCAGATGTGGGACAGAGAAAGTTTGAGGTAGATGCCATTTTAAGAGCCAAGACAAGGATTCTCCCTCTCTGCAGAGCATCCTTGCAAACTCTCGAGGGAAACCAGTGCTTCATGTTGTTAAAGTTTTACAAGTTATGGCATAAATTGTTCTTCAGGTGCCAAATGCAGTGACCAATAAATCAGAGAGGATTCTCTGAGATTTGCAATTGTGGAATTATTGATTTTGTACCTAGCCTTGGATGCACTAAGCCGGGTCTCCTCTGAGGCAGCATGCTGCAGCCCTGCCCTGTCCAGTCACCTCACTCTCACCTGGAAGAATCCTGTTCTTTAGTGAAAATAAGTCACAGAGATCCTCACAGGTGAACACTCCAGGTGCACCCCAGAGAGCTGCCCCACTAGCTCTGGCTGGCTGATGCCGTGTTGGGCTCCAAGCAGTTCTCACTATAAATCCACCACAGGTGTCCTCACTCTCCATCACCCAGTCCTTTGTTCCGTCATTCATTTAGGAAGACTTCACTGAGCCCTTAGAGGCTCGCTGCTTCCCTGTGGGGCTACAACAGTAAACACCACAGACAGGTGCTGGTGGGGAAGACAGCCAAACAGACCAGGAATTATAAAACGCCTCGAAAAGTGCTCTGATGGGGGAAACACAGAGTGCTGAGGAAACATGTGGGAGAGTTGTTGGGGAAGTTTCTGGAAGGAAGTGGCCTGGTGAGAACTTCAGTCATCTTGGATGAGTTCCTCTTCCAACGCTCCAGCCCCACATACCATCTTCTATGCGCTCTGTTGATTCTTCCCTATGACATCTACCAGGTCAGTCCTCTCCTTTTTACTATTTCCCATAAGGAATTTTTCCAACAGCTTCTCTGGGAGGCAGAGTTAGGAAACCAGGCAGGCCCGGAAGTTCCAGCTGTGTGGCCTTGAGCGAGTCACTAAACCCCTCTCAGTCTCAATTTCTTCAACTAAAAAATGGGGACAATAATGCCTTACTCACAGATACATCTTGAAAAACAAATAAGAAAATATTTCAAAAAACAGCCCCAGGTCTGGCATTTAAAAGATAATCATTCCAGTTTCCTTTCTGAGCCTACAGTCTCTCCTTTTGTTGAACATACTCTCTTGACAGCTGCCAAATTCATCTTTCCCAAACTTTAATCTTATCTCTCCTTTGCTCAAACATTTTCAGATTCCATAGCCTATGGAATAAAGGCTGTCACTCAGGATCTCTGCAGAAATGACTGAAGAGAACATAGGAAGGCGAAAGGGAGGGGTTCCAGGAGCACAGGGCAGGGGCCTCGCTCACATAGGCTGTTGGACATCTGGAAGGTTCCCAGAGGAAGCGATCCCAGAGCTGAGAGATAAAAGCTGAACTAGGCAAGAAGAGGGGGAAAGGAGGTGTCCAGATAAAGGCTGTTAGGGAGGAAGCAGCCAGTAGGGCTGGAGTGCAGAGAGCAGGGAGGTGGTGAGATGGACCAGGGCCTGTCTGGAACCCAGAGCCTAGTGGGTCAAGAGTTTGTTGGCTTATTTACCAGATGTGAAGCAATGAAAGCCATGCCAGTGCTGTTTCCTCTGTTGTGTTTTGTTTTTGTTTGTGTTCGGTGAGACAGGGTCTTGCTCCATCACCGGTCTGGGTTGCCGTGGTGCCATCTTGGTTCACTGTAGCCTTGACCTCCCAGGCTCAAGTGAATCTCCCATCTCAGCCTCCTGAGTAACTGGGATTACAGGCATGTGCCACAATGCCCTGCTCACTTTTGTATTTTTTGGTAGAGATGGGGTTTCACCATGTTGTCCAGGCTGGTCTTGAACTCCTGAGCTCAAGTGATCTGCTTGGCTCGGCCTCCCAAAGTGCTGGGATTACAAGGCGAGCCACCGTGCCTGGCTGTGCCAGCATTTCAAGCTGTTGCTTGTTGACACATCAGTTTTTCTTGCTTGGACAGGATGATCTCTGTATGCTTTATGGTAAACACCACAGGTGTTCAATACATTTAACTGACCAGGTGAATGCAGTCGTAACTATAGAAATGGAGGGAAAGAATTCTGGTCACTACATCTTCTGATTTTTCAGGTGAGAGTTCCTTGAAGCTTCACGGCAATTCCCCAGCCACAGAGTGTCTGAAGACTGCTGCAGGTCCAGTTTGAGTTGCTTTTACTCTCCAGGAACACACAGATGTGACTAAAAAAATCTGCATTCCCCCAAAGTAACAAAATTCATGCTACTCTAGAGACCCAGACAAAGGGGAATTAAGCTTGCTTGAACTTGAGCCTGGGGACCAGGACGCTGATGGAGGCTTTGCAGATTCTTGGGGTCTCCATGGAGACGAACAGATTCTGGCAAAATTTCTTTCTTGGGAGAAAGGCAGTGTTGGCTGCTTTCTTTCCTCTGGATGCCCTCAGAATGCAAGACTCATAAAAGTGCTGTGTATAGATTCTCTGCAGGCATGGGGCCATTTTGTACCATTTCTGGCTTCTTCAGAGCCCTCCTGAAGAGCTGTCTGGCATCCAGCATCCAGGGTGTCCAGCTGCCTCCACAGTGAGAGCTCATCAGTAATGGGTGACAGAAGTCACACAACCAAGAGCCATGTGTCTGATTCCTAACACCTTACGCAAAGTGAATGCTCACGATTTTTTTTTAGCAAAATATGTGTGGAGAATAAAAAGGAATAATAGCCAAATTTCCGGGTGACTCTTTTCCTTAGAGCTGAAAAACAAAAACACAGGGTTCAGGCTTCTCAAATGTTAAGGGCTTACAATTAACCTACAATTAACCGGAGATCTGGTTATAGAGAAGCTTCTGATCTGATTCAATAGGTATGGAGTGTAGTTGGAAGCTCTGCATTTCTAACAAGCTCCCTGGTGGTGCTCATGCTACTGGTTCGAGGACTGCCTGTAGGGCCACAAGGAAATAAATGGGGCAGCCAACTGTCAGTCAAATTCTGAGCCAGGGCAACAGACACGCTTGAGTTTATGTGCATGAGGTCCAGTGTAGTGTTGGAAGATTCATTTCTTTTACACCTGTGGAAATATATGAGCATGCATACTGTCTTCATCTGTTTGTGTTGCTATGAAGAAATACTTGAGGCTGGGTAGTTTAATAGAGAAAAGACTTTTATTTGGCTCACAAATATGTAGACTATACAAGAAGCATGGCACCAGCACCTACATCTGGTGAGGTCTCAGGCTGCTTCCACTCATGGTGGAAGGCCAAGGGAGCCAGTGTGCAGAGATCACATTGTGTGTGTGTGTGTGTGTGTGAGAGAGAGAGAGAGAGAGAGGTGGGGAAGGAGGTGCCAGACTCTTTTTCCAGGAATGAATAGGATAAGAACTCACTTATTACCTTGAGGATGACACCAAGCCATTCATCAGGGATCTTCTCTCATAACCCAAACATCTCCCACCAGGTCCCACTTCCAACATTGGGAATCACATTTTAAAGTGAGATTTGGAGGGGTCAAACAAACCAAACTCTAGCATATACCAAGTACATGAATGGAATGTTATCTTTACACCGAGGAGACTAGTGTTGTGGGCAAGTCAATATAGTACATGATTTTGAGTGATTTTTAAAATATTTCAGAATCATTGAATATTTTTAGTTTTTTTTTCATCATAGCTTCATTCCCTCAACAAGTATTTATGGAATATTTGTCATGTATTAAGCATCTCTCATAGCCGTGGAAGACACTCTTCCTATTCTCCTTAAGTTCCCTGTCTAGTGAGTGAGGCAGAGATAAAACAAATGATAATAGTATAACAGTGTCATGATAGTTCACACCAGCATTGTACAGCAGCATTATGTGAGCCATGATTCTAGCCTCCAATGTAATTTAGAATTTTCTTTCTTTCTTTTTTTTTTTTTTTTGAGGCAGAGTCTTGCTCTGTCGCCGGAACTGGAGTGCAGTGGCCGGATCTCAGCTCACTGCAAGCTCCGCCTCCCGGGTTTACGCCATTCTCCTGCCTCAGCCTCCTGAGTAGCTGGGACTACAGGCGCCCGCCACCTTGCCCAGCTAGTTTTTGTATTTTTAGTAGAGACGGGGTTTCACCGTGTTAGCCAGGATGGTCTCGATCTCCTGACCTCGTGATCCGCCCGTCTCGGCCTCCCAAAGTGCTGGGATTACAGGCTGGAGCCACCGCGCCCGGCCGTAATTTAGAATTTTCTAGTTGCCATGTTTAAAAATGTAAAACAGCAACAAACCCCATGTGAAATTAATTTTAACAGTATATTTTATTTTAATCCACTGTAGTCAAAATTATCCTTTCAATTTGTAATCGATCTAAAAAGGCATTAGTGAGATATTTTGCATTTAAAAAAATGCTAAGTGATAGATAGATTCCCCTCCAAATCTCTCGCTGAAATGTGACACCCACTGTTGGAGGTGGGGTCTGGCGGCGGGTATTTGGGTCATGGGGGCAGATCCCTCATGCATGGCACCGTGCGCTTCTCATGCTAATGAGTGAGTTCTTGCTTTATTAGTTCCCACCAGATCTGAATGTGGAAAGAGCCTGGAACCTCCTCTTTTCTGTTGCTCCTTGTCTGTCCATGTAACATACCTGCTCCCCCTTCACTTTCCACCATGATTGGAAGCTTCCTGAGGCCTCACCAGAAGCAGATGCTGGCACAATGCTTCTTGTATAGGCTTCAGAAGTGACAGCCAAGTAAATCTCGTTTTTTTGTAAATAATCCAGCATCCAGTATTCCTTTACAGCAACGCAAAATGGATGAATACACTAAGTTATCAGAATCCGGTGTGCATTTTGCCCTTACAAAACATCTGAATTCGGACTAGCCATGAGTCACACACTCAGGAGCCACACATCTGAGATGACTGCAGTCATCAACCACAGTGCGCCAAAGAACTTACTCATGTAACCAAATGCCACCTGTTCCCTAAAAACCTATGGAGATAAAAAATTTTAAATAATAACAATAAAAAAAAAAAGAAAATGGGGGCTCAGGAGATGAAGGCACCGGTGGAAGATCCAATAAGTGATAAGCAGCCAAATCAGAATGGAAACTGAGGAGTGGAGTGGGGAACAACTGCCTTTGCTGTAGAAGCTGAGGGGTGGGTCAGGGAAAGAGGTAATCTACTGCACTGCAGGGAAGGGTGGGAGAGTCACATCTGGAGGGGTAGAGAAGAGATTTGAGAAGCTTCTGCTACCGGTCCCAAGGAACAGATGGGTGTGGTGGGAAGGTGGGTAGCCACTCCTGGAAACAGTTGAGAGGGCAGGCTTGGTGCTTAGAAATGGGCTCAGAGAGAAACCTTGTGCTCTCTCATCCTGCATCACTCACCTTCCCTCTCACCGGTGGCTGGCTGAGAGACTGTTGTCTCCAGAGGCGCAGCATTTCTGGCTTCTTGTTCTAGCCCAGTGAATCTATTCTGAATGTGTTCTGAGCCCAGGATGGAGCTAAGCCTTGTGGCTTCTGTTCACTGAAGCGTGACTATCTTCTATCTTCCTTCAGGGCAGACTTGGAGTGACCCTGTCCTCCTGCCTGTTTTTCTCTTGCTCCTAGAACTCCAGTGCTTCTCTGAGATGATGCCTCAGTGGAGCCTCTGGCCTTTCAGGAAAAGAAGGAACTGCTCTTGAGAGCTCTTTCCAATAGGCTGTCCCAGTCAGCTAAAGCAGTGGCCATAGAGCAGTGGCCATAATCAAGGGGCACTCATTCCGGTTCTGACTCTGACCAGAAAGGTGAGACACTGTGCCAGGCTTTTTACAAACATTCTCAACTTATCTCCCTACTTTTTTTTTTGAGATGCCACTCAGATTCCCTACTTATCTCCCCACTGTTTTTTTGAAATACCACTCAGATTCTCAACTTAACTCCCCACTTTTTTTTTTTTGAGATACCACTCAGACTTACATCCTCTCCCTCTCCCTCTGCCAGAGGAGGAGAAGGATGATCATCCATGGCAAAACGTAGTTGCAGTGAAGCAACACCAAGAGCCGGCTTCACCTTAGGAGAGGATGCTGCGCCTCCACCCAGTGGTTTCCGGGGCTCTACCTGTTCAGAGAAACTTCTCTAGCAGCAAACTATAGAAATAATCCCTGAAAGTACAGTCTTGCAATTCATTCCTCTTAATAAACCAGTGGACAGGTATTGTCATCCCATTTTACAGATGTGAAGACCACAATGTGATACCAGCTTATTCCTGCAAGAATGGCCATAATTAAAAACTAAAAAAATTAATAGCTGTTGGCGTGGATGCAGTAAAAAAGGGAACACGTCTACACTGCTGGTGGGAATGTAAACTAGTACAGCCACTATGGAAAAGACCGTGGAGATTCCTTAAAGAACTAAAAGTAGAACTACCGTTTGATCCAACAATCCCACTACTTGGTATCTACCCAGAGGAAAAGAAGTCATTATACAAAAAAGATACTTGATCACACATGTTTAGAGCAGCACGCAATTGCAAAAATGTGGAACCAACACAAATGCCTATCAATCAACGAGTAGATAAATAAACTCTGATATATATATATATATATGTATATATATCCATGCAATGGAATACTACTCAGCCATAAAAAGGAACGAATTAATGGCATTTGCAGCAACCTGGATGGGATTGGAGACTATTATTCTAAGTGAAGTAACCCAGGAATGAAAAACCAAATATCGTATGTTCTCACTCATAAGTGGGAGCTAAGCTATGAGAATAAGAATGACACAATGGACTTTGGGGACTCGGGGGGAAAGGGTGGGCAGGGGGTGAGAGATAAAAGACTACTAATTGGGTTCAGTGTATATTGCTTGGGTGATGGGTGCACCAAAATCTCACAAATCACCACCAAAGAACTTACTCATGTAACCAAATGCCACCTGTTCCCCAAAAACCTATGGAGATAAAAAATTTTAAATAATAATAATAAAAAAAGAAAATGGGGGCTCAGGAGATGAAGGCACTGGTGGAAGATCCAGTAAGTGATAAGTAGCCAAATTAGGATGGAAGCTGAGGTGACTGTGCTTCCCAAGGCCCCTGCTTTCTCCACAGTACACTTCTGCAAACACATAGATCCCAGAGATGTGTGTCTCGTACTTTATACAATAATCAGTCAACAGTGTTTAAGACTGACAGGTGGGGAAGAATGCTATGCCAGGTGTGCAGGACATAGTTCCCTCCTCAGCAGCTTACGCTCTAGGATGACATGCAAAAGCCTGTGATAAGCGAACAAGCAGTGAAATAGCAAACAAACAAGCAAACAAACAAAAATCAAAATAGCTTCAGGAGTAATTTGTGAGTGAGCCTAGATACAATCAGTTAGCATTTAAATTCATAAAAGCTTTAACCTTGGCTGGAGGAGTGTCAGGCAGCAGCTTGGACATAGGCGAGGCATATTTTGAGCTGCGGGCAAGTGGGTCTTCCTAGATTTCCTGAACTCACACTTACAATTTGCCCAGGATTTCAATCTTATTGTTTTCTACCTTTTCCAGGCAGCAGTGAGGATGCCAGGGTCCCTGGGTTTCTAGAAGACAAGTTTTCAGCTGTAGATACAAACATTAGGACGTCAATGTATCTGTCAGGAGAACACCTGGGACAGTGTTGAGAACGCACAACCTGGAGGCTAAACCTCCAGCTTTCTATGCTAGCTGAGAGTCTGTGGGCACATTACTCAGCATCTCTGAACCTCGTGCTCCTCCTCTGTGACATGTAGATTGCTAAACCCATCTCACAGGGCTGTCTTCTGCATTTAAAGAATAAAATAACACATGAGGGGTCTAGGTGTCTATCAATGTTTCTGACCCACTTATTTTTTATTAATCCTTTCCCTACACCTAATACTCTAACTAACCTTTTGGATTCTCACTTAATGAGAAAAAGCAAAATGAATTTGAGCAGCTTTGCTATGAACATTTGCAAGTGGTTTCAGTTTGGGAATTCGCCTTCATGGAGAAGAGTGGGTGGATCTACATGGCACACGGGCACACGCCAATTTTTTTTTTTTTTTTTTTGAGACGGAGTTCTGGCTCTGTCGCCCGGGCTGGAGTGCTGTGGCACAATGTCGGCTCACTGCAACCTCCGCCTCGCGGGTTCATGCCATTCTCCTGTCTCAGCCTCCCGCGTAGCTAGGACTACAGGTGCCCGCCACCACGCCCGGCTACTTTTTTTGTATTTTTAGTAGAGGCGGGGTTTCACCGTGTTAGCCAGGATGGTCTCGATCTCCTGACCTCAGGCACACACTATTTCTCGACAACTTAAAAGTAATTCCCAATCTCCTTTCCCCTCAGGGCCTCTTGCTCAGAGGCCAGAGCACCAAACGCTTGTAAAGGCCATGCAAGTCAGTTCTGCCCCATCCATTCTCTCATGCTTCTATGCAGCACTCAACAGAGGGTATGAGGACATTCAGTATGTGCCAGGCACCATTTTGGTCACAGAGGAGACAGGCAGAAAAGAGAAATAGGTACAGTCATGCTCCACGTGAAGATGTTTTGGACAATGACAGTTGGCATATATGCAAGTGATCCCATAAGATTAAAAGCCCATATTTTTACTGTACTTTTTCTATGTTTGATTATGTTTAGATACAGAAACACTTACCATTGTGTTACAATTGCCTATAGTATTCAGTACAGTAGCCTGCTGAACAGGTCTGTAGCCCAGGAGCGATAGGTCATACCATATAGCCTAGGGGTGTGCATGCTAGGCTATACCATCTAGGTTAGTGTAAGTAAAATCTAAGATGTCCACATAATGATGAAATTGGTTAACAACACATTTCTCAGAATGTATCCCTGTTAAGTGACACATGACTATATATGCGTTAGATAATGCTATGAAAAATAAAGCATGGAAAGGATGGGGGAAGGGAAGCTGGAATGATGAATAGGATGGTCAGGGAAGGTCTCACTGCAAAGCTGAAATGTGAGCAAAGGCTGAAGGAGGTGAGGGGGTAAACTGGGAGGTTAGAGGTGGACATCATGCCAGATGGAGGGAACAGCAAGTACAAAAGCCCAGTCAGGGAGAGTGCCTGGCCTGTGACAAAGCAGTGGGAGCCTAGACTGGAATGTGCAGTAGGAGGAGGCAGGAATATGCAGTAGGGGTGAAGTCAGCGCAGAGATGGGCTGGCCAGATCATGCAGTCCTCCTAAGCCCCCCTGAGGAGCCCGGACTTTACTCTTGAGTGTGCTGGGAAGCTGTTGGAGGGTTTGGAGCAGAGGACTGGCACGGCCCCACTTCGCCTTCAATGTGCTCACTGTAGTTGCTGTATTGAGAACAGACAGAATGGGGGAAGGGAAGAAGGTGGGAGCCATCCTAGGCACTGGGTCATATGACGGCACCCCGGCCAAGGGTGGTAGTGGAGGTAAGCAGACATCAGCTGGAGGCTTCTCGGAAAGGTTTTGATTTCCTAATAAAAAGAGACGGACCGTGCTGAAGTGGCTCTTCTGCCTTTCCTCTTCGTGGCCATGACGCTCTGACTTCCAGCAGCCATTTTTGGCTAAGACACATGTAGAGACATCATCTCTTCATATTGGGTTCAAAGTTGAGCCTCTGAACAAAGGGCAGTGACTGCCTAGCTGCAGAGTTGTTGTTTTGTGAATGAACAGACTGCTGCCTGGCAATGCTCTGCAGTCAGGCTTTCTGTGGCTTGCAGCTGAATGCACCATCTTCAGTGAAACCACGCCCTCAAAGACTCCCCGCTCTCCTGAACCCCTTCACCAAGACCACACCAATGAGAAAGGCCAGATTTGAAGCTGCTCATGAGCTACTGAAAAAAGCAAAAGGCCCCTGGGTGACTGCAGGGGAAAGGGATCTCAAACACGTTCTCTCTTAATCCCCATTCATCTGAGCTAATCTCCAAATGGACAAAGTAATCAATTTAAGTAATAAATATGGCTTATTCCAAGGGCTGAATAAATGACTGGAACAATTCCCCAAACTGTGGTTTCCATTGAATAATTGAAATTATGCAAGGGCATGGAAATTTTTCAACAAATAAAATATGTCTGAAAATCTATTAAAGATATGTCTGCAAAAATCATTTGAAAAGGCCCAACTCAGCAATAAAAAATAAATTACATTTCTGTTCTTGCTCTTGCTCCCTTTGGGAAAGAGTCCATTACAATCCACTTCGTGGACAAATGAAACAGGCACATTTCAGAATAAACGACTCCCCATGTTCTAACTAGGATATTTAGACCATGAGATAATGATTCTACACTGAAAATAGGAAAACATCCCTTCACTGTTGCTCTGATAATGTATCTGCTGTTGTGTCTCATCTGTGGGGCTTTTGGAGTCTGTTTTCCACCTGTGAATTTGAGTGACAGACAACTTTACTCAGATGTTGGAGCTCATGTGGGCCAAGTAGACCAGCCCTGTGGGGACCGAAGCCTTCACTAGAATCTCTTATGTGTGTTTTCATCTTATCCTGAGCAACAGGGTTCAGAGGAGAAAGGCCCTCCAAAGGCTAAGCTGGAAAGTTGACCAAAGGAATGTAATTTTTGAACTGTGAGTCAAAAGGCCTTCTGGGTAATTTCTTTCCAATGTGATGCAGCTTTGCGAGTTGGCTTCAAAAGTTGGTTGAGTTTGTGGCTCTACCAGCCTCCTACATTGTCCTCTTCATATTGGGTTCAAAGCTGCTTCCTTGACTCCTCTTCAAATAAAGACCACATAGCTTAAAGCTATAATCTTTTTTGCTTCTGTTTCTTCTCATTGGTTTTTATTGTTGCTCTGAGAGCTGGCCTGCATTTTGCTAACTGCCTTGGGCAAGGCGTGATCTGTGATTTCCCCTCTCCAGATGGGCACCAGCATGCAGAGCCTGCACATTTGTGCTGGATTGGGCTGGCCATCCGTATTTACCTTCAAGCAGAGGTGATTCATTCTCTGGGAAACTTGGAATGGGCAAGAGACACAGCTTCTCCTCACGCTAAGTCCAGACCTCCTCTCAACTGAGAAATAGCAGAGCCATGATTCCATTGCTTAAAGAAAGCTAGTTGCCTCTAGCCCCAAATGAAGAAAAAATAAATAAATAAATTGCCCACATGAATGGCCTACTGCATGGAAGGCAGGCAGCTCAGTAGGGGCGAGATGATAACTAGTGGTTGAAATAGGGCCGCTTCCTCCAAACACTACTGAGAAAACTACAGCTGTGCTACCAGCCTTTATCTTGTAAGCAAGGGAAGTGAATTCTCTTAAACAAGACCAAGGCTCTTGCTGGGTGTGGGAAGGGAGGTGGAGAATGGTTGCCTTTTTTCTTCCATGGTGACAGCAAGCCTACTAATGATTAGAAAGAGAAGGCTGAGATGAGATGATTGCTTGAGGCCAGAAGTTCGAGACCAGCCTGGGCGACATAGTGAGCTCTCATCTCTACTAAAAATAAAAAGATTAGGCCAGGCATGGTGGCTCACGCATGTAACCCCAGCACGTTGGGAAGCTGAGATGGGCAGATCACTTGAGCTCAGGAGTTTGAGACCAGCCTAGGCAACATGGAGAAACCCTGTCTCTGCTAAAAATACAAAAATTAGCCGGGTGTGGTGGCCTGCCACGTGCCTGTAGTCTCAGCTACTTGGGAGGCTGAGGTGGGAAGAGCACCTGAGCCTGGGGAGGTTGAGGGTCTGGTGAGCTGAAATGATGCCACCGCACTCCAGTGAAGGCAACAGAGTGACATCCTGTCTAAAAAAAAAAATAAAACCCACAAAAATAGCTGGGCGAGGTGCTATGCACTTGTAGTTCCAGCTACTCAGGAGGCTGAGCTGGGAGGATTGCTTGAACCCAGGAGATCTAGGCTGTAGTGAGCTATGATTATGCCACTGCACCCCAGCCTGGGTGACACAGCGAAAATCTGTCTCTAAAAATAAACAAACAACAAAAAACAGAAACAGAGTGCCTTGGTGATAGAGTTGTGAGCAGTTTCTCTCTGCCACACAACAGAGCCAATGACTTTATATATTTTAATTCATTCAATCCACAAAGCAATATCATGAGGAATCTGCTCTTAGCCCCATTTTACAGGTGAGGAAAAGAAAGCTTAGAGAAGGCAAGTGCCCTGCCCAGGGTACCAGGTAGCAAGGGGGGCTGGAAAGATTTGGAGGCAGGCAGTCAAAGCCATCACTCAGCCTGTACAGGACTGCTTTAAGGGCTGCCAGGATGGCTTCCGTAGATGCTCAAGGTGTGTAGAATTGAGTTTCTATTTCTTAGTGACCTGAAATCTGCTCTTTTACTCAGGTGTGAGCACCTCCTCTTTTACATTCTCTCTCCCTGCCTCTTCCTCAATCACTCTTTTATAATCCAATAAAGGAAATAGCAATGGCTACCCTGAAAGGGGAAGTTGCTTTTGGAGCTTTGGGCTTACAGCAGCTCTCTTTTATTCACAGGGGATCTTTCCCAAGACTGTCAGTGGATGCCTGAAATTGCAGATAGCACCGAACCCTATATATACCCTCTTTTTTCCTATACATACATATCTATGGTAGAGATTAATTTGTAAATTAGGCACAGTAAGAGATTAACAGCAATAATAACATAATAGAACAATTATAACAATAAGCCAGCATCACTACTCTTGTGCTTAAGGCTATAATTAAGTAAAATAAGGATCACTTGAACATAACCACTGTGATACTTGGACAGTCAATTTGATAATTGAAGACAGCTATTAAATGACTAAGGGGCAGGTGGCACAGACAGTGTGGAAATGCTGGGCCAAAAAAGGATTCCCACTCCTGGCAGGATGGAGGAAGACAGCCTGGGATTTCATCGTGCTACTCAGAAGGTCATGCAATTTTAAACTTATGAACTGCTTATTTCTGGGATTTTTCACTGAATGTTTTTGGTTGACTGTGGGTAACAGAAACTGCAGATGAGGGGGACTCCTGCTCTTGTAGTGGAGCACTGGCAGGCTGCTCAGCTGACCTTGGCAGCCCTGGACCCTGGGACAGTCCGTCAGCCTCACTGATTTTTCTCCCCTCAGTGGCAACCTGAAAGTAGCTTCACCTGTGGCTTGAATAGCATTCGGTAATTTCATTGTGGATTGTTGAGTTCACTGGCGTGACTGGAGGGGATGACAGTAGAAGCATCTGTCAGAAGCAAGTCAGAAGCGAGAGAACCCAGTCGGGAGTACAAGGGACCATTTGCCAATGCCCTGTTGCCACGAAACCTGGTCTCCCAGGGTAGTCGGGCTGTTGACTGGGAGGATAACTGAGATTAATGTGACTTCTAGACCACAGGAGGGTCTCTTTCCCTACCATTCATGTGCCCCATTCCTATCCTGATTTTTGAAATGTTATAATTGGACATTTTCATTTAAGGCTCCTTATCTTAAAAATCAATGGTGGATTAACCAGTAAAATGAAAGAAAGGAGAAAAGTTTTATTTTAATGAGAAGATTCAGGCTTTTGTAATCAGAAAATCTATAAGAAACTTTTTATATTACACCATACATGTAAGCTATGAATTTCAAAAAATAACATTATATTTTGAGTTACACATGGAAGCAACTGTGGAATGCCAAGATCTTTTGATAACTTTTAGTGTCTATTGGTGCTTTCGGTCTTAATATGGGCCTAGTTAAAATGTAAGTACTCTTGAAAGATCACAACTTTGCATGAGTTTTCTATTGCTATGTACAAATTACTATGTATTTAGTGGTTTCAAACAATGCCCATGTATTTTCTTGATAATTTCTGGCAAGTCATTTCCATTTCCGGACTTCAGGTTTCCCCTCTGTAGTGTGCAGTGGGAAGTTGGTGAGTTGGAAGCATTTCCTAAGGGCCTTGTCAGTTTAGACATTCTGAAACTTGGTTCCAAGATAACAGAATTCTCTAATTTTACAAATTTTTGTCATTAATGACAAGGAAGAGTGACAAAAGGAATGAGAATGGCTCACAAAAGTGGAAACCTATGGAATAACTACTACTAATAGAGCCTTTAGGGTTGCCTTGGTGTACGAAAAGAACTTTCAAATGGTAGTTTATGTCAGAGAAGAAGCAGGCCAGGAGTGGCCAAACTTGTGTCTCACAAGTTAATTCATTCAGGCACTCTTATCTTCAAGCATCAGGAAAAAACTCTATAACACAAGTTTCAAAAATTAAAATAAAACCCAAGGCCAGGTGCGGTGGCTCATGCCGGTAATCCTAGCACTTTGAGAGGCCGAGGGAGGTGGATCACTTGAGGTCAGGAGTTCGAGACCAGCCTGACCAACCTGATGAAACGCCATCTTTACTAAAATACAAAAATTAGCTGGGTGTGGTGGTACATGCCTGAAGTCCCAGCTTCTTGGGAGGCTGAGGCAGGAGAATCCCTTGAACCTGGGAGGTGGAGGTTGTAATGAGCCAAAATCACGCCACTGCGCTCCAGCCTGGGTGATAGAGTGAGACACCATCTCAAAAAAAAAAAAAAAAAGCACTCCAATAATAGCAAGACTTCTTATATTTAGGAGCAGAGAGTGAGGAAGACAGTATTTCCTCCTGTCCTCCTTTAGCCACAGTAAGATCGTACTTCTCGCCTCTGAAGATGGACGTTCCATGTGATTTTTCCGGTCAGTGGAATGTGAGTGGAGGAGGGGCAGGTCTCTTCTGGTTGGAAGTATTTGAGAGCTGGCCCTGGTGTGTGGTTCTCGTCCCTCCTGCAGTGACCATGCAAGTAGATGGTGATACGGTAGTGCTACAGTGAAGACAGTGTCCGGAAGGTGCAAAAACTTAGGTTATACTTTTGCATGACTGAGAAATAAACCATTGTTTTTTTAAAGCTTCTGAGACTTGGGGGATGTTTGTTACTGCAGTATAACCCAGCATATCCTGATGGATACAGCAAGAAACAGACCACACAGTTGACAAATAGTAGAGATTGTGATCTAGAGAAATATCAGTTTACTGGAAGAGGAATTAGAAAAAAACGCTGGTAATCCAAATTCCTGGATTAAACTATTCAGGTTTTCTTTATCTGCTCCCTGTCAGGCTTGAGAGAGTTGCTGAAATGTTAGAAAGCAGAGAGCAGGGATCTGAAAGAGATGAAAAATCAGTTTGGATTCACAGATTGAATTGCCGACCTCTGGCCAACTGAGAGTTGCAAGTTTGCAAGCTTGGTTTTCTAAGGATACACCTTTTACAATATCTTCTAAAGTCTTCTCCTGATTTGCTTGTTTTAGTTCTGATGGGCTGCATGCAGTAAAGACATCGGAATCTTGTCTTTAAACTAAATAATTTAGGATTTCTTTTTACACTGTTGCTATGTTTGGGCCAATGTGTTTCACCTGCTTTCTTAAAAAACTTTTCCTGCTGCTTCTGACTCGGATCGATTTCCTGGAATATTCCTCTGAGCTAACTCTTTGTTCTCTCTCTTTCTTTCCTTCCTCAAGAGGAGAATCTGTTACAAGTCAAACATCAATCACCAAATCTAACACTTAAGTCTTCCCCCTACTGAAACTGAGCCTACCTTAGTCTTCTCAATACCTCCCATCCCATGAAATAGTCATTCTCAGACCCCAGAAGAGATAACATAAAGTTCAAAAGTAGGTATAAGTAAACTTAGAAAAAAATAACCAATTTATTTGCTTGTTTATTTTTAAATCAAGTACTAAACGAACTCATTTTCTTTCCTTGTTTAAATTTAGTTTTTTTATCAGCAGTATACTCATGTGGTTCAAAATTACAAAGATGTAAGTGGACATTTAGTAAAGTGTCTCAGTCCCACCCCCTTCTCCCAGATACCCAGTGCCTCTCCCCAATATGATTAATTTATTAAGTACATTTAGGAATATATATTATGCATAAAGGATACATTTATATCTTTTATATAGCCCTTCTTTACTCTTTTATATAACTAGTGTCATTCTCTCCTTCTTGTTATGCTCCTTGTTGTTTTTGCATAACAGTATATCTATCTTGTAGCTCTTTCCACAGCAGTATGTAAAAAGCTTCTTCAGCCCTTCAAATTCTGTTGAGTTCATTTAGCCAAATCTCACATTGATGGACATTTAGGTCATTTTGAACCTTCATTTTACAAACCATATTGCAATAAATAATCTGGTTTCTAAGCCAGTTTGCATTTGTGTGAGTATATCTGTGGAAATAATTTCTGGAAGTAGAGGAGCTGGGCTGGTATATTAGTTTAATGGTGAATTTAAGGCATGAATGGGTGAGACTTCAGTGTGTATGCTCAAAAATATACATATTCTCCCAAACCACACTAGTCAAGCCTAGCATCCATATTTGTTCGTGATTTCCAAGTGTTATCATACCATACATCCACTAAGTATTTATGCTGTGACTATTGTGTGCCAGGTACTAAATAGGTGCTTAAGAGAAAGCAGTGAACAAAACGTGTAAGAATGATGCATTACTAATGACTCAGGAGGCAGGAGGGCAGTGTGATCATTAACTTTATGTGTCAACTTGGTCGGACTGTGATGACCAATTGTTTGGTCAAACGCTAGTCTAGATGTTGTATGAAGATATTTTTAAAGGTGTGATTAACATTTGCAATCAGCTGACTTTAGCAAAGCAGATTACCCATTACCATGAGACTGGGCCTCATCCAATCAGTTGAAGGCCCAAACAAAGACTCAGGTTTCCCAAAGAATGACAAGGAATTTTCCTTACCACTGTAATATAGTAACCTGCCCGAGCTTCCAGCCTGCTGCCCTGCAGAATTTGTACTCAACACATCAACTTTGACTAGACTTTCTAGCCTGCTGATCCACCCTACAAATTTCAGGCGTGCCAGCGGCCACAACCCCTTGAGCCAATTCCTTAACATAAATAGTTCTCCGTGTATATATCCCATTGGCTCAGTTTCTCTGGAGAGCCCTGACTAATACAGGCAGGAATGATGACCCCCACCCAACAGACGAGCAAGTAGAGGCTGAGAGGGTCCACATCCCCCTAGGAGCCCAGACTCTAAAACCAAAGCTCTTTCCGCTGCCCTGCCTTGCAATGTTATTAAGACTCAAGATAGGATATTCACAGTGGCAATTCCATTACAGAATGTTAGGCATATCTAATAAAGTGGCCAAGAGGTGATTATAAATATTTCACTTTTTTACTTGATTTTTTATTGAAATGGAAAAGAGGCTAGTTCTTTATTTTATTATTTTAAGTTCTGGAACGTGCAGGTTTTTTACATAGGTATACATGTGTCATGGTGGTTTGCTGCACCCATCAACCCATCATCTAGGTTTTAAGCCCCGCATGCATTAGGTATTTGACCTAATGCTCTCCCTCCCCTTCCCACCATCCTTCAACAGGTCCCGATGTGTGATGTTCCCCTCCCTGCGTCCATGTGTTCTCATTTTTCAACTCCCACTACTGAGTGAGAACATGCCTTGTTTGGTTTTCTGTTCCCATGTTAGTTTGCCGAGGATGATGGTTTCTAGCTTCATCTGTGTCCCTGCAAAAGACATGAACTTACTCTTTTTTATGACTGCATAGTATTCCTCACATAGTGTATCTGTGAGGCTAGTTCATTCTTATTACACTGTCACCATCTTGAACATACTTTCCCCATCATTTCTCTTTTTAATGTCCTTTTCTAGGGTAGCAGATGTCTCTTGAAAGCCTTTGTCTTCTACTCTCACTTCCTTCTCCCTAAAATCTATCACCTGAAAATGTATTTTTTTCTCTCTCTTCTCCCTTTTGTCCTATTAAGAATCTCTAAACTTGCAGGACAGCCCAGAAGCTGACCTGGCTTGAAGCAATTCTTTCTTCTTAGAGGCCACAGTGAATAGTTACACATGATTCTTTGTTGTTCTTGTTTTACAATACTATTTTCATTCCTATGAACTACAGTTATTGAGAATGCTTACACTAAACAAAGGTTTCTTAACTTTGAAGCTTTTCACTGACTTTCTTCAGTGCTATTTTGGGATTGAGCTCAGTATGGATTAAAGGATTATATATTGGCCAGGGGTTGGGGGATCAGAAGATCTGCTCCTATTGGATTCATCACCTTGAAAAAATCACTAAACACAAAGATTATTTAGTTGCTTAATCTGTAAAAATAAGCAGGGATTAATTTCTGAGGCTAATTACTGAGAAGGTGACCTCTGAGGTGTCTGGTTTTCGTAATAGGTGAAATTTTGAGTACTTCTTTCCAGGCCTTAAGTGGAGGAGAGTGCTTGACACCATCTGTGTTGCTAGAACAAGTCAATGCTACTAAAGAAAGTTTCTTTTTCTAACACGATTTTTCAGTGCAAGTGCAGAATGTTTGGTCTTATATTGAGTCATGAAACATGTCAAGGATGGTTTATCAGTCTATAAGAAGCATAAAACATTTTAACAGTTTTAAGGGAAATTTCATTCATCCTGCTCTTCGCCATTGTCAAAGCTTCCTTTTCTGCTTTCTTTCCTTATCCTTTTGTTTAATCTTTTCCATGGCAACTACAACTTGTGATTCCTAACATGGGCTGGCTTTACTGTCACATGTTCCCCTACTGCATAATTTTTCATGAACTGTTACAAAATATTTCTGTAAGGACATGAAATATTCACATGTACATCAAGCTACTACCTTGAGGTAACTTTTCTGTTTCAGTGTCTCCCTGGACTTTACATTTTGGTGACAGCTGTGTTGAGACAAAATTTACATATCTCACAACTCACCCATTTGAAGGGTATAATACAATGGCTGTTAGTGTATTCCCAGAGCTTTGTAACTATCACCACAATCAATTCTAGAATATTTTCATCTCCCCCCCAAAAAACCCTTAGCAGTCACTCTCCTTTCCTCATTCCCCGACCCCAAGCAACCGCCCATCTACCTTCCATGTCTGGCTTTTCCTACACTGGATCTTTCATAGAAATGAAATCTTACTGTATGTGTTTCTTTGTCACTGGCTTCTTTCACTTAGCATGTTATTCATGTTCATCCATGTTGTAATACTCACCAATATTTCATTCCCGTTAATGGCCAAATAATACTCTATTTTATGGATATAGCATATTTTGTTTTTCCATTGATGAACCATAGCTTTCTTCCCCCCACCCCTATTTTCTCAAACTTAGTCTGAGAACTCTGCTAGGAATGTCAACCTTTCAAAAGCCATCAGACACGAAACCCACAGCTGTTTCCTTTACCAGAATCGGCCTTATCCGTAGGTTGGAAGAGCACCCCCCAAGCTGTTTGTGTGAAGAATACATACAAGCCAGTTGACCCTTTGTTAAGAACAGGAGACTTCTCAGGTGGCACGGACGGCAATTGGCTTTATCGCATACTCTCAAGCAGCACTTAGCCTCTCTAAGCCTCAGTGTTGTCATCTTCAAAATGGGAATTATATTGGTATCTTTCTATGGCAGAGACTGCTGGTCAGCCCTACTTACTGCTCTCACTTACAAAGTTGATAGAACCCCAGTTTTTGACTAGGCATATGGCTGTTCAGGATGGAGACTGCATTTCTTAGCCCCTCTTTTAGTTGGATATGGGGCCATGTCTATACCTTCTGGCCGATGATCTATGAGCAAAAGCATCATTTAGCAGCTCATAAGAGCGTTCATTAAAAGGCATCTTGAACTTGCCTTTTTTTTTCTTTTTGACTTTGTCTCTTCCTCTATCCTCTGTGGAAGCTGATACTATAATCTCAGATCATGAAATCAAGGCCAAGAATACAAGAGCTATAAAATAGAATCTGATCCCTGATGTGGAGGCTGTAAGTCACAGAACCTTAGCTTGTGGCATAGGATTAGTTGAAGTGGCCAGGCAGGAGGTGTGAAGATACAGACATTGCAGGCTAATAAAAAGGAACAAGATCATGTCCTTTGCAGGGACATGGATGGAGCTGGAGGCCCTTAGCTTTAGTAAACTAACACAGGAATAGAAAACCACTTACTGCGTGTTCTCACGTATAAGTGGGAGCTACAGGTTGGTGCAAAAGCAATTGTGATTTTTGCTATTAAAAGTAATGCAAAAAACCTCAATTACTTTTGGATCAACCTAAATAAATGATGAGAACACATGGACACATAGAAGGGAACAACACACACCAGGGCCTATCAGAGGATAGAGGGTGGGAGGAGCGAGAGGATTAGGAGCAATTACTAATGGGTACTAGATTTAATACCTTGCCGATTAAATACTCTGTGCAACGAACCCCTATGACACACATTTACCTATGGAACAAATCTGCACATGTACCTCTGAACTTAAAATAAAAGTTAAAAAAACACAGATATTGCAGGCCAGCCAGCTGGTGAACCTTGCTAGGTGGTGGCAAAACGTTTGGTAAAAACTGTTCCTTGAGTGTGTGGGGAGCAGACTAGGACAGATTGGGTCTACAGCATTAGGAGACTGGTGGGAAAATTTTGGCATGCAGTGCTTGTTGGCTGGTTCTTGACACTTGACATAACAGAGATGAACTCTGGTCAGAGTTGATGGCGTCTGACAATCTAAGTCAACTGAGAGTCTAATAACCAGGGACCTGGCAGAGTGGAAAGCCCCCATTCCATTTGTACTGCAAACTGAAGCAATGGCTCATGCCTGAGGGGGCAGCTTGACCAGGAGATAAGTTTATGGCTGCAGGCTTTTGTCAAGCATCTTCTATTGAGAGTTGTCTGGCAAACATCACCGTCGGTAAAGTAAAAAGGCAGAAGACAGCTGGGTGCGGTGGCTCACACCTGTAATCCCAGGGCTTTGGGAGGCTGAGGTGGATGGGTCATGAGGTCAGGAGATCGAGATCATCCTGGCTAACACGGCGAAACCCCGTGTCTACTAAAAATACAAAAAATTAGCTGGATGTGGTGGCAGGAGCCTGTATTCCCAGCTATTTGGGAGGCTGAGGCAGAATAATTGCTTGAACCTGGGAGGCTGAGGTTGCAGTGAGCCGAGATCATGCCATCGTACTCTAGCCTGGGTGACGAGCAAGACTCCATCTCAAAAAAAAAAAAAAAAAAAAAAAAAAAAAAGACAAAAGGCAGCACAGATGAGATTGGGTGCTGCCTTCCCTCTCCAGCTTACAGTTCAGATGGCCTTATGGTGGCCAGTATGAAGATGAAAGAGAAGGGTATGGCATGTAGGGGCTGGTGAGTAACAGACCAGAGTGGGGTTGGCAACCCAGGCAAATCTACTGAGCAAATTTAGCTTGCCACTTGTTTTTGTGTGGTCCTGAGTTAAAAACTGATGGAAAAAAAAAAAATCTGTGTACATTTGTTTTGTCTCTTACTACATAAGTACTTACATAATATCCTTGATTTTGCCTTTTGACCCAGAAAGCCTAAAATATTTACTGTTTGGCTCTTTACAGGAAGCATTTGCCAACCTCTAGACTAGGGTCTTAGGCATAAATATTAGGTCTAGATAGGATCTTGCACACAGAGTGACTGACTGCAGGCAAATACGTAGGTAAGAAGTTTAGCAAATGTTTGAGGGAATTGTATTGCTATAAGCAATCACTGTCTTCCCTGCAAATGCCTGTAATTGTTCCATCCTTCCAGCAATGCCCCTGATCCCCAACCTGCATCAGCAGAAAGTAGACTATGCAAGCTGGCAGCCTCCAAGGAGAGCACAGTCTCCAAGGCCTTCCCCACTCTTCCAGTGTGACACACACGGTGACCGGTGGGCCACCAAGCAACTTATCCCACAGGCTAGGAGGGGCCTTCTCAATCCTTTCCCTGTGGAATTTGAGGAACTACAATGGCCAGTGACTGCTATGTGCTTCCCGAGCCTCTCTGTTACTGACAATAGTCTTATTTGCTGTTATTGAGTCTTATTCCACCATTGCGCATTGAGTGTATGTGTGTGTGTTCTGTAGCTGATAGGCCGCTGCGTAAGCCACATGTGTTCCTGATGGAAGGGACTGAGTATCTCCAGAGATCCTGGGCACGAGGAGACATGCTGTGAGTGGATGTCTGTAAGCCGGTCCTGAGAGAGAAGACTCTAAATCCACAGTTTCTTCACACATTTCAAACATTTCTATGTTGTGTGCATTGTACACACAACACCTGTCTAACTTGTCTTAAGAAAATAAGAGTAATAAGATTAACCGATCCCCAATATGCAGTGCATATTGGACCATGGGCAATGTTCACGGGCTCCCTTCAAACTCTCGAAACACAGAGGATATAACTTTTAGATTTTAACACACAAACCTCAGGGGCTCCTTCTCAATCTATAATCAGTCTTGGGAAAGAGGTGAATTTGGTCATACTGCTTTTGTGCTTCTAAAGTTGTAGTTTTTTTCATTTTTCTCATGCAATATTTTAAGATAAAATTTCTTTACTCTTAATTTTTCTCCTTTGAGGGACAGGTAATTCTTAATTAATTATTTATACAATCGTTAGAATTATATTAATTAATTATACAATCATTAGAATTATATTTTAGTAAGTTTAGACATTAGAAAAATAGTACCATCAATATGGCATTATTGATAATACCATCAATAATAACCAAAAATAATGCCATCACAATGGTTCTTCCATGACCTAACAACATTGTTAGTAACATTAGTGTTACTAACGTCACTGTCAGCTCATGGAAGAACCACTGTGATTACTCAAGTCCTTTTTAATATTGATTTTTAATGGCTATAATCATAATATACACAGCATTTTATATATTTTTTAACTAAATATTCTGAAAAAGAACCTATGGTTTTACACAGTCTTTTAAATTGAGTGTTTGAACAGCTGTACTTTGTTCTATCCAGTAGAGATCTGTGTTCTAGGCATCTATTGACATACAACAAGCCACTCAGAACTTAGCAATTTAAAGCCGCAACAATCATTGTATTATCTCTCTTGGTTTGTGTGTGTCAGGGAGTTAGGAAGAACTTGGCTGGGTGGTTTGAGCTCACAGAGTTGCTGTCACTGAGTGACTAGACCTGGGCAGCTGGGGACTGGGTGACCTCCTGTCTTTTTATGTGGTCTGAGAGCATCTCGGTGTGTACTTCCATATGGGCCAATTTGGGCTTCCTTACAACATGGCAGCCTCAGGATGCTGGGACATCTTATGTGGTGGCTCAGGGCTCCAGTACAAATATTCTAGCAAGCCAGGCAGATGGTACATTGTCTTCTGTGATCTTCACATAACACCATTTTGGCTGTACCCTACTGGCTAACTAGTAATCAGGGTCAGCCTTAACAAAGGGAGGGGATATGTCTCAGTGGTAGAAGGAAGGAAGAGTTTGCAGATATTTTAAAATTGCTACAGTTCCATAACTAGTTTTGGTGTTCCCTTTTCATTGGGCATTTGTTTACTTCTTTTCTGCTGTTAAAAATAATGTGATAAACATCTTCATGTATATAGCTTTTCCCATATTTTGTATGAAAGTAGAATTAGTAAATCAAATGATACAATTTTTCATATGGTTCCTGAAATATATTGCTACATAATTTTCCAAAAGGATTATGTCAATTTATAATGCTACAAGCGATGTAGATGACAATATTTTTGATATACAATTACTGGCAATATAAATTACCATTAGACTTTTATTTTGTTAATTTAATAGGTACAACGCGTACCTTAATATTTAATTTGCATTATTTTTATAATTGACAACGCTTTCTTTTGAGTTTGTAAGTTTTATTATCTTATTGTCTTCTGCTTTATTTATTAAGGTCTTAGCATTCATTGCAAATTGCATTAACTTGGTTTTTCACCAAGAATTCTGAAGACAATCAAAGCATTCACTTTTATGCCTCAAAAATATCAATCACTTCTATATTGTATTTGTCTGGTTTATTTTTTCTTTTGTTAAAAATTTTCCTTGTAGTGTAGGCATTTTAATTTTTCTATCAAATCTGTTCATTGTTCTTTCTAATTTATTTTATCATATATATAGTACTTAGAAAGTCTTTTCTCCTCCAAACTTTCCAGATGTACTAAACTGTCAATTATATGAGTGTCTATATTTGTATTTTCATGATTGGAGCTTTACATTGAACTTCTTAATTCATGTAAAATTTATATGTTATATTAATTGTGTCTAAAGTCATTCTTCCCCTAATGCTAATCAGCAAAACGAATATTATTGAGTATTTCTACGTTTATGTTTATTGATTTATGCCTTTTTATATGTATTATGTTAAATTTTTATTTTGTAACATAATCTAATTCTGGACTGTATATTCTATATAAATTAAGTAGTCTTCTTTTTTTTATTATACTTTAAGTTCTAGGGTACATGTGCATAACGTGCAGGTTTGTTACATATGTATACTTGTGCCATGTTGGTGTGCTGCACCCATCAACTCGTCAGCACCCATCAGTTCGTCATTTATATCAGGTATAACTCCCAATGCAATCCCTCCCCCCTCGCCCCCCATGATAGGCCCCGATGTGTGATGTTCCCCTTCCCGAGTCCAAGTGATGTCATTGTTCAGTTCCCACCTATGAGTGAGAACATGCGGTGTTTGGTTTTCTGTTCTTGTGATAGTTTGCTAAGAATGATGGTTTCCAGCTGCATCCATGTCCCTACAAAGGACACAAACTCATCCTTTTTTATGGCTGCATAATATTCCCTGGTGTATATGTGCCACATTTTCTTAATCCAGTCTGTCACAGATGGACATTTGGGTTGATTCCAAGTCTTTGCTATTGTGAATAGTGCCGCAATAAACATACATGTGCATGTGTCTTTATAGCAGCATGATTTATAATCCTTTGGGTATATACCCAGTAGTGGGATGGCTGGGTCATATGGTACATCTAGATCTAGATCCTTGAGGAATCGCCATACTGTTTTCCATAATGGTTGAACTAGTTTACAATCCCAACAGTGTAAAAGTGTTCCTATTTCTCCACATCCTCTCCAGCACCTGTTTCCTGACTTTTGAATGATTGCCATTCTAACTGGTGTGAGATGGTATCTCATTGTGGTTTTGATTTGCATTTCTCTGATGGCCAGTGATGATGAGCATTTTTTCATGTGTCTGTTGGCTGTATGCATGTCTTCTTTTGAGAAATGTCTGTTCATATCCTTTGCCCACTTTTTGATGGGGTTGTTTGTTTTTTTCTTGTATATTTGTTTTGAGTTCTTTGTAGATTCTGGATATTAGCCCTTTGTCAGATGAGTAGATTGCAAAAATGTTCTCCCATTCTGTAGGTTGCCTGTTCACTCTGATGGTAGTTTCTTTTGCTGTGCAGAAGCTCTTTAGTTTAATTAGATCCCATTTGTCAATTTTGGCGTTTGCTGCCGTTGCTTTTGGTTTTAGACATGAAGTCCTTGCCCATGCCTATGTCCTGAATGGTACCACCTAGGTTTTCTTCTAGGGTTTTTATGGTATTAGGTCTAACATTTAAGTCTCTAATCCATCTTGAATTAATCTTCGTATAAGGAGTAAGGAAAGGATCCAGTTTCAGCTTTCTACTTATGGCTAGCCAATTTTCCCAGCACCATTTATTAAATAGGGAGTCCTTTCCCCATTTCTTGTTTCTCTCAGGTTTGTCAAAGATCAGATGGCTGTAGATGTGTGGCATTATTTCTGAGGACTCTGTTCTGTTCCATTGGTCTATATCTCTGTTTTGGTACCAGTACCATGCTGTTTTGGTTACTGTAGCCTTGTAGTATAGTTTGAAGTCAGGTAGCATGATGCCTCCAGCTTTGTTCTTTTGACTTAGGATTGTCTTGGCAATGCAGGCTCTTTTTTGGTTCCATATGAACTTTAAAGCCGTTTTTTCCAATTCTGTGAAGAAACTCATTGGTAGCTTGATGGGGATGGCATTGAATCTATAAATAACTTTGGGCAGTATGGCCATTTTCACGATATTGATTCTTCCTATCCATGAGCATGGTATGTTCTTCCATTTGTTAGTGTCCTCTTTGATTTCACTGAGCAGTGGTTTGTAGTTCTCCTTGAAGAGGTCCTTTACATCCCTTGTAAGTTGGATTCCTAGGTATTTTATTCTCTTTGAAGCAATTGTGAATGGAAGTTCATTCGTGATTTGGCTCTCTGTTTAAAGGGTATCCAGTCAAGTAGTCTTTTTTAAGTTTTTTTTTTTTTTTTTTTTTTTTTTTTTTTACTATGCTTACCTTTTTTTTCCCCCTTCGGTGAACTTCAGAATTAATATATACTAAGTTTGAAGAAAAAATTTGAGAATATGATGGAGATTGTCTTAAAGTTTGAAATTCATCTTGCAAGGACTTTGCAAGATTTAATTTGCAAACACAGATGCATTGTGTATCTCCTCAATTATTTAAGCTTGTAAAGAATGCTTTAATTTATAGTACTCTCTACCTGTGTCTACACGCTTGATTTAAAAACCAAGGTTTCTTCACTTCTTAAGGACTACTACCTGTAACAGACAGATACTGGACTGGGCTTATGCATGATAGTCTTTTGATTGATGTTCATGCAGTCAGGTTTCTCTTGAGTAATCCTTTCAGTTCTTTCTGTATTACTTCCTTCCTTCCTTTTTTTTTTTTTTTTTTTGGGTTTTATTCAAAACACCTGTATAATTTTGGTCTTAAATTTTTTTTTGATATACCTGATGTTCAGAAGCCAAACGACAGTTAGAGTTGATGGGGCTGGGGAAGGAGAGTTTGCAGATTTCATTCTTAAGAAAGAAGAGGAGGCCAGGAGCAGTGGCTTACACCTGTAATCCCAGCACTTTGGAAGGCCAAGATGAGAGGATTGCTTGCATCCAGGAGTTTGAGACCACCCTGGGCAACAAAGCGAGATCCCTATCTCTACAGAAAAATAAAAATAAAAATAAAAAATTAGCTGGGCGTGGTGGTGCATGCCTGTAGTCCCAGCTATTCAGGAGGCTGAGATGGGAGGATTGCTTGAGCCCGGGAGATTGAGGCTGCAGTGAGCCATGATTATGCCACTGCACTCACCCTGGGTGACAGAACGAGATCCTGTCTTAAGCAACCAACCAACCAACAAACAAACAAAAGAAAGAGGAAGGGAGGGAGCAGAGCTGGTAGAAGCCGAAACAGTGACAGTTGTCTCAGATTATACTCATGGGGTTCAAGACGCATGTGCAATCCATGTCTCTGTTTGTGCCAACAAAGTATGTTATAGAAAATGACCACAACGGACATGCCCCATCTGGAAATTCTTGACAAGCTTGGAAGCCTGGGCCCTGTCCTGCTGCCATCCAAACAGTGAGAAGGCACTGATGCCCTCTGTTGGGCAGAGGGACCTGTAGGCTGCTCACATCATGGGATGTCAGGACTCCAGGAAAGGGCCACTTCCTAGCCTGTCAAATTATTCCACTTCTCCCTACTGGATCACATCTGAAATTTTTTTTAGAAGAACCTAAATATTTTACTCCACAGTCAGAAATGAGGGGTAAAATGTCTGGGAGAGAGGAGCCTTAGATTGAAGTGTAAACAGTGAATAGGACACCCTCTTCTATCTGCAAACAGATGGGCGTTCGGAGTGTGAGGAGGGATTGGGTAAGTCAGGGTTATGATGACAGGCAAAGGGGAACAGAGCAAAACATGGGGAGGACGTACATCCCGTGCTCTAGATACGTATTTGCCCTCACTGGATGGGTTTGTGGAACTGGGGCATCTGGAAAGATGTGTGGGCAGTAATGAAGGCATGCAATGGCTGATGGTCCTGCAGCATAAGCCTGTGTTCTTTTTAAATGTCCCCATCTCTGAAAGGCAGATGCATAACGGTCACACCTCTCCTCCAGAAGGATGACCCCACGGTGGAGTCATCTGAATTCACAATCAGTTCCAGTAAGTGCTGAGAGGGCTAGAAGCCTTATCCAGGAAAAGAGAGACAGAGAAAAAAGAGAGAGCCAGGAAAAAGGGACCAAAGTGGGAGGGAGGGAGGAAGAAAGGGGAGTGTAAAAGGCTCAGAAGTTGCCAAACAGGACATCATCGTTATTGTGCACTGAGGAAATGGGATTCACACTCCATGTCACCACCAAAGTCGCCTCTGCTGAGTGTCACGCTCAAGTCCGTGCTCCAGTGAAGGCCAACCAAAGCTGATTCTTGTTTCAGGCAAAACCTCCCATTTAACAGTGAGGGAGCACATATATCACACACTATTAAAACTGCCAGTTTCCATCCCTTTCACACCATTAGTAGAATATATATATCATTAAAGGAAGTGAGTTACAATATAAAAATATGGTAATTCAGACTGGCAGGTCACAACTGACAGCACATTCAGGAGGCTGCTTTCCCAAGCTGTCTCTACAGACCCTATATTTAGCAAAAAGACGTTTCCCAGAAAAGTTTTCATAAATATTCTCCATGGGGGAAAATGTGTATTTATCACTTCATATAAAAAGAAATCTAAAGCACATGTTTTAGTAGCTGACTTCTCAGAAATTGGATGGATATTTTTAATCCATAGCAGGGAGAATTTTTCTTATCAAATTGATAAGAGTCAAGAGCTGCTGTAGCCTGGGTACCCACAATGTTATTAGCAGAATTATCCTTATTTTTTCCCCCTTCTTTGTCCTCTCTGCAGCCATACTGAATATCCCATGTTCTGATTCTGGTGTTGGAGAGTGTATTAATCATGTTTTTAATTCCACGTATTTTATGATGCTTTGATATCTTGGGGCTTTGCTGACTAGGGAGAGACTGCCCTCCTGGGGCTAGCTAATTCCTGGAGATAGCATATGACTCCCCGTGAGAACAACTTCCAAATGCAAACCAATGAATTCAAAGCCCATATTCCCCAAACACCTCCTTTATGAGGCAACTTTCCCTCTGACCTAATCAGCCCAGGGCTGTGTACAACTCAGACAACTCAACACAGCCCCAGGCCCCAGAGCCCACTGAAACTATGCAAACTAGCCAGTCCTAAACCTTCAGAACTTGGATACCCTGCCTTGCCCATTCCTTCCCTCAAAAACCTAAGTCTCTCACCCATACTTTCTGCTTGTCCCCCCAGCCTCTGGACTGAACTGGGGCATACGCTGTTGCCCTCACCCCCTGTGGTGTGGCATGCCCCTTCTCTTAGCAACTGTGAGTAATAAACTATCTTTTCCATTGCAATCATCTCCTCATCTCTTTGTCTCACTAGAATGGAATAATAATAAAGCTGTTGTTTCAAAACAGAGAGGTGGAAAAAGATTTCACGAATCTGCTCTCCAATGGCTCACAGTATTGGATTGAAGGATTATCCCTTAAACTGCATATAAATAATCCCAGCTGGTCACTGCTGTGTCATATTTGGTCTCAGTTAAAATGAGACTTTTATGGCTCAGTGGGTCATCCTGCCTACTGTCTGAGGAGAAAAATATATTGATGAAAAGCTTGGGAATCCAGCTGCTCCAGGAGAGAAGCATAAGGAAAATAAACTCCAAAAGGTTGATGGTAGATAAGGCAGGCCAAGCAGTATGGGAAGTTCAGCAGGAAGACAGACTACACAGAAAGGGGCAGTTGGGGGAAAAAGAGAAGCACTTGTTGCAGGTGGAATGAGGTGGAGCAAATATGATTCAACAGATTCCTTTTAGGCAGAGCACGGGGTTCTGATGAATGCCTTGACAAATGAGCTGGGCCATGGGTTCGTTCCCTGACAGGCCAGGTCTCACTAATGCAGGCCTCCATAACAACTGTTTTAGTACTGACTGAACGGTTAAGTATTAAAAGTTGAAAGAGCTAGTGCCCTTATACAAAGGCTGGAATATAACAAAAGCCCACCAAGAGTTCTGCCCAGGCCTTTCCTGGACCTTAAAGCATGAAAAGATAATGAAAGAATTCTTAATGGGACCTGTTTAGGATTAAACAAGTTTTACTGGGAGGTCTGAAGAAACTCCCCAGGTCCCCACAAACAAGTTTATCAGGGGTCTGAAGGAACTCCCTAAACCTCCAGGGTAAGGGCAGTCCCCCCAGCGCCTGGACCCATTTAGATTAAGTAAATTTACTGAGGCTCCAGGGAAGGTCTTCAACACTCAGACCTTAGTTATAGTAGATTAAAAGAAGTTATCACTTATGTCTTTAGATGAATGCACGCTTCCATGTAGACATGTAGCTTAGAAGGTAGATAAAGTCTGGAAAACTTTGTAATTTTGAGTTGGTCTGGCGATATTTTCCAGGCCTTCTCCTCGTAACTGGTTACAGAAATAAAACAGCTCTCTTCCTCCTCAGTTCATCTACATCTTGTTATTGGGCCACAAGAAATAGCAGCCCGACCCTCAGTTTTGTTCGGGAGCACAGGGACACAGATACAAAATGCTGAAGTGGCTATGTTAGGATGTCACAGGTTTTTAAGGTAGGCATACATAGAGAATGGGCTTCCCTTCCTTAGTGTGAGTATCACATGGGGTACATTTAGGGGCTATGTGAGCATCTCTGCCAGGAGGCATTGACAGAGAAGTCATCGCCTAGAACCCAGAGGCATTTGCCTGGAGCAGCATAAGCGAGAAGGGAGGTATTTTGAAGCTGGTTCCAAGCAGAGCTGACAGATTGTGCAAAGGCAAGAGAGAAAGGGAAGGGGAAGGGTTTACACAAGGCAATTATACATACAGATTTTAATTAAATTTTTAAAAACTGTGGTAAACATTATGTAACATCAAATTTACCATCTTTACCATTTTAAGTGCACAGTTCAGTAGTGTTAAGTATACGTAGGCTGTTGGTACAGCAGATCTCTAGAACCTTTTCATTTCGCAAAACTGAAACTCTGTACTCATTGAAAAACAAATTCTCCTTTGCTCAACCCTCCAGCCCCTGGGAACACTATTCTGCTTCCAGTGTTTATGGGTTTTACTGCTCTAGTTACCTCATGTAAGTTCCTTCATATAAGTGGAATCACACAGTTGTCTTTTTGCGATTAGCTTATTTCACTTAACATAACGTCCAACTTGTAACATGCGACAGCATTTCCTTTCTTTTTAAGGCTGAATAACATTCCTTTGTATGTGGACACCAAATTTCCTTTATTCATCCATTACATGGACACTTGAGTTGCTTCCACCTCTTGGCTATTGTGAATAATGCTGCGGTGAATGAATGTGGGTTTGCAAATATCTCTTTCAGACCCTGCTTCTGATTCTTTTGGATAAATACCCAGAAGTAGAATTGCCTGATCATATGGCAGATTTTCATCTTTCAAGATCATTCTAGTGACTGGGTATAAAATAAATGGGATGGGGCAAACGTTGGAGGTAGGGAGACTTGATTGAAGAGTTCAGGCAAAAATTAACAGCTTCTTTTTTTATTGTTTTTATTTTTTATTTTTTTACTTCAGTAGGTTTTTGGGGAACAGGTGGTGTTTGGTTAGATGAATAAGTTCTTTAGTGGTGATTTCTGAGATTTTGGTGTATCCATCACCTGAACAGTGTACACTGTAGCCAGTGTATAGTCTTTTATCCCTCACCCCCCTCCCACCCTTTCTCCCGAGTCCCCAAAGTCCATTGTATCATTCTTATGCCTTTGCATCCCCATAGCTTAGCTCCCACTTATGAGTGAGAACATATGATGTTTGGTTTTCCATTCCTACGTTACTTCAGTTAGAATAATGGTCTCCAATTCCATCCAGATTGCTGCAAATGCCTTTATTTTGTTCCTTTTTATGGCTGAATAGTAGTCCATGGGATATATATACACCACATTTTCTTTATCCCCTCTTTGATTGATGGGCATTTGGGCTGGTGTCATATTTTTGCAATTGTGAATTGTTCTACTATAAACATCCATGTGCAAGTATCTTTTTGTGTAATGACTTCTTTTCCCCTGGATAGATACCCAGGAGTGGGATTGCTGCATCAAATGGTAGACCTATTTTTAGTTCTTTTTATTGTTGTTGCCCAGGCTGAAGTGCAGTGGTACAGCCTCAGCTCACTGTAGCCTGTTTCCTAGGTTCAAGTGATTCTCCTGCCTTAGCCTTCCCAGTAGCTGGGACTACAGGCGTGGGCCACGACGCCTGGTTAATTTTTGTATTTTTAGTAGAGATAGGGTTTCACGATGTTGGCTAGGGTGGTCTTGAACTCCTGACCTTAAGTGATTCGCCCACCTTGGCCCCCCAAAGTGCTGGGATTACAGGCATGAGCCGCCACACCTGGGCTACTTTTAGTTCTTTAAGGAATCTCCACACTATTTTCCATAGTAGTTGTACTAGTTTACATTCCCACCAACAGTGTAAAAGTGTTCCCTTTTCACCACGTCCACACCAACATCTATTTCTTTAAAAAATTTTTTTGATTATGGCCATTCTTGCAGGAGTAAGATGGTATCACACTGTGGTGTTGATTTGCATTTCCTTGATCATTAGTGATCTTGAGCATTTGTCCATATGTTTGTTGGCCATTTGTACATCTTCTTTTGAGAACTGTCTATTCATGTCCTTAGCCCACTTTTTGATGGGATTGTTTGTTTGCGTTCCTTATAGATCTTGGATATTAGTCCTTTGTTGATGTATAGATGGAGAAGATTTTCTCCCACTCTGAGTAAACAAAGGGTTGCCTGCTTACTCTGCTGATTATTTATTTCATTGTGCAGAAACTTTTAAGTTTAAGTCCATTTATTTATTCTTTTTTGTTTTGTTTTGTTTTGCATTTGCTTTTGGGTTCTTGGTCATAAAGTCTTTGCCTAAGCCAATGCCTAGAAGGGTTTTTCCAATGTTATCTTCTAGAATTTTTGTGGTTTCAGGTCTTAGGTTTAAATATTTGATCCATCTTGAGTTGATTTTTGTATAAGGTGAGATGAGGATCCAGTTTCATTCTTCTACATGTGGCTAGCCAATTATCCCAGCACCATTTGTTGAATGGGGTCTCCTTTTTCTACTTTATGTTTTTGTTTGCTTTGTTGGAGATCAGTTGACTGTAAGTATTTGGTTTTATTTCTGGCTTCTCTATTCTATTCCATTGGTCTATATGCCTGTTTTTATACCAGTACCATGCTGTTTTGCTATTACCTTATAGTATAGTTTGAAGTTGGGTAATGTAATGCCTCCAGATTTGTTCTTTTTGCTTAGTCTTGCTTTGGCTATGTAGGCTCTTTTTTGGGTTCCATATGAATTTTAGGATTTTTTTTCTAGTTCTGTGAAGAATGATGGTGGTATTTTGATGGAAATTGCACTGAATTTCTAGATTGCTTTTAGCGGTATGGTCATTTTTACAATATTGATTCTACCCATCCATGAGCATGGGATGTGTTTCCATTTGTTTATGTCATCTATGATTTCTTTCAGCAACGTTTTTGTACTTTTCCTTGTAAAAGCTTTCATGTCCTTTGTTAGATATATTCCTAAGTATTTTATTTTTATTTTTTTGCAGCTATTGTAAAAGGGGTTAAGTTCTTGATGTGGTTCTCAGCTTGGTTGCTGTTGGTGTGTAGCAGTGCTACTGATTTGTGTACATTGATTTTGTATCCTGAGACTTTACTGAATTCATGTATCAGTTCTAGGAGCTTTTTGAACGACTCTTTAGGATTTCCTAGGTATACGATCATGTCATCAGGAAACAGAGACAGTTTGACTTTCTCTTTACCAATCTGTATGCCCTTTATTTCTCTTGTCTGATTACTCTGTCTAGAACTTCCAGTACTATGTTGAACAGAAAGGAAATAACAGCTTCTTAAGCTAAGGTAGGAGAGGTAGAAAGAGAGGAGTGGATGGATCGCGGGTGGGAAGATCCTGACTCTGCTGCCTCGTAGGTGAGAGGACTCAATAGTGGGGTTCAGGTTTCTGGTTTGGGTAGCTGGCTGGATCCCCCAGTCTGTCACTGTGGTAAAAGAACAGGAAGAAGAGGTGGATTGGATGCTAACTGTGTTTTGGAAGGAGCCTCAGGCAGCAGTGGGGGAAAGCCTGGAGACGTGGAGGCCAGCTTTGTAGTTCCAAAAAGTGTCTGGGCCTTGGTGGCAGCAGCAGAAGTGGAGAGGAGAGCCCAGACCTGTGAATCTGCAACAAGGCCTGGTGACCTGTTGACTGAGGGGCCTTACAGGAGAGATGTCTCTCATAATTTTGATAAGATTTTGAACAGATGAATGGTGATAGGAGACTCAGTTGCCTAAAATTTTTATAACAAATTTTTTATAGTTTTATATATTTTGCTTTAAGGTATCTGTGAAATATATACAGATATCTAGTTGGGAATGATAGAATACTAGTTTAGTACTTTTTTTATACTTACATAGTTTTTTAGTACTTACTTATAAGTTTTAATTAAAGCTTAGTGCAGGAGTCAGGGCTAAAGATATGGATTTAGAAATCAGTCGTCAATATATAGGTGAGAAATGAGGTCACAGGATAAGTACAACTTGTTTTGAGGCAGCATCTTGCTCTGTTGCCCAGGCTGGAGTGCAGTGGTGCAATCATAGCTCACTGTAACCTCCAACTACTGGGCTCAAGTAATTCTCCTGCCTTAGCTTCTTGAGTAGCTGGGACTACAGGTGCATGCTACCATGTTCAGCTAATTATTTTATTTTTATTTTTATTTTATTTTGTAGAGATTGGGTCTCACTATGTTGCCCAGGCTGGTCTTGAATTGTTGACCTCAAGTGATCCTCCCACCTTGGTTTCCCAAAGTCCTAGGATTACAGGCTTGAACCACTATGCCCAGCCTGATAAGTGAAATTTAAACTTAGGAAGGCAGAATGGAGGGTTAAGGGTAAAGGTTTGTAGAACACGAAAGTTAGGAGCAAGTAAAGGAAAAACAGTCACAAAGGAGAATGGAAAGGGCCAGAAATGAAACAAAGGAGAGAGAGGGGCTAGAGAAACAATGGAAGGAAAACAAAAATACGGCAAATAAGACTTTTGGGGTTGTGGCCAATTCTGGGCTAAGAGTGTGTGAATAGAACTGACGTACAGGGAGTGCTGTCCTATTCCTGCCTTGAACCATTTAATTAGTCTGTAAACACAAAGTTTTCCCAAGTTGATGATGTCGTATTTCTGTTTCTCTGTATAGACTAGTGGTTCTCTATTGGGGGGGAGGTGTGATTTTGTCCCCCTAGATGATATATTTTTGATTTTCACAGGTTGGACAGTGGTGCTATTGGCATGTAGTGGGTAGAGGCCAAGAATGCTTCTGAACACCCTATCATGTGGGGGATAGCCCCCAAACAAAGAATCATCCAGCTTAGCATGTCAAGTGACGAAGCTGAGAAACCCTGCTCTAGATTTTGTTGGATACACTCGTTCCACACACCTTTTTAAGGCTTCAGGCATTGTGTTTACAGTGAGAACTGTCTGCTACCACATGGCATCTAGCTCTTTCTAGTCTGTGGTCCATCCACGGGGCCTTCTTTGAAAGTGGGTATTTGAAAGACTCTAGCTACCAGCCTACCTTTTCAACCAACTCGATCTGTACATTAGTACGGTAATTTTAGAAATACATTTTAGTACACGCTGTAACAGACCTAAGGAAAATTTATTCAAAGAATTTAACATCTGAACTCAGCAATGTTGCTCTTTATTTAGTAATCCCCCTCCCAACTGCTGCTGTAAGTGCACTCACTGTAGAGTCTAGGAGTGAAAATGAGTCTTCGTTGAATTCTCAGTATTCTTTGAAACTTCCGTTCTGCTGATAGTCCCGGGCATGTTGGTTACAGAGCCCTAAGTTCTCTTTAGCTTAGCTTATTACACTAGAGGGTTTTTCTTTCTTTCTTTTTTGAAAGCGCTAGCTAATGACTCCATTTCCTAGAAACCAAATGGCATTAATTCCTACTGCTGGGTGGCCAAGCTTCCTGATTTTCCTACCGATTCCTGTGGGACCTGTCCCCAGGGACTCGTTCCTGCTCCATCAGTGGGATGGAAGGGGCGCAGTAATGGAGCATGCTGTGTGTTCACACAATCTCTTGCCCATATGTTCGTCTCCCAACTCTCAGAGCTTGAGGTTGGAGAGTCCGCGTGGGGCCTCTACAGCTGGGGTAGAGGCTACTCTGCCACCTGTCTAGTGGATAACACATGGGCAAGTGACTCAGTATTGTTTTTTATGCTAATTTCCTCATGTAAGATGAGAATAACAGTACCTTTTGCGAAAGTTGTTTTTGGTAAATACATGTGAAGTGCTCAGAGCCGAGCCTTCCACATTGCAAGTCCTCAAAATAATGGTAGTGGCATTAGTTATTAGATACCGTTTTAGTTTCTTAGGGCTGCTTAAAACTGTACTACAAGTTGGGAGGCTTAAAATAATAGAAATGTATTTTCTCATAGTTCTGGAGGCTAGAAGTTCAACATCAAGGCGTTAGTGGGGACACGCTTCCTCTGAAAGCTCTAGGGAAGAATCCTTCCTGACTCTTCCTAGCTCTGCTGGTAGCCGGCAATCCTTGGCATTCCTTGGCTGGTAGCTGCATCCCTCCCACTTGCACCTCTGTCTTCACGTGACTTTCTCACCTGTGTGTATCTGCGTAGCTCCATGATCTCCCTGCCCTTATAAGGAGCCCAGCTATTAGCCTGAGGGCCTATCCTTTGTCCAGTAGAATTTCATCTTAACTAATTATATCTGTAAAGACCCTATTTCTGAGTAGGTCATATTCTGAGGTTCTGGATGGACATGAATTCCAGGGGGACGTTATTCAACCCCCTATAGCACTATTAAGGTTAATGAACAAATTCATATTGATTCAGCAATTACTTCTCCTGTTAAGAAAAACCTACCAAGATGTTTAAATTTTTTAGACACACTTTAAAAGCTGGTTCTTTAAAACACTCTGCCTGTCATAGCCTGAACACCATTCTGTAGAGATAATTTACAAAAAAATCGCAAAACAGTGTTTGGTTCAGAGTTTGTCTCGCGTGAGAGCTGGCAAGGAGAGGTGGGGTGGGCAGAGGAGGCTCCCAATTCAGCCCACCACCTGTCTGCTGACAAGGTGACAGACCTCCAAGCCGTCAGTTCAGGGCACAGCAGCTTCTGTAATGGAAACAGTCACCTTTTTGGCTTATGCTAAACAGAGCTGGGCCTTTGTGTTCAGAATGCTGAGCCCCACAGTGCCCCAGCACGGCATCTGAAAGCATGTAGTAAGACAATAGTGCCTGCCAATACTCTATTTATGAGCAGAAAAGCCACACATAGATCTCTTTAGGCCGGGTGTTCCCTCCCCCAGGTTTCCAATGTGGGAGAGACTGCCAGGCACACAGACTTATCTGTGCATTCCCTAGCATATGCTGCCTGAAGTTTCTCCCTGGTCCCAGTCCAAGGCACGTACTGATACCCTTTTCATTCTTGTCGTGTGTGAGTCCCAGGTGATGCTTACCAAGTCAATATCTGAACATAGTCAAATATATAAATACCCATTTAACTTTCACAGAACACACCTGAGAGCATTCAACTATTTTATATTTGTTGATGACAGTCCTCACAGGCACATCTTCAGGAAGGGTGGTTTGTGAACCTCTATGTGCACACAAATCACCTGGGGATCTTGTTAACATGTGGATTCGATTCAATATGTTCCAGATGGGTCCAAGAGTTTGCATTTCTAGCAAGCTCCCAGGCGATGCTGTGCAGCTTGTCTATGGCAGGAGCAGTGGGTAGTTTAACTAGCAAGGCTCTATGCCAATTGCCCTACATAACACCTTCCCCAATAGGTCTGTAGCCCAGTGAAAGAGTACTTGTGGAATAAAGTTCATGGAATCTCAGGGTGAGAAATACACTCACTGACTGAGGGCTGCATCTATGTGTAGAGGATCTTTCTGCCAAGGCAGACACTGAGGAGCAGGTATTGTATTGTCCTCGCTTTGTTACCGACTAGCTACATAATCTTGGATCCATCATTTTGCCTCTCTAACGCCTCAGTTTATGAACCTGTGCAGTAGGTATAATAGGTGTAATATCATCTTTAACTACCTTTCATTTGGGGTTGGTGAAAATTAACTTAGGTCATGTATTTTCAAAAACATTGTGAAAAGTGCAAAGCACTGTTTAAAACAAGTTATTCTCTCTAGACTGTCGAGAGAATGAGACTGGTGTTGGTCCCAGCGGAAGAGCACTGTGACCTAAACAGCTCCATTCCTGGTGTCATTACGTGCCTCTTTGAGAAATGCATCCTTCACAGTGCTCCAAGACAAAAACATGTGCAACCATAAAGCTTTTATTAGTAATTTCTAGCAAGTCAGTATATCTAGTGTTCACTCAGCTCTTTGTATGCACAAGACATCATCCTTGGGCTTTGGATGTATCAAGATAACTAAGGCAGAGCTCTGGAGTTTAAGCCCATGATGAGAGAAAGAGTCCATGCAAGGTAGAGAGTGGACCCGCGTGTAATGGGGGTGGCATCTCCACTGTCTAGTGCCACTGAAGTAGCCTGCTGGCTTGCTCCTTCTACTTCCTATCGTTGCTGCTTTGGTCCTCCTGTCCCCATTTCTGGGAGTCTTAGGTGCATCCTGGGTAATGAGAGGCAATGTTGTACAGTGGTGGAAACCAGCGACCTGAAGCCAGACTGCCTCAGTTTGAAGCTCAGCTCATATTCTTTATTTATTTACAGGTTATTTAATGTCTTTGTGCCATGGTTTCCTCATCGGCCCACTGGAGATGATACAAGAGTAAAACTGGCTCTTCACATCCGTGGTATTCCTTATCCATGGATTCAACCAAGCATGGATAAAAAATATTTGGAAAAAAAAAAAAGCAATACAAAATAACAATACAACAATAAAAACACAAATTTAAAAATATAGTAAACAATTATTTACATAACATTTACATTGTATTAGGTATTATAAATAATCTAGAGACGATTTTTTTAAGTATACGGGCAGGTGGGCGTAGGTTACATGCAAATACTGCATCAGTTGATACAAGAAGCTTGAGCATCTGTGGATTTTGGTATGGAGTGGGGGTCCTGGAACCAACCCTCCAAGGATACCAAGGGATGACTGTACTTACAGCTGAGGGTGGTTTTGAGGATTTAATAAATAAATTAATATAAACATACATGCACACACACAACACAGTAAGCTCTATGGTTAACTAGTATCTTAATGTTGAATACAAAGAAAATCCACACAAGACAATGAGGGTGGGGTTCAGCTGTTGTTGAACACAGGCAGAGCACAGGGTGCTGAGGGTGGAAGGCTCCAACAGCACCATGAGATAAACACGAATGGGGCTTCTGATGTGGACAGCATGGCACATTATGTGGTAATTCGTGACTCTAGGTGCTGGCTTGGCTTTTACCCTCTGGTGAGGCTCCCCTGCCACTCCCTGGGACCAGCCATCTGGGGCCTGACTCTGGAGCTGCCCCTCCTCTCACCCTGGTCCCCCAGACTAGAACCTGTATACCTCCTCCTGATCTCTTTTAAGATTTCTGTAAGAGGATGGATCCCTGAAAGGCCCTGAACTTTGCAGCTCCCCACAACCTCCTGCTTATAGTTCTCAGAATAACCATAGAACGCACTTAGAATGCAATGTCCTGAGACAAGGAAGAACTGTCGAAAACAGCTCAGGCTATATCCTCATTCCTCCTACAACAGGATGTCTTGTGGTGCTTGAGCTCAGCAATTCCAGTTTTTCCCAGAGTATAAAATTCAGGCGGGAGTACTTTTGGGGTCCCTCAGTTGCTATATAATGTGGATGAGCGAGGAAGAGACCCCATCCACCCCAGGCAGCTTTCCTGAGCTCTTGGGTACTGGTTCCATGGATCCTAGGCTTTTGTTTATCATTGGTGCCTGTCTGTGAGTAGCAAATTTGCTTTGCCTGACGTGTTGTTGCTTTGCCTGACATGTTGTATAAATGTTGTTTCTTTCTAGACTCATGCAAGTGGTGGAGAGTCTTTGAAGTCAAACCTTATGGCCCTCCCTCCTGGTGACCCTCTTCTTGTCTCCTTGAGGTTAGAATGAGTTGGAGATAAGGTGGTCTTCTTTTCTCTCTATTCTCAGTCCAATTCAGTGGTGGCACATAATACCACAGTATACTTATTTCAGGCCTTCTTATCTCAGATCTCCTGCAGTTTTAGCAGTAAAATTTATAGACATTCATTCTCTCTATATAACAACCATATATCTCAGGCAAAGTGGAGGCCAGGAGAAAAGACACATGCATAGATATAGGGACAAAACCATAAAATTCATATCAAGATATGAAGCTTCTACCTGGATGGCAGGAAAAGTACAAACACAGAAAAATGAGAGCAGAAGAGGTTGCCAGCAACCAACCAGCATGTATTTGTTAATTGTCATTTCCATGCAAGATGTTCTAGGGACAAGCAGAAGAGATTAGGTATGCAAAGCCCAGGTGTCTCAGTGGTGTGTGACTAGGGACAGATCAACGTTCAGAGAATGTGAGAGTGCGGAATATATTCACTAAGGGAAGGTCCAAGGTGTTGAAGAAAGAATGCCAGCTTCCTAATTGTCACCTCTTCCATAGGCCTTGCTAGCTCCAACCTGGAAGACTTCATTTATCCATCCATTAATTCACTCAACAAGGGTTTTTGGTAGACCTTGCTGTCTTCTATTATTTCAGGCCACCTAAAGTTATTACAATGGTTTATACATTTCTCATTATTATGTGATAAACAGCCTACCTCCCTTTAAGTAACAGCATCAATCAACATGAATGTGGTTTTCCATGAGAATTCCAAGATTGGCAAAATGAAGAGTGGCTCTACCACGTACTGACTGTGTGATCTTGAGCAAGTTGTTTAATCTTCCTGAGTCCAGTTTTTTTACCCACCAACTAAGAATGATAATAGTTGTATTAGGCAGCTCATATTTCCATAATAAAATACCGTAGACTGAGTGGCTTAAACAACAGAAATCAATTTTCCCACAGTTCTGGAGGGTAGAAGTCTCAGATCATGGTCCAGCAGGGTCAGTTTCTGGTATGATCTCTTCCTGGTTTGCAGATGACCACCTTCTTTCCGTGTCCTTACATGGCAGAGAGAGAAGGAAAGAACTCTCCTATCAGGTTGGGGCCCCATCCTGTGATGTCATTTAATCTTTGTTACCTTTTTAATGCCCCTGTCTCCTTATACAGTCACACTGTAGAGTTAAGGCTTCAACATAAAAATTTTCGGAGGGCATAATTCAGTCCATGACAACATGCATGAGGCCATTTTCCACAAGTGTCTTTCTCAGTGATGGAGGCAGATCTGGAGGGAATCCACTAGGGCCAGCCCCAGCCCTCCTCAATGAGGGGCAGGACCTAAGCTGATTAATGTTCCCCAGTGATGACACATTTCTCCTCGGGAGCCTCAACAGCTGCTACCGTTGTTCTTTCCCAACAGCTGCTACCCTAGTCCATGGACATGTTCAATAACTTTAAATGCAACAGGCAGGGGCCTGGGCCCCACTCCCCTGTCTACCAGAAGACTTCTGGGCCCTGGGTTAAATTAGCAGAGGCAAATATAAACACCAGGAAAGGGCACAGACAGACTTCTACCTCTCATAGCAAAGTTCTGCTGCTTGCTAAGACAAAAACATCCAGTTATACTCTTCTTCCAGAATGAATGGGTCCTTGCCTTAACCTAAATAATTTAGAGAGACCACTGAAATGCTTCTTCTCAAAACAATGATCTGCTCCAAAATGGATTCTTTTGCTGCTTGTGATAGGAAGGGCTGAGACTCGAGAAAGTCAGTTCCTCACTACTAATTAAAAGCATAAATTCATATGTGATGAAGTTCTGCTTTGCTGGACATGCCATTATAGTTCTTTTTTTTTTCCTTTTTCTTTTTCTTTCTTTTTTTTTTTTTTTTGTTTGTTTTTGAGGTGGGGTCTCTCTCTGTTGCCCAGACTGGAGTGCAGTGGCACAATCTCGGCTCACTGCAAACTCTGCCTCCCAGGTTCAAATGATTCTCCTGCCTCAGCCTCCCGAGTAGCTGGGATTACGGGTGACCGCCACATGCCTGGCTAATTTTTGTATTTTTAGTAGAGATGAGGTTTCACTATGTTGACCAGGCTGGTCTCAAACTCTTGACCTCAGGTGACCTGCCTGCCTTGGCCTCCCAAAGTGCTGGGATTACAGACGTGAGCCATCACACCTGGTCTATTTTATTCTCCAGTTTTATTGAGGCTATTTTTTCTCCAGCTATTATTGACAAATATAAATTGTATATATATAAGGTGTAAAACCTAATTTTTTGGGACAGGGTCTTCCTATCACCCTGCTGAGTACAGTGTAATGATCATAGCTTCTCACTGTGACCTCGACTTCCTGGCCTCAAGCGATCCTCCTGCCTCAGCCTCCCAAAGTGCTTAGATTACAGGCATGAGTCACCATGGCTGGCCTTGATGTTCTGATATATGTACACATTGTTAAATGATTACCAGAACCAAGTTAGTTAACATATACATCACCTCACATAGTTACCATTTCCTTTTTCGAGATGAAATAAAATCAACCTTTTTTTTTTTTTCATTTGGATTTATTGTACTTCTGGTTGTTATCTGCAAGGCTTTCTGCTAGAAGGAAATATGGAGAATGTGAAGTGTGAAAAGCAAGCTTCCCGCTATTGGAAAGCTTCCAATATAGCTTGAGAAACAAAATATACATATCTGAAAAGATTAATACAGTATGAGAGTTAATAATACTTTAGGAAAACAAAGTAGGTGTACATCTGCATTTCGTAGGGCCGTGGTGAAATCCTAAATTAGTGAGGAAAAGTGAGGTGGTAAAGGCCTCCAAAATATTGGTTCAATAGGTGAATAAATGCATGTATGATAGCCAATGGGGATGGGGCAAGAAACTGTAGCAGCCAATGGGGGTGAGGCATGAGACACATGACAACCAATGGGATGGGACGCCAGGGGGGCATTGCCTGTTTCTGAGCCAAAGCCTTGGAGAACGCAGGCACTCAGCATGGTTGAGCAGGATCTGCAGTTGTCAGTCACTCAGGAATCTCAGCGAGGCTCAGCCCCGGGAGCATTTGGATCAACCATCAATTCATAGTGCTCACGGGCAAGAATGAATTGATTCAATTTTTTTTTGGCCTTTCCACTTTTTGCTTTTCAATGGATAGAGCAGATGGAAATCTTGTTTCTCAATTATTCAGTGTCCCCATTTGATCTGAGTACATCTGGAAAGAGATTATTTGACTACATTTGCTTTTTAAAAATGAGAATGAAAACAGACATGGAATAGGAGGAGGGGGATTTTATCTTTTTCTCCCCGCCTGTCCCATCAATATAGTTTCCCAAGAAAAACAAAGAAATAAACTCTTACAACATTAAGTCACAGCAGGGACTACTTCTGTTCCATTCCTCTCATCTCAAAATAAACTTAATTTATAAGGACTGGGAGGGCTACAGTGATATTCTGCAATGCAAATAAAACACAGCGTGAACACACACACAGGAAGAAAGTTTTTGGGCTCTTTAGAGAGGCATAAAAAGTTGGGGCAGGCATTAGAAATGATTACTTTGGAAATGAATTGCAATTTTCCATTTTTAAAGGAACATATGTTGCTACAGTTTTCTCTTCCTGGATTGACTAGAGGGTGGCCTTTAGCCAGTTTTTTTACCCTGATTGATTTGGCTGACTGGATTGGGTTTGAAATACCCATGACGATGCTGTTCTTTCAGCATCTTCACTCCCACTTACTTCTCTTCTTGCAGCCCAAGCAGTTCAGAGCAATGTCATCACTGATTATAATTCAACTATTTATTTTATCTGGCAATTAAAAAGTATGCGAATCAAGTCACGACTGACATACCAACTGAGGCATGTCCAACCATCACTTTTCTGAATCTCCAGTTACAAGGCAACAGCAAAGACTGAAGGACATGTCTTTTTCTGACCTTTTTATTAAGTTAGATAAAGATATTGGACAAGGCAGGGATCTAAGACTAGCTCTCAGCAAAACACTGAGAGCAGAAAGTTTGTCTTGGGCACTGGCTACCTTTTTGCTCTGCTGCTGGCCTTTCAATAATTCACTGCAGGTTTCATCTCCCACCATCCTTGTTCTTCCAGTTAGACGGAGGGCAATCTGATGACGGCTCATGCCAAGGTATCGGAGACATAGCGAGCTACTCATTTTGAAACTATTCGAATGTATTAAATAATGTCTGCAAAGAGCGGGGCTTAATGAAAAACAAGTTAACAGTGGAATTTCAGGCACAGTAAATCTTAGATTGGGGAAAATATTTGAGAACGTAAAAGTTTTCTTGATATTTAAAAACACACATACCTGTCCATCCATCCAACCATCCATCTGTCTATCCAAACTTCATCTCACTTTATTATTTATGATAACTAGCTGGCTATGCTCGCACATTTATGAGCTTGAGGTCTCTTTTAAGGTGAGGGCAGAGTACTCCTAACATACGCTCTACATTACACCTGTGGAATCTGATCCCTTCTCCCTGCACGTAGGGAAGGGTCTGGTTATGGGCAGTTTGAAGAAGCCACATTTGTTGCATTTACTCTCTCTTTCCAACTCTTCTCTTCCCCAAGTGCTATTTGGGGACACTAGGATGCCCTTTATTTCTTATATTTGCGATGAAATTAAGGTTACTAAGTGAGACTAATCACTAAAAGGTGAAAAGTTTTAAATGGAAACTGAATCCTGAAAGTAAATGGAGAGAAACTTACCATTATTGAACAAAATCAGTGAAAAGGACACTCAGTGATTTAATTTAATGCTTTAAAATTGTTTAGATTTATTTTAGTGGCACATAAAAAGTGTTGTTGACACTCAGTATTTAATGCAGAGTCATCGCCCCAGTGACCATGGAGTAGTTTCTTAAACAACATGATCAAAGGAGCCAGTTTGTCAGGAGGCAAGAGCAATCTGGCTCTAGGGGTCTCCCTTTTGGCAAGGATCATAGACTATTGACCATGGGGTCTGTTTAACAAGGAGATTGGACTGGTCACTGCCTTCTTTTATGTCTCTTTGAGCCTCCCTTGGGTCACTCCTTCTCCCCGATACATCATGTATTATATGTCTAGTACTATTTTGAGTGTGTTCCATAGATCAACTCATTTAGTCATCATAACAACCCAAGATGTAGACACTCTTATTATCCTGACCCTAGAGGAAACTGAGGCACAGAGAGATTAAATGACTTGCTCATGGCCGCGGATTTGGTGAACAGCAGTGGAGGAATTTGAGCCAAGACAGTGTCTGGCTTCGGAGTCCAGGCTGTTGATCGCTCCACCCCTCTGTTTCTTGTCACACTGTCTCAGAACTGATTTATGTGTTTTGTGTAGCAGTCACTCTCTCCTCTACTGCGGTTGTATCATCACTGGCCTCTTTTCCACCACAACACTACGGTCTCCCTGGGATTAGGAATTGCTTCTTATATTATTCCCTGTGATGTGTTGCTGGCACATAGTGGGTGAAACACACATGTTTGCTAACTTTATCACAAAGTAACGTTAGAGTAATTCTCTGGAAATACACCAAGTGAAAAAGAGCATGCTTGTGTATGCCCTGGGATTTTCTGCCTCTGTTGTCCTCAGCCCAAGGGACTGGGAGAGGAGCCAGCTTGGGCCTTTCTCGCTAGGTTCCAGTGGGGAACTTGCTGGGACCTGGAGAAGGGTTAATGGTGGGCTGGGGATCAAGGTAGGCTTCTTGAGTTGATTATCTTTGTCCTAAATAATCTTACTGTTGCCACAATGCCATGGGTGCAGATGGAGTGAAGGAATCTCCGAGTTGAAAGAGGCCCCTAGAAGGTACCTCCGGGTAGATGACTGTCTGGCCTGCTGGGCAGGTGTCTGTTTCCTTCTGGAAGATCATCAGGGTGAATGATGGTGCAGTTTTCCTCAGTCACTCATCTCTGATTTCGCCTTAATTTGTACTCCTCCTCGTGACAGAATGTGAGCTTTCATATAAAATTCAATATAATGTAGAAGAGTTGGGTTAAAAATAGCAGTAGAACTCATGCTTTAAAAGGAACAACAGGAATAGATGTTCTCAGGCACCTAGGATGTGCTAATTTAACAGTTTTTCATTGATCTTGGCTTCAAGCTTTCTACATCAAAACCAAAAAGTGAACTAAAATTACGTAATTTTCCTTGTCAGATAAAAGAAATCCTTCAAAAATTTTGATAAATAATAAATGTTCCCTGGGACTAAACTCAAGGTGGAATTTACCCACAAGTTGCTTTAAAAGGAGCATTTAGTCATTAGTGAGCAATGTCTTTAAATATGAATGACAGCACATTGCATCAGGCCTATCCCTGAGGCATACCTTACCAAAGATGTTTCCACAGATATTTGGAGGTTTATGTTATGGTAGCAAGTTGGAGAGCAAGCATGCGAGGGTGTTAGCATGTGCACACACTCGTGATCACCCTGGTTCATCATAAGAACCCTTTGGAGGTCAACAGCACATGTATTAATGTCTTTATGTCTCATGACAAATCAGTGGTAGGTCTGGGACTTGGAGCCAGGACTCCTAACCTGAACCTCTTGCCCTATGTATGTAAGGTCCAAATCTCTGGCTTTCTGATGACCTAATAAGAAGACAGCCTAAAGGTCCTAGGAAATCATGTGGTTGGTTGTCTATTACAGTGGCTCTCTCAATATTCAGTCTATTGACTATCAAATTATCTAGCAAATGTCTACAGCACTGATTCTTAGTATTATGAAAATTCTGCAGTGTTGATTAAAGTGATCAGGGAGGCCAGGTGTGGTGGCTCACACCTGTAATCTCAGTGCTCGGGGAGGCCAGGGTGGGAGGAGCACTTGAGGCCAGGAGTTCAAAGACCAGCCTTGGCAACATAGTGAGACCTTGTCTCTACCAAACAAACAAACAAACAAACAAAAAACCAGTCATGGTGACACAGACCTGTAGTCCCAGCTACTTGGGAGGCTGAGGCAGGAGGATACCTTGAGCCCAGGAGTTCGAAGCTGTGATGAACTATGATTGTACCACTGGGTAACAGAGCAAGACTCTGTCTCAAAAAATAAAATAAAATTTAAACAAATTTAAAAAGTGATTGGGGAGACAAGCTCACCATTCTGTTGAAAAAATAACAAGTTTTCAGTCCTCACCCTGACAAAAGTTACCCTACATGGCAAATGGGTCTTACATCATCTAGTTTTAAAAGGCTCAGGGAGGCTGTCTTCCTCTGGGCTGAGATAGGTCTGAGGTTGCACGTGAACTTGGCAGAGATGCTTGGTGACAGATGCCTGGGGAAAAGCAGTGCTGGCATGTGGGCCATGTATTAGCCAAACCAGAGACAGAAACCTTTCTGTTAAAAGAAAAAATACAGCAGATGTAAAAATCATTGGCAAATGTATACGGTTTAGACTCCAAGGTCTGTATTATTTATTATGAAAAAGTGGAGGGCACACATTACCATCCAAACACTTCACTCACCAAAGAAGGATATTAGAATAATCTCCGTGAAACTTCTGACATCAAATTTAGCTGCATCATTGGAATAGGCCCACTAGGATGAGTTTTCCATGAAGTGCACTCTTTCTTTTTTTTTTTTTTTTGAGACGGAGTCTCGCTCTGTTGCCGGGGCTGGAGTGCAGTGGCCGGATCTCAGCTCACTGCAAGCTCCGCCTCCCGGGTTTACGCCATTCTCCTGCCTCAGCCTCCCGAGTAGCTGGGACTACAGGCGCCCGCCACCTCGCCCGGCTAGTTTTTTGTATTTTTTAGTAGAGACGGGGTTTCACCGTGTTGGCCAGGCTGGTCTCCATCTCCTGACCTCGTGATCCGCCCGTCTCGGCCTCCCAAAGTGCTGGGATTACAGGCTTGAGCCACCGCGCCCGGCCGAAGTGCACTCTTAAGTAGACCATGAAATTACTTTATGAGCAGGCTTGTTTATGAGAAATTGGATACAATGTGCCAAATGCAACTATCTGAGCCCGTGTGCAATGAGAAGCTGAGCTGTTTTTTGGACAATAACCAGCCAAAATGTTCAAGTACTTCTGATACTATTAGCTTCTTATCTGAGCCTTCTACATGCACCAGACAGTGTCCTAAGCACCTTGTGAGTCTTAGGTTAATCTTCATAATCCCTATCTGGTAGGTGTTACTGTCATTCCCATTTTACGGATGAAGATGATGAATTAGAACGAAGTGAATTATCTTGGCCAAGGTTGCACAGTTGGTAAATGGGAGAGTCAAAATTCTAACATTATAGACTCTGTGGTGCAAAATGTAGCAAGAGGGGGCTTTGGAAGATTAATTGTATGATAGTTGTTTGATGCCCACAGAGGACCTTCCTCACCAAGGATGTCTGACTTGGAGTGGGAATCACACAACAGGTGAGTTCAGGGTGAGGTTTTTATAAACCTGACTCTTTACTTCTAGGGTTGAGAGCTGCAGAGTCTGATACTGCTTCACTTGTCTCTTTCCATGACAGAGACATTACAGAGATACTGATATTTGTGTCACGTCTGAAGTTCTGAGGTGAGATGGATCTTGTAAATTTACGAGATATTCCTTATCCGAGTCCTCAAAATAAATTGCAGTGATGCTACCCAAAGAAGGGGAAAGATGCTGCTAGTTGGGAAACAGCACCTGTCTGCTACAGCATGCATCCAACTTGTCCAGTAGCCTAGCCTACCAGGAAAGCAGCTCATTAAATCGTCTCAGACGTGGCCATGTTTAGCACCATTTAGATCTGAGATTATTTCTGCCCTGGGACTATCACTCACTCCCTGCTCTGATTTCAGCACAAAAATGTCAAACTGGCCTTTTCCCCTCCTATTCCAATTACCACTGTCCTAGATGGATCCCTCATTACTCCTTTCTTGGGTTATTGCAGTTACTTTCTATCTGCTGCCCGTATCTCCAGTCCCCTTACTTTTCGATTTTTGTCCTATTAGTTTAATAATTAGTACCTATAGCACAGATTCTAGTTGAAATTTAAAAATTTCTTTACTTCTTTTGAATGGTTTTCATGATTCTCTAAAATTTTTCCTTTATCTATTTATCTAATTTTCTTTCCGGTGACTTCCCTTGACACATTAGGCCTCTCAGCTAAATGTTGAATGTTCTGTACCCCCTTGCTATTGCTTATACTAATTTCTCTAACTGGAATATTTTCAATTTTGTCTCATAAAAATTCTACTCATCTTCTGAGGCCTACACCAGATAATGAGTCTCTGTGATGCCTTCGGTAATCAACTATATTTGCCCATATGCTGTTGCTGTGTTCTCAACTCCCTTTTATGTATCGTTTCTGTATTGTTTAGGATATTTTGGATTGCAGAACAGAAACTAACTTTAGTTAATCTAAGGAAAAAGATAATTTGTGTACGGATATAGAGAGGGTCATAAGCCCCAAGGGCAGGAATGCAGTCAGTCAATGGGAAGGTAACCAGAAAGCAGAAAGTTTACAGAATGACTCTCTGTCCATGTCTTTGTATTTATCCCATTCTCACTCTTTCTCTGCAGAATGATTTTCTCTGCTCCTCTATTCAACATGCCCACCTTTTCAGCTACAGCATTTGATAGGATTTTCAGTCCAATTCTTGATTCCCAGGAGAATAATAGAACTGGCCTATCTTGAGGAATATGTCAGGCATAGGTCCAACGGGCTGTGGCTAGTGAGTGGCATTATCATGCAAACGTAGCTGTTGAGGACCCTCTGAAAAGTAGGGGGTGAGTTTCCGAAGAGATGGGACATCAGACAATTGGGGCAGATCGATAATTTTAAAAAGTTTCTGCTATAGTCTCCACTAAGTTGTCTTAACCTCAAGAATACAAACTATATTCTCTTTCTCATTTGTTTAATTCTCTCTAAACTCTCATCTTCCCAAGATCTAAATATGGCTGGTCATATAGTGGCACTCTGCAAAATAAGGCAATTTTGTTAAGGGTGATATATGTAGAAGAGTAATAAGTTGTTAAATGTTATTCTTACCCTCATCTCAGATTTTCAGTGAAGATTCCAAAGGCTGAGAACAAACCATCTACTGCCAAGTATCCACACTCATAAGACAGTGTGCTAGACGAGACCACCTGAGCAGATTGTGCAAGGAGGCTGTGAAGTTGGTTCTGTGCTCACTGACCTAGCACCCACTTCCAGCAGTTGTAGGAGAGAGACATGGAAGAAGAGTGGAAAGAGAATTTCTTTGGAGAGAGCTGAGAGGGTTCTGTGCATTTCTTCCACCCTCATGAATACTTTCCACTGATTTTAAGCCAATGAAGAAGGGATTCAAGGAAATTACTCAGAAAGGCCAGCCACATTCCTTCTAATTTGGTATACTTAGAGATTGACATCTTATTCTCATCCAAAATGAATACAGGCAGGTGGCTGGGGCTGTGTCTGGTCAGCAGTCCAGATTCAGCAAAATCTAGAAAGAGATAGCTGAAGTGAGAGTGAGCTGAAATTCTGCCAATAGGGGGGTTAAGAAATATATTGTCTGGGAAGGTGAGTCTTAGAGGGGAGATGGCTTACATGAATCCTTTTGGTCACCCAAGAAGGTCAACTGGAAAGTTGATATGGCCTAACTGAGAGATGAGTCCCTGGAAGCAGAAGTGGAAGTTCAAAGCAGAAAAGCATTGCATGAGGCAACAAAACTGGAGTCAAAAGAAGAGAATCTCTAGAAAACAGCAAAGCACATCAGGAGAGGAAGAGTCCACTTCAGACACCTACAGTGGCCGAAGGGCACTATCTCCAGATCTCAACTATGACAGCAGCTGGTGAGTAGAAGAGGAGGTGGAGCAGAGAAAAGAGGAAAGGTAGAGTTAACCACTGCCTCTTCTCCATGGCAGGCTTCCAAGCCTGAGGAAGGTGCCAGATGAGGGAGAGGAAGGGGCTTTGTCAAATAGGAGTTTCTACATTGTATGGACCTATATTGACTTTTTGTAATTATATGATTAGATCTGGCTCATATTCTGCTCCTATTACCTTTCGTTGGACATTTTTATATCTGAAAGTGACCAAAGCAGTGGGAATATACAGCAAAATTTCATCAAAGAGGTGGTAAAGAATAACTGTGTTGATCAAACTTATGGGGAAAAGTGATGAAAAATAAAACTAGTTTTCACTTGTTCCCTATTAAGTCTGATTTAGTCAATAAAGCATTATTGAAGTTCAAAGGAGGAGGGAGTCACTGTGGGTGAGGATAATCAGAGAAAGTACCATGGACTAGGAAGGGCTTGTACTGTGCTTTAAAAGCCTGGGCTGGACGCAGATAGACGTCTGACCTTGTTCTTTCCTATGAAGTATTTATGACAAAAACTCATTTTCTGTGCTCATTGGTTCTTGGAAGCTCTGAAGATTCTGACACCAGTCAAATTGAGATGGAGCAAATGAACTGTGCAAATCTTATGCTATTTACTGACCACTGGACAGGAGCTAAGCTTGACAGAGGCTTAGCAGTGAGTCAGGAATGTCACTTGAAAGGCTTAGGCTGCATCTTGAAATGTCTTGTTAAAAGGCAATGTTTGGGGAAACTTCAGAGAGAGGCCAACACCCAAGGCAGCGTATCTCTATTAAATGACTTGGCATTGATTCAAAATATTCACATTATTTGAGCTCAGATAACTCAAATTTGGCCAGTCTAATACATATGCCACTGAAATACTGAGATTGTATTTCTTCCAAAGAATTTTCACATCTGATCTCATAAGGTCTGTGTGAGAAAAGGAAGGATGAAGATTACTTTTCCTGTTTCATAAGAAGATTGCAAGACTTGTTCATATTGACATCGTAACAAGCCATAGTCCATTAATATGAATTGCATTATACTGGGAAGTTCTGTTTCTGGCAAGAGGTATCTGAACTTAACCTCTACTCAGAAGAAATTCTTCAAGAGCAAGAACAGGTAAATTCTTATATATTTCTATCACAACATGTAGTAGACTACAAAAAAGGCTACAAATTATCCCCCTCCTTCCATCCACATCCCTTGGTAGTGTTACCCCACATTGACTCTGGCCTTGAGACTAGCTTTGGCCAACGGAAATTAAGCAAATGAAATACAAGCAGAAGTATTGGAACTTTTTCTCTTGATGTGCCGGGAACACAGGTAAATGAGCCCATGGCAAACTGCTATGGGATGAACCATGTCCTCTACGCATTCATACATTTAAATCTTAACCTCCAGTATGTTAGAATGTGACTGCATTTGGAGATAGGGTCTTTAAAGGGGTAATTCATGTTAAGTGAAGTCACGAAGATGGGTCTTAATCCAGTATGAATGGTGTCTTTATAAAAAGAGTAGATTGGGACACAAACACATACTGAAGAAAGATCATGTGAGGACACAGGGAGAAGATGGCATCTGCAAGTGGAGGAGAGAGGCCCTCAGAGGAAACAATCTTTATGACACCTGGATCTTGGACTTCTAGTCTTCAGAACTGCAAGGAAAGCAATTTCTATTGTTTAAACCACTCAGTGCCTGGTACTTTTTTGTGAGAGCTGTAGCAGGCTGAGGCACCAGCTTAGTGGAGGATGAGATGTCAGTAGAAGAGAATTGAGGTAGTCTAGTCAAAAGCCAGCCAACTGCCAGACTCATGGTGAGCCATGCTAACTCACCCAGCTGCAAGCTGACCTTAGGCATCTGAGGAAGCCTAGCTGAGATGAACTGGCGTCAGTGAGAGAAGACAGAGATCCTTGGATATTTCTTTCATTTCATAGAGAGGCTTGCTGGGCGCATGTTTGTGTTACAGGAGAGGGACATTGGCCCCCGTTGTATGCTTTTTATAAGTAACTGGGATAATCACTTTATCAGGGAAGGGAAAAGTAGTCTATTTGGATGCTAGCTAGTCCAGACATAGGTGCCAGATTTTCTTTTAGGAACTACTCTAGAGAGTTGGCTGCCAAGCACTTGGTGATCTCAGGCCCATGGGAGCTTGCTGCCCCTTCTGCCAGGGGCACTACTGTTGTGGGAAGCTGAATGTGAGTGCAGGCCCCCCACTGTGAGAAGGGAGGAGCCCTCAGTGCATACTGGCATATTGGCTCCTTGTCTGGGAAACCCCATGTGAACTCCAAGGATCGTTTTTGGACAGTCCTTGTCATACCACACTTTGATGGTCTGTGAAAACTCAAACAAAGTCAAAGAGAAAGAAGAAGCGGGTTACATCTTAGATTCTCATTGGACTTTCCACTGTAGAAAGGCAAATTCTTGTTTTTCTCACTAACAGATGGAAGAATCAAAGATAATGTTATGGAACTGTGCCATTCTTCATATATAAAGGTGATTTATTTCTGCCCTGAGCCATTTACTGATTCTCGCTAAATTTCCCTGTTGTTCAGATGAGCACATTTTCTTAAACGGGTGGTTGGATTCAGGAGTGCTGACTGTGACTGGAGAATAGATGGGGATGAGCTGAGTTACATGGAGATCTTATTCACCTTTATCTTATTGTTGTTAACTTTCAGTAAATTAAGCTAACCCATAAGGCTTTCTTCCAGTGTCTTATCCTTATAGTGCCTGTTCCATGTGGACTGTGAAATCTGAAGGGAAAAAAATACATGTTTTAATAATTTGTCCTTTCACCTTTAGACTCAGATTTAGACATTAGTGCTCATAAAAACTACTTTTTTTGGACTGTTTGTGCTCAGAATCAGCTTACAGAAAAAATGTACAGTATTATTTCAAAGGAGTTTACTGTCCTCCCTCCCTCCGTCCCACCTTCCCTCCCTCCGTCCATCCCTTTTTCCCTTCCTTCCTTCTTTCCTTCCTTCCTCCCTCCCTTCTTTTCCTTCCTTCCTTTGTTTCCTTCCTTCCTTCCTTCCCTTCTCCTTCCTTCCTCCTTCCCTCCCCCTCCCTTCTTTCCTTTCCTTTCCTTCCTCTCCTTCCTTCCTTCTCTTCCTTCCTTCCTTTCATTCCTTTCCTTCCTTCCTTCTTTTCTTTCCTTTCCTTCCTTCCCTTCCCTTCCTTCCCTTTCCTCCCTTCCTCCCTTCCTTCCTTTCCTTTCCTTCCTTTCCTTCCTTCCCTCCTTCCTTCTTTCTTTCCTTCCCTCCCTGCCTCCCTCCCTTCCTTCCTCCTCCCTCCTTCCCTCCTTCCTTCTTTCCTTCCCTCCCCCTCCCTTCTTTCCTTTCCTTCCTTCCTTTCTTTCCTCTCCTTCCTTCCTTCTCTTCCTTCCTTTCATTCCTTTTCTTCCTTCTTTTAATTCCTTTCCTTCCTTCCTTCCTTCCTTCTTTACTTCCTTCTTCCCTCCCTCCCTCTCTCCCTCCTTCCTTCCTTCTTCTCTTCTTCCTTCCTTCCTTCCCTTCTTCCTTCCTTCCTTTCTTCCCTCCCTCTCCTTCTTTCCTTCCTCCCTTCCTTCCTTCCTTCCTTCCTTCCTTCCTTCCTTCCTTGTTTCCTTCCTTCCCTTCTTTCCTTCTTCCCTTCCTTCCTTCCTGTATATTTTAAATCACTATAGGATCAATAGGTAACTCTGACACTTCAAGAATAGTTCTTCATATCAGTTTCATTCTGATATCTGCTGGGACCAACATTTCAATTTCAGTGGGAGTCTTTTGAAACCTACTTACACATAATCTGTCTGAAGCCTTTGATTTAGAAAAGTGGAAAGGGGAAAGATAAGTGACTAGGTTTTTAGAAAGTTTTGAGATCGAAGGATTTGGTTAATCCTTTATGACGTTTGCTATAACTTTGTAAGTTTGGGTTTGCAAGATTAGTCTCCACAAGTCATTTCCTGCTGCTACCCTACCACTACGTGGATGATGTTTCCTGGGTTATAGGCTCATGGAGCCCACAAGATCTGTTAGGTTTGGTTAGATTCATCGGTTCTCACCCTGGGCTGCATATTAGAATCACCTGGGGAGGCTTAAATTTTACAGAGGCTCAGAACCCATCATTAGAGTAATAAAATCATACTCTCTAGGGGTGGGACTAGGAATCCATACTTTTAAAACTCTCCGGGTTTTAACGTGCAGCCAGGATTGTGAACCATTTAGACAACGAAATCAAAGAAAATATAAAAACCATCCCCACAGAATTAATCTTTTTGAAAAAAACCCCAAAGCATTGAAATGAGCTATTAAAACCCAGCATACGCATTACCTTTAAATAGGATGTATAAATTAGGTTAGATTGTAAAATTCAAAGAAACAGAAAGACCTTTGTATAATTAGGTACCAATTTACTGGAATGGTCTATATTTTTCAATTATTGTTTGAGTTTTTCCTCTCTAAAATTTTGTGATTTTTCTCTCTGATTTCCTTAGCTTTGAACAGGTATTATACACTTAGAATCTTTCTGCTTATAGTGAAACATCTTCCTGCTCTGTAAATGTGCACATATGTTCAAGATCTTCCAGTGAGCTTGTGTCTGCAGGGCTTTTTTCTCTGTCACATGGTCAATTTACTCTCTTATTGGATAATGGTAACTAAAGTGTTGTTACCAGAGGTTGTGAACCAGCAACATTAGCACACCTGGGAGCTTGATAAAAATTCAGAAATGCAGATCCTACTCCAGATCTTATTGAATCAGAATCTGCATTGAACAAGATTTCATAAAATTCATCTACACCTTAAGTTTGAGAAACATTGAGTTAAAAAAACTCTTTTCCTATTTTTGCACATGCCTTTGCATCCGGCTTTTTCCTTTCTAATGCAGACATATACAGAAAAATAAAGATTTCTATTAAGAACTCATATGTACATGTGTGATTCTTGCCTTTGTATTTTAACTGAAATGGATTTGCAGAGCTCTACGGTCATTTTTCTTAATGTGAATTGTTTGTTCATTGAAAGTAGAAGCCATGTCATTTTCAGGTGATCGACAACTTAAGTTTCTTTTTAGTGACAATGAAAACTAAACTGTGACTTGATTGACAAAGGTTGTTTCAATGAAGATTAGGGGATCTATTCTGGGCATGATGTTTTAAGGAAGAGTACCTTGGGTCCAGAGTCAAAGCTTGGTTGATTAATATTGCTGTTCTTTGTTTCCCAGCATGAGGTACTATTGCAGCCTGAAGTGCTTTGTAAACCTGAATTGCCTTGTTTAGTAAACAGGATGATGGTCTCAGTCCCTTCTGTCTTGGTATATTTCTTCTTTACCTTCCCCAGCTAACATGTTTGTTAACGTAATTTGGGCATTGGGTTGATCTGTCAATCCTGGACAGCAGAAGGACCAGGGTGTCTAGTAAAGGCTGGTTCCAAGTAGAAATAAAATACTTCTCATGCTGACAGTCTAAGAGAAAGATAATATGAGGTTTTTTGAGAGCAAGCATCTCAAATTGAGGTGAAGTCCTCACTGGTTGTCTAACCCACCTGTCTCTTCTGATAACACCCCTGCTTATCACAGAGTATGGTTGTCATCGTTAAGAAAGCGGTACCATGACCACAAGGGGACAGTGCACTGTTGCAATGAAAGCGCCAAGGTTTGGTCCTTGGACATCTGTTCTCTTCTTTTTATACTCACTCTTTCCAGCAACTCATGGCTTTATATACTATTCATTCATATGCTGATGACTTTAAATTTATATCTCAATCTCAGACCTCTCGCAGAAGTCTAGACTCATATATTCTACTGTCTTGACATCTGTACTTGACTGCCCAAAAGGTATCTCAACTGTTACAAGTCAGAAATCATACTCTCACTCTTCTCCAGCAAACTCACTTCCTCCACATCTTCTCCACCTCAGGAAAGGGCAACCCTGCTCCTCCTGTCACAGAGTCTAAAACCAAGAAGTCATCCTTGACATGTCTCTTCCTTCTTACTCTACATCCAATTCATCAGCAAGTGCTGATATATTCCTTCAACATATCCCCAGAGTCCCCCTAATTCTCATCACCCCCTCCCCCATCACCACTGCTTGGTCCGATCCATCCCCTTACCTGGATTAGTGCTGTCCCCTGCCTGCTTTTGCCTTTGTACTCCTCCCTTCTATTCCCAATAGAGCAGCTGGAGGATCCTTTTAAGTGTAAATCAGATCAAGCCAGCTCTTTGCTCTTAACCATCTACAGCCCTCTTTCAGAGTCAAAGCCAAAGTCAGGGCTGGGTGGGGTGGCTCATGCCTGTAATCCCAGCACTTTGGGAGGCTGAGGCGGATGGATCACCTGAGGTCAGGAGTTTGAGACCATCCTGGCCAACATGGTGAAACCCCGTCTCTACTAAAAATACAAAAATTAGCCAGGTGTGGTGGCGGGTGCCTGTAATCCCAGCTACTCAGGAGGCTGAGGCGGGAGAATTGCTTGAATCCAGGAGATGGAGGTTGCAGTGAGCCAAGATTGCACCACTGCACTCAAGCCTGGCCCAGAGAGTGAGACTCTCAAAAAAAAAAAAAAAAAAAAAAAAAAAAGAAAAAAGAAAGCCAAAGTCAAGGGTGCACATGTCTTTCCAAACTCATCTCCAACTGCTCCCTCACTTGCTTTTTGTATGGCAGACACTGAGAGGCAGTTCGTTGCGCTGGGTATTTATTGAAGATCAACACCTGTTTGCAGAAGTGGGGTAAGGCAGGATGAGGAAGGGGGACGTGAACTGTGAAGTCAGTCCAGTAAATCTGGAGGCAGCTCTGCAAGGAGTGTGGGTGCATATATGACCTCTCAGGGTTGTCGCTTGTCAGGCCCAAAGTTACACCTTTTCATCCTGTCATCAGCCATGGGATGAGTGATGTCCTGAGAAGAGTGTGACGTGGCATGAGGCAGCTCTCTGCAGCTGAGACACCCCTTGAAGGACCTGACCAGTAGATACTGTTGCTGACCATCCTGGGCAGTGCACGGCCATGCCCACTGCATGGTTGGCTTCCTCAAGCAAATCCAGGCCACTCTGCCCAAGGGCCTTTGCACTTGCTGAAATGTTCTTCCACTAGGTGCTTTTCATATGTCTTGCTCCCTCATCTCCTCAGGCCTCTGCTTAAATGCTATTTTTGAATAAAACCTGTATCCCCTAACCATCCTACTAAAAATGAAGACCATCCCCTAACACTCATATTCCTAGTACCCCTTTCCTTCTTTACTTTTTCCTTAGAATTTATTGCCATTTGATATACTGTATATTTAATCTCTGACTTGTTATTTTCTGTTTCTCCAGGTAGAATGTAGACCTCAAGAAGGGCTTGTCACATGGCACTACATTTAGTAAAGGGTGTTCCTGATATTGGTTTCATGAATTTGGACCTCCGGAAATTTAGAATTGATGATATTTTGAGATGCTTATATTTTCTCCCTAAAAATAACAAGTGCCTAAGATAAATAATGTAGAATTATACATTATAAAGAGATTAATGTTCAAGCTGTTAAGAAAAGTAAATGTTCTAGAGACACTTACTTGTATTTCCACTTTGATGTGTTTATTAAAAATAATTCTCTTTTATTAACTAAAGCAAATTTTGCAACTGTTCTTGGTAAATAACGTGGGAAGCACTATGTAGGCCTCTTGGATGTTTTGTTGATGTTGGAAAGAAAGAGAAATGTATTTAAATTTTTTTAATTTATATTTTTTCTTAGTCAAGACAAATCATTCTGTAACTAGTTCTTGGTTTTCTTGTTGTTTTACCAAGCTTAATGTTGCATGGGGACAGGGAGACGCCAGCCTGCAGTGCTGGGATGAGCTGAGGCATTGGATGGTGGGCTGTGGCATGCTTTTTGTTAATATTGTCTTTTTTTTCTTTTATTTTTGCATTTGATACACACAGGGAAAAATAATCAGGAGCTTTGGTTAAACAATTTCAAGATTCCTTTCAACTTTGCCCTGGTTGTTTTCCCCTTCAAACTTCTCCCCTTTCAGCCACACTCACTCCTTCCTGCTGCTTTCTCCTTTCTCCTTTCTCCAGAATGACCCAAACTATTCTACTCCATACCCAAGTCATTCTTTCCAGGGGGAAAAATACAGTTTGGCCAGACACAGTGGCTCACTCTAATACCTAAAAGGGGTCCCCATCAGGACCTCAACGGAGGGTTCTTGGATGTCCTGTGAACAAGAGTTTGGGATGAGTCTATAGAGTAAAGTGAAAGAAAGTTTACTAGAGAAGTAAAGAAACAAAAGATTGGCTACTCCACAAACAGAGCAGCACTGAGGGCTGGTGGTTGGCTATTTTTACGGTTGTTTCTTGATTACACGCTAAATATGGGGTGGATTGTTCATGAGTTTTCTGGCGTTTCCTGGAACTGAAGATTCCTCTTCCTTTTAGACTGTATAGGGTAACTTTTGGATATTGCTATGGCATTCGTAAACTGTCATAGTACTGGTGGGAGTGTCTTTTTAGCATGCGAATGTGTCATAATTAGCATATAATGAGCAATGAGGATGTCCATGTTGCTTTCGTCACTGTCTTGGATTTGGTGGGTTTTGGCTGGCTTCTTTATCATATCCTGTTTTATTAGCAGGGTCTTTCTGACCTGTATCTTATGATACTGGTCCTGCAATCTCCTATCTCATCCTATGACTAAGAATGCCTGACCTCTTGGAAATGCAGCCCAGCAGGTCTCAGTCTCATTTTACCCTACCCTTTGGAGTCACCCTGGTTCAAAGGCCTCTTACAATGCCTGTTGTCCCAGCACTATGGGAGGCCAAAGTGGGAGAATCTCTTGATTCCAGGAGTTCAAAGACCAGCCTGGGCAACACCGTGGGATCTCATCTCTATGTTTTATAAATAAATAAAAAATAAGACTTGAAAGAGAGAAAAAAATCAATTTCAAATGCTTGGAAAACAGCCTTCCTGCTGGTCACCCTTGATTCTGATTGCAAGGTGATTCAGCATGTCTCTCTCCATTGCTAATCATGTTAATGCTAGCATGACTTTTCTATGAACTTTATCAAGAAAATCTTTTAAATATTAAGATGTCTTAAGATTTTTCTAACGGTCCAATTCTAGCTACACATCCATAATTAAAAACAAAAATAGAGACAACTTTGGAAGAACCCCGTACTTTTCCAACAACCCCTCAAAAGACATTGAATATGGATGTTGCAATGGGGAACAGGGGGACCCAAGGACCTAAATGCTCTAAATGCTGCCTGTGGCATAGTTTGTAAACCACTGAAATAATTTTTATATTTCTTTTGTCTCAGTCTGACGGTAATTTATATACACACACACACACACACACACACACACATTTGAAAGTATGAGCGGCTGGGTGCGGTGACTCACGCCTGTAATCCCAGAACTTTGGGAGGCCGAGGTGGGTGGATCACCTCAGGTCACGAGTTTGAGACCAGCCTGGTCAACATGGCAAAACCCCAACTCTAGTAAATATGAAAAAAAAAAAAAAATTAGCCAGGTGTGGTGGTGGGCATCTGTAATCCCAACTACTTGGGAGGCTGAGGTAGGAGAATTGCTTGAATCCAGGAGGCGGAGTTTGCGAGGTTGCAGTGAGCTGAGATGTCACCATTGCACTCCAGCCTGGGAGAAAAGAGCAAAACTCCATCTGAAAAAAAAAAAAAAAAAAGAAAGAATAGAAGAAACTGATTGTAAGCTTTTTAAGAATCCTGTTCATTATTGTTCTCTCATTTATATGGTGCCTGGCATATAAAGGCAGTTAATAAAAGTGATTACAACACCAAGGCAAAACATCAACAGCAGCATTACAGTGTTTAGATGTTTATTTAATGCAATCCTTAGATATCTTTAACATCATGTTACATTAAAATGAATTTAAGAAACACAGAATAACATTTAAACCAAATATGTAACTAATTTCAAATATGAAAATGTGCAAATATATTATAAAACACAAAGTAAAAATATAATAAAATGTAAATGATAAACATATGTCCATTCTAATTTAAATTATTAGCAGACAAAACTAATGCGATAAAGTAGGATAAGAAAGGAACCAGAATTACATAAAATGCAAGAAAATTTATTTTAATATAAAAAATTAGGTGATTAAAATATTTTTAGAAAGTAACAACTTAAAAAAATCAGCAAAGTGTATTAATAGGGTCATCACTGAGTCAATGACAAGTGAGTTTCATGCAAAATTTTCCACCTGATGAAATGACCCTTTTTGGACCCCATACTAGATAAAGGTGTGGAGAGGAGACAGTTACAAGTTAACTTCAGATATTTTCTTCTGATTCCTTCAATTTCAAATAATTCCTTCCCTTTTGTAAACATGTTGAGATATTTCTGAACTTTTCTTTTTTAGGAAATGCATTGTGTTTTATTTTTACTTAGCTCTAGTTTTGTTTCAAAGAAAGGTACTCTGGTCTGTCTTTGTTTTCTTATGTATAGATGGAGATTTCTCCTCAGAAGGACCCGTATCAATTTTAACACCATCACACTGTGTATATTCTATTTACACAGAGTCTTTGATCCAGAATGGGAAATACTCTTACAATAAGTCTTGTGTTGTTCCTTGTCATTTTTTCCACTTATGGGGGGAAGAGAAGTATATTTTCTGAATTGTTCAAATTAAAATGTTCATGCTCTATATAACTTTTCAGATAATTTTGCATTACAATTTTCAAAATGTTTTAAATCAAAGTTTTTGGTATTTCACCAACAAAATACCACATTTTGGGCACAAAAATAGAGCCGAAATTAAGCATGCCAGATACCAACCACAATCACTAATCAATACAAATTTGTTGCTTGAATTTGGTAAGTGTTCAACCAATGGCCTGGGGTTTTAACTCTGAGAAAATGCTATTTCTATTTTACAGATGAGAAAAAAAGAGGTTCCCACAAATGATGGAACTTTCTAAGGGTCATAGAGCTATTAGAGAAAATGGTGCATTTGATGTTGAAACCTGGTTTAGTGTTCTGAGTCCAAGGACTTGTTTTCCCTGGCAGGGAGGATGACCCTGTATTAAGTCCTGCTGCCTGTAGGGCAGGTATTCCCAGTGACTAGTGACTAGGTGAATGCTCTCTTACCAGGAGGCAGTCCCAGTTAGAGGAGGGGTTCACAGGGGTATCAGAACTCCTTCTTCCTTGGGCTCTCTGCCTCCTTCCCTCTATACTCTCCATTCTTACTGACTCTATTATGCCAAATTACTCCAAGTGCTCAAAGCTGAAGGCCATTGTCCATTGCCCCAGAGGTTGAGGGTGGAGACCAGTTCTTCCGTGATCAATATTGGTCTTTCAAATGTCTCAGATGGACCATCTCAATAACAACACTTTATTGTGTTAATAGTGTGTCCCATGTGGCATAACTTTGAGGAGTTATTATGCTAATAGCCATACACAAGCACGTGCACACACACGCGCGCACACACACACACACAGTGGGGGTGGCAGGGAAAGAAGGGCATGAACCCTTTCCTGCCTCACAGCTGACCTTGCTAGTCACCATCTTTTCCCTTGCTCTTGACCCAGGCTCCTGTAGTTGGCCCATGTGAGTGATGAGACAAGCCCAGAAGGCCGTATTCTCCAGATTTCATCAACTAGCACATCTCTGCATATCACACAGGATTTGAATGAGAAGGCTGCAGGTGTCTAATATTGATTATTGTTTTAAGAGAGAATATATTTCACCTAAGTGATATCTTAGATGATAACAGCTTTGGCCAAACAGGCTGGAAATTCACATTGCTTAGCTATCTCTGCAGCTGCATTTATTAGGAGGTAATGCTGGATGCTGCTCCATTCAATCACTCTTCAGTTCGAAGATGAGTCCCTTTAGTAAGGGAGAAAAAATTCTCTGGGGTCCACATTTAAGAAATTTTTAAGCCACCTGCCTCTCGGAGGCATGGCAGGAAGATTTCTCTCTCTGCATGTAAAGCCCCATATTTGGGTGCCATGGAGTTTGCAGTCCCACTCACTGGGTTCTGTGTTGCCTCTGCCTGTTGGATGCTTGTTCTTAAAAACCAACTTATCTGTAAGGTTGAGCATATTAAAGTCTCTAATGCCTTTATTTGAAATAATTTTCCAGATTTCTTTCCTCTGTGACAGGGGAGAACTGGAAGCAGTGGGTGCAGGATTCTGAGGGGAAGGATGTAGTTGAAGTGAGGAAATGCCTGTGAAAAGGGACAAGCGAAAGCACCAAGGGGGGCTTTTTGCCTGCCTCCTGGATTTGTGACAGGCCAGTGCTGACTTTTGGGGAGCACCCAGAATGCTCCAGTGGCTGGGGATTCATTTGATCTACTGCCAATGAGTTTTTCTTCTTACCAATAATATCCATTTTACAGATGAAGAAATTGATGCTCAGAGACCCTAAGTGATTTCTCTTTCAAGTGACTACGCAGAGCATTCTGGAGCAGAACCAGGCTTGTTAATTGCCTATTTCAGTGCTGTCTTCATGATAACACCCTATTCATTATGCTCAATTTATGTGAAGGTATTTTAATGTAATCAATGCCTTCTATAGATAGGAAAACTCCAAAGCCTGAATCAGATTTCTTAAGAATTGGAAATAATGTTTCTGAGATATTTGGGTTTTAAATCTCAGCATTGGAAGCCCCTGAGCAGTCATCCAATCCAATCTCCTAGGCAATGTGCATATCACATCCCGGCCATCATGGACACCAGCCATTTTTTATGGTTTCAACCCTTCCAGGAATGGACAGCCCACTCCTTTGTCAGACTGGGAATGATCAGAACCTCTTCATCCTGTGCTGAAAACTCTCCACAAACTCTTCCACAGACTCCAGTTCTTCTCTGGGTACTGGTGAAAAAGTGCAATTAATTTTCCATCTGACAGCCCTTTAAATGTTAACAGAGTTACCATGTCTTCTCCTTTTTAAGGTTGAAGGTGTAGAGAACTTTGATCACTCCTTACCGGGGTATTCTCTCAGCTTGGTCACCACTCCGTGGACATACTTTGGCTTTCGACATCCTGCTTAATACATGAAGCAGAACTAAAGGCAAGGACAGTAAATGTTGTCCAAACAGCATCTTTACTGGCTGGTTTAGGGTAACCATGTCCACAATATTCTCTTCCTATTCAAACAGAAACTTCCCTGAGCTCTTTTTCTCCTATGCTGATTCCTACTGATCAATTTCCTCCACCAGCTCACCTAAAGATGCCGCTGATGGTGCCTATTTTAAGAACACTGGTGACCCTGGTAAGGGTGCTTCTTCCTGGTGTTTCTGAAGCAGTGGTCTCCAGTGGTCTGGGGGCAGGACTGGGCTGTGTGAGCAGATGGTGAGAGAAAAGCTTCCCCTGAGGGTGCGCTATGAATTTTCTATTCTGTTGATGTCAGAGTCCCAGAAAGGTTCCTTTCAAAATTGGTTCTCCAGCAATTGGGTTTCATCCTCCAACAAAAAGAGCCTCAGTCCCAGTCAGAGAGGCCATGTAGCAGCAGCTATCAGGCAGCCTTCACCCCTGTATCATGTCTTCTCTCTCCTGTTGGTCTCCTTCTTCTTCTCCATCTTCTCTCTCCTTTCCAATTAGAAAAGAGTAATCAGATTTCAGAGTAGAGGCAGGCAGAGGACTTCAGGAATTGACTGCAAAGGGGTAGATGTGTACCAGGATGGGGAAGTAGTGAGAGAGAAAGGGACGGGGAAGAGGGTGCTGTCCACCCCAACAGTGCTGAAAACCCAGATCTGCTTGGAAAAGGACAGTGATTATAATTGTTTAATCATAAAAATAATGCAAATTTAAATAACTATCTCTTAATGTTATTTGGGGGATTAAACTAGTATGTTAAGGACTTTGAACAGTGCCTGGTGTGTGACAAACTCTGAGTTTGCTGGGCAGTGACGGTGGTGATCGGCATTACTCCTGGTGCTTTTGAAACAGCAAAGTTTGAGGAAAGAAACTCCCCAAACAAAAAACGTCCTCAAATTCGTATTATTTCATGGCTGAAATAAACATACAAAGATTGCTATAATTTCTGAAAACTTTTTCTCAGTTTAAAATTTTCAGACAATCTTCTATGATTTTCTATTGCGCTTGTAGATTTGTTTTACTTCTCCTGGCCACTTATTCCCTAAACAATGCTTCAGTCAAGCTTTGAAAAAATAATAGAATACTCACTTGGCTGAATATTCCACTAGGCAGAGAAAAAAGATATTTTTCATTTTTAGTAAAAAGATCAACTTTCATATTATTTGTGTGTATATATTTTCTGTATGTACACTTAGATTCAAATTTGAGCCTGTCTCCCACAGGTTTGTGGGAAATAGAATAGTATATATTTTGTTAAGATATATATATATCTTAACATAAAATATAAAATATATATATACACACATGTATAACATGTGTATAACATTTATATAATAAAATATGTATATATATATATACACATACAGACAAGTGAGATTACATTTGCATAGTTTCTGGTAACTTGCTTTTTACATTAATAATTTATCTCTTTATGTGATATCAAATACTTTTAATTTTTTTGGTGGCTACATAATATTCTTTAGTATGAATGTTTTTAATATTTCAGATTTTCAAGCAGTTTGGTATAATCAGGCCTGAGCCTGTGCAGGCAGGGCAAATGGGAAACACTAGGAGCCAGAGGTGGATCTAGTATGTCCTTTGTGGGCAGGTGACTCACAAGTGATTTGAATTTCAGCAAGCCTTTCCCAAGAGTCCAGCTCTATCCCAGTCACGGCTGTGAGTTTCTCCCACAAACTTCTGTACTAATGGTTTAAAAACAGATGGGAAGGGGGAGCACTGAAGATTCCTCATTGCCGCTGCATCCACTTGGCACAGGGTGCAGGGTTGAAATAGCACATCCTCACTAACTTCCTGGCTCTGCAGTTTTTTGTTTTTGTGATTAATGTCCAGTGCAAAGGTGAGTAATGGAGCAATTCATTGTAGTAATTCGAGTTATGGAGAATATATGGACTCCTTCGCTCAGCATCCCTTTCTTCAACTCCTTGTCACATAAAAAGAATCATTACATTGGAGAATACGATGCCATCAGCCATAGGACCAAGCAGAGATACAACTCATGCGACCCAGGTGCTTCCACTCCCTCAGGTTAATATTTTACCCTTAGAGCCTTTCTTTGCAGGACTGGAGGATGCTAACTGGATGCAGAGGTTGAGGAGAAGAGCTCCTAGTGCCTTCTCTTTAGCCCTACTTTTTGTTTTTTGGCTGTGGCCCAAGAAGGACAGGTCGAGTATAAATGATCCACAACTGCTTCTAAATCAGTTTCGCTCTTATGACCTATATCATTATATCTTATGACCGTTATAGTTATTCCAAAGTAACCTTTGAGCCCTGGGAGAAGTTTGGGAGGGTGTTCAGGGAAAGAAACCACCTGATTGGCATAGAAGAGGGACCTCCTATTCCAGTGGGTCCAGGAAAGTATGGCCACTGCCCCTTTGCAGAGTGTGGAAGAGTGGAGGAGGAGCAGGTGTAACAGCATATGAGGGTCTTTGTGCTGCCTCCCTGATTCAAAGGAAGACGTGGGACATCTGTGCATCTATCAGGGCCTGAGGCTGAGGACCCCTAACTCCACCAGCTTTGGAATGAAGTGATAGTACGTGCCTCAGGGTTTCCATAACTGTATAGGTAACCATGTGGGGTGGGGGAGGTGGGGAATGAATGAAGGCTGGATTTCTTGCTCTGGCTTATGGGGATGCAGTTATACTGCTTTGGGTGTTGATGTTAATTGAAATATTTCTGAACGCATTAGACTGCAGGTTTCTCTTTTATTTATCCAAAGTAGTTATCTCAAAGTTAAATGGATTAAAGTGCACCTTGATGGGGCTGAACAGTATTACAATCTTTCCTGAAAAAAATTCTCCACTGGTGGAGAAGGTGGGAAAAGGTAAGGGAAGAGAACTGGCTCAGCCAGTATTGTTTACTTGCATTTTGGCAAAACACTTTCTCCTGGTGCGCTGTATGTGCATGTCCTTGTGTGCTTGGGTGTGAGAAAGGAGAGGGAGAACAGGAGAGGAGAAGGGGACATGCCCATCAAACCTACAGCACCATAGGGATTTCCCGCCATATTTGAGTGTTGGCCACTCCTGTCTCATCACTGTAACTTCTTGGTGGCCAGGGGTTTAGGCTGGGATATGGAAGAAGCCCATGTCCTAGTTCTCTCCTTCACTCACTTCTCTGTCTTAGTGCCCAGGGGCTGTGTACACAAATGAACCCAACACATTAAATCCTGATGCCAGGTTATTATTCCCAAAAATATGTAAACAACATGATCCAAAGCCAAGGAATGACAGCATACGTTATCTTTACAAAGTCTCTGTTCCATTTTGCAATGCCTAAATTTCGGAAAGAAACTTCATGTGCAATCTGTCTTTTCTGCTTCATGTATTCCAGCCCTAACCACAGTGAGGCTCTCTCTCCATCCAGCATGTGTCTGATTGAAAATTCCATTCAACTCACTTCAAATATGCATTGAGCACCTTTATGTTGACAGTAAAGTGGTAAAAGCCATAGGGGATACAAAATAAGCATAAAGCACAGTCTCCAGCTTCAAAAAGTCTGCTGTGCTATTGGGACCAACATGGAGAAACAGCAAGAGACCAACATGAGACAGAATATATTTACTCATCAGAAATGTGTTGTGCTGACATCAAGTGCATTGGATGCTCCAGAAAGGAGTTCTCAGTGAGAGCCTGAGTTGTCAGAACAGAAGGGTTTCTCGGAGAGGCCAGGGCTGATGTGGGGCTTTGAAGGATTGGGAGCATTGGAAGATGTAGCAAGATAACATGCGAAACTTTTTCTGTTGTTTCAGATTCTCTACAGAAGCCTTAAAGCTGAAAACAACATGACCTAATTATTCCTACAGTCTAAAGAGCTCACCACGGAGCTGTCAGACATAGACAGGGCTTACTTAGAGGTGGCCAGGACATCCTGTGATCCTCACTGCCCACTCCCCACTTTTGTACCCCCTACATCCTCCCACCTGTTTATAAAGGCAGAAGATCATGAAGGCTGCAAGAAGAGGCCCTTGCTGGGAGTTTTAGTACGCTGTCTGCCTAGTGAAAGTGGTGGGGCACGTCCTCTCCCTTCCATCTGAAAGAGGGAGGGGACATGCTTCTCCCCCAAGACAAGAGAGAGAAGAGCCCCACAGTCTCCTCCTGCGCCTGATGCTTGCTAAGCAATTGAAATGTAGGCCTGGTCCAAAGTTGCCCCCCAAAGAGAACATAACGAGAGGGTTCTTGTGTGAACTTTGTACAAACCCCTGGAAGTGAGACGGCATTATGAGCATAAAGACTGGTGCCTGCTTCTTGCAGGGGTGATTTTGAAGGTGGGTGCTAGTGGGAGCAGCCTATGATGTCAGGGCTGAGACTGCCTGTATTCCCACCACTTGAACTGCCGGGGATTGGTCAGTTTCCTGGGGACCACCTGGATGCTGTGGCACATAGGTTGTCCTGGGCCATCATGGGGGCTGACAAAGAGGGTGGTCTGGCAGGCGAGGACTCAGCCACCAAAAGCTATGGATGTATAAAGGGGTGAGAGGTGACGGGAGGGAGAATACAGGAAGTCATGAGGGGTTTCTCCTCTTTGTCCAGGTATTGTGTTGTGTATAAGCCATAGGAATTTAAATGGAGTCACTTGTGCCAAGCCTTAAAAAAATGGAGTTGGGAAGCCATAAAGGAGGGGCTGTCATGCACACATGCCTATGGTAACAACGATTACAAGGGCTTTCTGAAAACCATAACCTTGAAGAGAGGCCACCACAGCCTTACACAAAAAAATGCCTCTGAGAGGACGTCTGCCCCAGCAACTGCCCGCTTGATCTTGGCCTGGTGCCACCCTTGCTATTGATCCTTGTAGCCAAGAATAATTATTTCAAAACAGCTTATGTAACCTTCTTCATTTTGCCTTTAAAAATCCTTTCCGTCCCTTGCCTCTCTGGGTGCAGCCACGGTCTCCCATGGGCTGCCATGGCACATATATTCCTGGATTGCAATCCTTCTCTCCATTCTGGAATAAACTGATTATCTTTGGCAAACCTCTCTCTGTTGTTATTTTCGGTTGACAGTAGCATGGAGTCCCCCGGGATCACCCCAGAAATTCACATGTAGCCCCAAAGTGGAATACTTGTCACGCCAAGGTGTTGCTGGTGAAGGAGAATGACACCAGTTAGGCAAAGTGTCCTGACTTTCTCTCACCTCCTCCTGGGCTCCTGATCTTGAGAGGAAGGGGGAGCAGGTGGAGAGAGATGGAGGTGGAGGAAGAGTGAGGAGCCAGACCAGGCCCTTTCCCTCCGTATAAGTCAGGCATGGACTGGGGGAATGAGAAAGCCTTTACATTGCAGGGAACGTTTGATTTTAATTGATACTGGTCTGGAGTTTTCAGTTCCTGAAAGGTGAGTCTGAATGATTCAGATGGGACTTTTCTTATGCCTGAGAGACCCTGGACAGCTGTGGTCCTAAGATGTCAAGGGGCGTGGAAGGGAGAGGCTGCAGAAGGGTGTTTCCCTGGCACCCAACAAGGGCCAGTAAACAGTTACAGAGACACGAGGAAACTAGGAAGGGGAGTCTAGGGAGAGGGAGGAGCAGCAGGGAGAACGGGACAGCGTGGGCCTGAAGTGTTTAGGAACCTTCCTGACTCCACCTGGTGGAAGGGGAGAGGATGGTGGGGAACAAGGCTGAGAGGAAAACAGCGTCCCACTGCAGAGGATTTGAGCTAGGACTTCCGCATTCTTGAGGGAATAAGCAGCAACCGGAGATTCAAGCAAATGAACACAAAGGAACATTCTACAACTCAAGCAGATTCCCTGGGAGGGGCTCATTCTCTGCAAAATAACCCTTCCTCCCGATTCCATTTTTTTTGAGTCTTGGCACAAGTGATTCCGTTTCAATTCCTACGGCTTTTCTTCCTCCTATCCTGAGCATTCCCTGTAGCCAGCCAGCATCTCTCCCTGACTGCGCTGGTTGGGTTTGTTGTGCCAGGTGGGTTCTCATGATATTATCCAGCAGCTGTTTGGAAACAGAGACCCAGATGAGGGGGACTTTTGGGAGGAGGGACAGTCTATTCCTTTTTTTTTCCAGTCACCGTGAGAGTGGGAAAGACCTGCTGATCCTGCCTTTGTGTATCACATTCCAGGGATTTGTACCAAGTATCCGCTTGTATTCAAATTGATTTAAATCAGTTTGGACCCAGACATGGCAGTTTAATTTTCAGTTTACAAAACAAATGAGGAACAAGTAGGAGACAGGGAGGTATTCTTGTTTGCAGGGCATTGAGAAGGATGATCCACCTAAGTTCCCTTATGAATGGATTTCCAGAGGGCATTAATTATAATCACTAAGCTGGAGCTTGGGGAGACACACAGTGCTCAAATCAGCAATCAATAGCTGTCTTGTTTATGTACTTCTGTATGCCTGGCTTGCATTTGCCTCTATAGAAGTTAAACATTTGATCTGCACTCTTGGTGGGATGGGCGGGGGGTGGTAAGAAGTGTCTTATTTTTATAAATCAAATTTGTCCTGACTTTAATTCTCCAGCGGGTGAGAAATTAGACCTCAGCCTTTTTTTGGAAGACCACTCCATTTCCACGCAGGTACACAAGGATCAGGGGAGTGGGAATGGCAGACAGGCCTCTGGTCTGCAGAGCATCATTGTGATGGTTAAGATTCTCATGGTTCAAACTCATGTGGTCCATTTGGAGGTGGTTGGCTTCACTGCTTTCCCATCGAGCATTAGCATGGCATCTTTGGCTGCTGTTCCCAAGGACACCTCTCTTGATGTGTAATCTCCCAGCATCCCTGAGCTAACTCTAGCACCTCTTCTAGCACTTTAAGGGGCCAAAAACATAGTCTGCTTTTCAGATTCTCTTAAAAAAAGACAACTGCTCTTGATGTGGCTGCTTCCATTTGCACTGCCTAACCCAACTCCATTGCTCTAGGACCATTCAGTCTCATCGCTTTCATGAGCCATGGGTCTTGGCTACAGAAGCCTTCATGGGGGAAGTGTTACCTCCTGAGTGCACATCAGCTTTCGATCCCTGCAATCCAAAAGCACACAGGAAAAGTGGACACCAGGCTTGAATTCCTTTTTGCATTTCTGAAGGTGGGGTGGGGGTGGGGTGGAAGGAATACCTATAGTTAAAGGTGATAAGCCACACATATATCATTCTGTCACATCTGTCTAATCCTTAGAGCACTAACAGTGAGTAAACAGAGGCACTTTCCCCTGAGGGATGTAGCTGTGAGCCATCAGCAGCTGACATTCTCAGCACTGCCAGGGTGTGAGTTTGGTGGTCCTCTGGGGGGTTCTGGACTGAGCACCTCGGTATTTACTACAGCATATGCCAGCCAGCATCTAATATTAGCCCTCACTGCCCACCTCTGGATTGTTACTCAAACTACATGGGAGCATCTGGCTTTGACACCCTACCCTGTCGAAGAAGGTAACTGAACAAGAAAGGAGACTGATTTTATTCAGGTTATTGCAATAGGGAGACCACCCAGATCCAAAGATTAAAGTGTTTGAGCAAGGTGTTTTGCCTTAGACTTTTATGAGGAGGGGTAAGTATATTGCAAGAGGGATGGTTTATAGCTGGGATTGTTTTGCAAACAGGAAAGGTCTCAGTTATCTGGGCAGGATTTTTTTTTTTTCCTATGGTTGGCTAGTCTCAGAGGCACAAACAGGTCTAATCTCAGCTAATAACTCGTGAGATAAGGAATGTAAAGTTGGCGGTTCTGTGTTATAAGTCAAATTGTGTCTCCCAATATATATGTTGAAGTTCTAACTCCCAGTACCTGTGTATGTGACCTTATTTGGAAATAGGGTCTTTGTAGATGTAATCAAGCTAAGATGAGGTCATGGTCATGGGCCAGGTGTGGTAATCCCAGCACTGTAATCCCAGCACTTTGGGAGGCTGAGGTGGGCGGATCACGAGGTCAGGAATTTGAGATTAGCCTGGCCAACATAGTGAAACCCCTTCTCTACTAAAATACAAAAATTAGCCCAGTGTGGTGGTGTATGCCTGTAATCCTAGCTCCTAGGGAGGCTTAGGCAAGAGAATTGCTTGAATCCAGGAGGCGGAGGTTGTAGTGAGCCAAGATTGTGCTACTGCATTCTAGCCTGAGTGACAGAGTGAGACTCTGTCTCCATACACACACACACACACACAAAAAAAAACAAAAAAGAAAAAAAAAAAGATGAGGTCATTAGGATGGGTACTAATCCAATACTATAGGTCCATATAAGATAAGGAGAAAGTAGAGTTGCACAGGGAGAAGAATGCCGTGTGATAAGAGGCAGCGACCGGAGTTACAGTTGCGAGCCAAGGGATGTCAAAGATTGCTGGTGACACCAGAAGCCAGAGGAAAGCATGAAATAGATTCTCCCCTAGAGCATGGAAAAAACGTGGTCCTTTCAGACTTCAAGCCTTCAGAATTGGAAAATAATAAGCTTCAGTTGACTTAAAACCACCCATATGGGGTGCTTTGTTGCAGCAACTCTAAGAAACTAGTACAATCTGTTTCTGGCCTTAGCGACAGGGTCAAGCAAAGGGCAGAGGACTGTTCAGCCTTGTCATAGGTAAATAAAAGAGGCACCCACAAGTCTTATGAGAGTCTTGAGAAAGAGTAGATGGCAACTCTTGCTTAAGTCACATGGAAGAGGATGCTTTTTTTATGGTAAGCCATTTCAGGAACACAAAAAGATGAGGGTTTTCTTAACCATCATTGTTTTCTGGGAGCACAGGGCTCAACATTGTCAATCCACATAAATCCGTAAATCTATATATGGATTTCCACCGCTACAAGTTAAATTCTAAGCTGCCTTGTCTGATGTCCAGGAGTCTGATTTCCCAACCTCATCAGCATTCTCTGCTCTGCTTGTCACTCTGGCGATGTTCACATACCTCATATCCAACCCTCCGTGTTGCTCCGCAAACACACCTTGCTGTTTACCGACTGTGCCTTTGTGAATGTCGTTCCTTCCACCTCAAAGGTTCTCTTTTTTTTTTCCCCTTGTTTAGTTTCACTTGTCCTTCCATACCCATCTTTCTGAGGAACCCACCCTCACATCCTCCCTCGCAGGCCTCTCTGGGATTTCATGGAAACTAGTTTGGTGCCCACCTTCATGATGTGCTTCTCCCATGGCATCAACATTCTCATTTCTCCTCTCTCCTTTTGGGCTCTAGCTTCATCCAGGGGTAGGTTCATGCAGGTTCTGATTCTTTATCTTGCTTTGAAGCTCAATGCTTAGTATAGAGCAGGTGATAAATAGGTATTTGCTGAGCTGAAACAAACTCTTTCTCCTTCACACACCTCTCCCTGACCCTTAGAAATGTTCCCTCTTTAGCACTTCGTGTTATCTTTTCTTTTCTTTTTCCTTGAGAGCTCCTTCACTGCTGTAAGCTCAGCTCTAGCAGGTAGGTCAGGTCTGTGCTTTCAGGTTTCACTGCCTTCTCAATGTAAGCATTCCATTTACAGCTTTAGTATTCTAGCCATAGCCAGAAAAAAATAAATCCTCTTTCTTTGCATAGGCTCCATAAATATTGTTTTCTCATCACAAAAGGTATCACATGCTCATTGCAAAAAAAAATTAAAAAATAAATAATAAAGTTTGGCAAATAAGAAAATCAAAACACAAACTCTAAGAACACATAAAATCATTTATACTTCTGCAACCCAGGGGAAGCTACATATTAATGTCATATCGCTGTACAAAATGAGCATCGTGCTGTGCATTCTGTTTTGTAACCTGATTTTTCTCATTTAATATTTCAAGATGAATTTTCCATGTTAATAAACACTCATTTGAAATAGCACAAATGCTTTTCAAGAAGGAGTATTGTTAGCATAGAGACAATTTCTTTTTTTTCTGGTAAGAAGATCTCTCTGTCCCCTCCTTTTTTTTTGGAGGCCAAACCTATTTGGCTAAAAAAATTTACCAGTTTGAAGATGCAACAAGTATCTCTTGTCAAGGTGATAGAGAGATTGGTGCAAAAAAGAATAACCAAAAAGTAAGAAGGCAACATGTTTAATGTGGAGATGTAGCTTACCTTTTCTGTCCCAAAGATTGACTTTTTAAGGTACTCAGATATGTTCAGAACCTGAATGGTAGTGGTAGTGATTAAGGCAAAAAGGTACCCATCATCTTCCTACTACCTTCATCATTGTCATCTCACCATCACCATCATCTTCACCATTATAAGCATTACTATCATAACCATCAATACCACTACCATTTTCTTCTCTCCTCCTCCACCTCTTTCTTCTTCCTCTCCTCCTCCTCCTTCTTCCTCCTTCCTTCCTTCCTCCCTCCCTCCCTTCTTTCTTTCTTTCTCTTTCTTTCTTTCTTTCTTTCTTTCTTTCTTTCTTTCTTTCTTTCTTTCTTTCTTTCTTTCTTTCTTTCTTTCTTTCTTTCTTTCTTTCTTTCTTCTCCTTCTCCTCCTCCTCCTCCTTCTTCCTTCTTCCTTCTCCTTCATCATTTTTTATCATTATCATCAATATTGCCTTTTCAACTTCAATTTCTTAGAGATTTCAAAGTTATATGAATGTTGAGGCACAGGAGAGCTGAACAGACAATTAAAAAAATTAGTGGAATATATTTAGGAGTTTTTCCTAAACTATTCTTATCTCTAGGGCTGATTGAATTCTCGGATGTGGAAATATGACCTGTGAGATATTTCTGATATGAAAAGTTTTCTGTCAGTCCTATGAGTTTTTTAAAATAAATTTCCAAAATAATATCCATAAAAACAAGCCAAAGAGAGTGTTTTTTCCTAGTCTATATTTATATTTATCAAACTCACCCATCTGCTTAATGCTTAAAGGTCAGGCTTTTAGGCAGAACTCTCACATGCAGTTCCCTGCATTATGTAGCAGTTTACCTGGCTAGATAATTTATATGGTTTTTAATTTTTTACGGAAATTGTAGGGAATGCGTTCCAAATCATAATATACAAATGGATGTTTACGTTTTCTCCTTCAAAGAGGGAAGTAACCCCGTGAAAGATGTCAGAATACCACAGAGCAGACCCTAAGTAAGAGCACCTGGTGTCTCTAGCGGCTGAAATGATGTATTAATGAGTTCTCATTCTCAGTGACATTTTACCAGGAACCAATTAACCATAGTAATTACATCTCTTCCACTGCGTGCTCTGAAATGTGGAGTGCCCGGACGTTAGGTTGCTGTGTTTGCTGAATTGTTTTTTCTGTATGACAACAATTTAAACAAGTGTGAGTTGTTTATCATGTTCCCTTTACCTTCCTTTTTTTCTTTTTGTTTCTGTTTTTGTGTTTTGTTTATTTGAGATGGAGTCTCTCTCAGTCACCCAGGCTGGAGTGCAGTGGTGCTATCTCGGCTCACTGCAACCTCAGGTCCCCAGGTTCAAGCAATTCTCCTGTCTCAGCCTCATGAGTAGTTAGGAACAGGCACGCACCACCACGCCCAACTAATTTTTGTATTTTTGGTAGAGACGGGGGTTTTATCATGTTGGCTGGGCTCGCCTCAAACTCCTTACCTCAAGAGATTTGTCCGCCTCTGCCTCCCAAAGTGCTGGGGTTACAGGCGTGAGCCACTGCGCTTGACCCCCTTTGCCTTCTGAGCGTCTCAGCATAAAAGAAAATTTTGCAAATAATCCTTTTTATAATCACACAGAATACTGGTGCATGCAAATGGCCACAACCAAGTACAACCAGAAAGCTGCATCATGGTGTGCTTTAAAAGGTGGCAGAAAATACACTGGGGAGAGAGCACCTAGTTAAGAATGGAGAGTTAAAGCTGTATGCTAAAAATCACATTGCTTAGGAAATTAAAGACAGAGTAAGAGGTCCTGGACAATGGTCACTTCTAGATAATGAGGTGAGTGCTGTTAAATAGAAAACTTTCTTATTGTTTCAAAACTGTTCAAGATCTTCGTAAAATGCCACAGTTAAGTTTTCTAAAGTGAGGGACCTTTCTACGCTTCAACTCCTTTCCTGCAAAATGGGAAACGTGCCTCATAAGTTTGTTGTGAGGATAAGTTAATAAATGTAAAAGTACTTAGGATGGGATCTGGTATATTGCAAATGCTTAGTAAATGCCTGTTGTTACTTTATTAAGTCTAGTAAACATAATTTGACATTCTAAAATTAGGAACTTACACAGCTATAGTCTCCTTTTTAGAAAAGAGCACTACTGTTTTTGTTTTGTAAAACATAATATATCATGGGTAAAAATTAAGACAGTATACTTCTTAGTGTTTTCAGGTTGTTATAGGAAAATATCATGTGGGTGCCTATAGTCCCAGCTACTCAGGAGGCTGAGGCAGGAGAATGACTTGAATCCGAGATCGCACCACTGCACTCCAGCCTGGGTGACAGAGTGAGACTCTGTCTCAAAAAAAAAAACTGTGTTACTCATAAACAACAAATTTATTTCTCACAGTTCTGGAGGTTGCTATGTCCAAGATGAAGGTGCCAGCAGATTTGGCATCTGGTAAGGACCCTTTCCCTGGTTCACAGATGGTAGCTTCTCACTGTGTCCTCACACAGCGGAAGGGACAAGGCAGTTCCCTGGGGCCTCTTTTATAAGAACGTTAATCCCATTTATGAGGGCTCCACTCTTACGACCTAATTGCCTCCCAAAGGCCCCACCTCCTAATATCATAACCTTGGGAATTAGTATTCTCAAATAAAGAAGGAAAAGACACTAAAACTAGCTCAAATCTGAAAAAGATAAGCACTGTTAAAATGCATTACAGAATCCTTTCAGCACCAATCTCTCTATAAATAAATATGGATATATCACAGATAGACCTAATTTCATAATGGATCATAATATATTCTGTAACTGATCTTTATCACTTACACAGCAAATATGTCCTAGATATTTTTTATGTTTAATATGACCTCCATCATCATTTTTAATGGCTGCATAATATTCTGGCAAGCATTTGAATCATACCCCAACTGTCTAATCCTCCAGCAACGAATATTTAGATTGCGTTCATCTTTTTTTGCTACAATAAAATTCCTTATATATGCCTCATGTTCCACTTAAGGATTTAATTCCTCATTGTAAATTCACAGATAAAAGATTTCTAAGTCAAATGGTTACACATTTTATATTTTAAATCATATTTTTGTTCTGTTCTTTTAAAAAGGTTAAACTAATTTGTACTCAACAAGGAAAAGATTTGCTAGACAGAGATAGGAGATGGATAGCAGAGAGGAAGGATATTTTAAGTGGAAGGAACAGTGTGAGAAAAAGCAGGGAGTTTGGGAAATACATACTTTCTTGGGAGAGTCTTCATTTTTTTTTTTTATTGAGCTTGGTATTTCTCACTCAAGAACATCTTATGGAAACCTCTTCGTATAACTGATATTCATTCTTTTAAAAGGCGTGGTGTGGGTGAGCCCTAATCTACTCAGCCTTTTCACCACTATTAGTCATTCACTTTTTTAAACACCAGGTAATACCATCTCTCTCCCAGGATCAGTTGTTCCTTGTGTTCATCTACATCTTTCCCTCTTGTAGGGGACCCCAAGACCTTCCTTGGCAGACTGTTCAATTTTATTGGCAAATGTTTATCCAGCTTTATTCTGGAGTACGTATTTCTGTTGCTAGTTATTCTGAGTGCAGCATGTGGAACTACCCTCCGTGGCTGCTTTGGATTATTGCATGTAAAGCCTTGTTTCTTCTCTTGCTTCTCACTTCACTCTTTGTGCCTCCTTACCAAGTGTGGTAGACAGGATAATGACTCCCAAAGATATCTACATGCTAATCTCTGGAACCTGTAAATATGTTACTCTACAAGGCTAAAGGGACTTCACAAAGTAATATGTTAAGGATCTTGAGGAGATTTTCCTAGATTACCTGTGTGTACCCAATCTAATCACAAAGGTTCTTAAGGCAGCAAGGTCAGTCAGGAGAGGTGTGGCAATGAACAAACAGGTAAGAGTGATGTGGCCACAAACCAAGGAATGTGGGTGGCTTTTAGAAACTGGCAAAGGCATGGAAACAGATTTTTCTCTAGAGCCTCCAGAAGGAATGCAGGCTTTGATTTTAGTGTTGGGGTCTCATTTTAGACTTCTGAACTCCAAAATTGTTAGAAAATAAATTTGCCTGGTTTTAAGCCACTGAATTTGTGGTAATTTGTTACAACTGTAATAGGAAACTAACACGGCAAGTCATGGAAAAATTGTGCAAAGGTGAAGGGAGGATTGGCTCCCATCCCCACAGCGTTTTTCCTCAGCATACTCTGTGCTGTGGCTTCCTCCATCTCATTATCAACAAGGACACTCCCTTCTCCTTTTCACCCTCTGGAAGGCTGCACACACGTGTTCTCGGTCAGTGATCCACCATTCCTATTCTTAGTGCTCCTATGAGCTTGTTCTCTTTTCTATCTTTTTATCATCACACAGTAAATTTGAGGAAGGATGAGAAGTTTATCTTCATATTAGTGATATCAGAATGTCTCAAAAAGTCTCATTATTTTTGGCTGGGCACAGCGGCTCATGCCTATAATCCCCACACTTTGGGAGGCCGAGGAAGGAGGATCAACTGAGGTCAGGAGTTTGAGACCAGCTTTGCCAACATGGTGAAACCCTGTCTCTACTGAAAATACGAAAATTAGCTGGACATGCTGGCATATGCCTATAATCCAATCCCAGCTACTCCACAGGCTGAGGCAGGAGAATCACTTGAACCTGGGAGGTGGAGGTTGCAGTGAGCCGAGATCGTGCCACTGCACTCTAGCCTGGGTGACAGAGCGAGACTCCGTCTCAGGAAAAAAAAAAAAAAAAAAAAATCTTGGTATTTTAAAGTCACAGTTGACAAAGATGGCCCATCACAAGTAATGCTTCTGGCTTTCCCTCAGCCTCCCCGAAGCCTCACGTTAGCCCAACACAGGCATTTGTGAGACAGCTGGTAGAGATTAGCAGTGCAGACTCTGCAAATTGTGCAAAGATTTGCTTCATAGAAAGATAACAGAAATGAAACAGCAACCTTGGCGTTATAAGCTGCAGTCTCCTATCCACTGTACCAGTTGTGCAGCCATCTGATGTGGATTCCAGCCAAATCCTGCCTCATTCTTGGCCCTGGGCATGGCCCTACAGTCTTGCAATGAGAGAAACATTGTTTTTCTCCAGGAATCTCTGGGAAGAGAGTGGAAAGCTGAGCAGGCCTGCATGGGAGCCCACATTGCAGAGCAGTGACTGACTGCTGGGTCTTGGTCTGCTCTGTGACTGCAGGCGGGGACCTTATTTCCTTGTAATGGCACCTTACTTGATTACTGGGTTCTGCTCTCACACTTCTGCAAGTTCTGAAGCTTTATTGTGCTCCATAGAGAGGAGCAGTGCATCCAGTGGATTGGCAGTCTTGGCTTAAAGAGACAAACATTGACTTCCTCCGTAGCCTGGACATAGTCCACAAAACACACTTTTTTTTTTTTTAAACAATCATATCTGTGACTTGGAAGGCAAAAACACCAACTTTAATCATTTCATTGTTTGACTAGTGCTACTCTATGAGAAAGTGTCCAGGTTGTAAAAGTCAGATAGATCAGATAGTCAGATAGATCTGAGACTAAAATTCAGCACTGCTGCTTTCTAGCCAGGTCATTATATGGTATTAAATTGCTGTAAGTCTCAGAGAATTTTTCCTTTCCATTACAGAGGTGGATAATATCTATGTCATAGGCCTGCTGTGAAGATTCAGTGAAATAATGAGCATGAAGTTGTTAGCACAGGAATGTTTGTTGCCTTGTCTTCCTCTACGGTAAGAACCAGCAGTTGTATTTGGAGTTGCTAGCAAGAGCTGACAGTTCTCAAATACTTTTTATATTGTGTACTCTTTTCTGGTTACGAACATTAAAAATGTAAGCTTATATAGGTAATTAAAAAAAAAAACCAGCAAATATGATAAATGAAACTCAATCTCACTCTCTAGAGATAACTACTATTAGCGTTTTGGTATTTTTTTCTACTTTTTTTATAAACAGTGATGGAGCAATTACTTATTTCGCATGTAAAACTGTAACCTGCTTTTTTCCCTTAATATCACATTGACACTCATCTTGAGAGAGGCCTTCCCCTCTCATCAGCCGTGGAAAGGAGTCACATTCTTTGTATCGAGACTTGTTAGAATTGGGTATAATCAAGGTTAGACTGGTGGTTGTGGGGTGGGATAAACCAGAGCCAAGGAGGTAATTTGGCCCCTAAAAGGCACCATTTTGGGAGTATGAAATGTGGCATGTTCTGCGGTTTGTGCAACCCTACTAAGTAATATTTTCATGTTTTAAGTTGTCATGTTTAGGCTGTGAGAAGTTCCATAAAGCAGTTTGCCCTGAGCTGCTTGGACTTTACCCTAGACGGGCAGAAGATACCATCACCTGAGCTAAGTCGTACCCACCAAATGTCCTACTGCCTGACACCTCCTCATAGACTTTGCAGAGAATACATCAGTTGGTCCTATCTAAATAAACCACAGTTTCTATAAGATGCATGGACCAGAGCACTCTTTTCCATCAAGTTTCCTCCCAGGCCTCTGCAATAGCACAAGGGCCCAGCATGTGATTAGGAGTGTGGGACTATGGGAGACAAGGTCCAGTGACTCATGGTTAGTCACTAGCAAAAAACCATTTAGAAACCATAGTCTGCCAGAGAATCCATACTGGGCCTGAAAGGACTGTCTGAGGATCTTCTGAAATTTTGTGTACTGATGTTTTTCTAGGAAAAGGGTACAAAGATTTCATAAGATTTATAAGGAGGTCTATGCCTTCTCCCTAATTATTAAGAGCTATTGATCTCAAAGAAAGGGTAGAGTGCATGTTCTTTAGGCAGTCATCCAGGAAAAATGATTTCTTATCGTTGAGCTTCAGATAAGGATCAAAGAACAGACAATTTGAAATGATGTTCTTTGGCAAGAGCCTGGAATGTAAATATTCAGTATTACCAAATAAGAAAAGGCTTATAGACTTTATATCTATAACTATATTATTTCCCCATCTTCCTCCCTTCCACCTCTCAATTTATCTATCATTTGTATATTTACTACTATTTCTTTTCTTTTCTTTTTTTTTTTTTTTTT
>NC_045444.1:15792369-15800788 GCF_002776525.5 Piliocolobus tephrosceles | reverse complement strand
TTTTTTTTTTTTGTATTTTTAGTAGAGATGGGGTTTCACCGTGTTAGCCAGGATGGTTTCAATCTCCTGACTTCATGATCCACCCGCCTCGGCCTCCCAAAGTGCTGGGATTACAGGCCTGAGCCACCACGCCCAGCCTATTTACTACTATTTCTATTGAGACACCAGTTTGGCCAGACAGACCTAAAAGTAACTAGCAAGTTACTTATCTTTTTTTTGCCTTCTTATTATACATGTAAAATTGAAATAGCTTTTTACATTATAAGGTTATCGTAAGGATTAAACAGGATACCATATTTGAGGTAAAATACTTAGTACAATGCTTAACAAACATACAGTAAGTTCTCATTAAATATTTGCAATTATTATGACAATCATTATTGACTCTTGATATATTACAGCTTTCAGGCCACTAGGTGCACAAAAGGATTTCCAACATGGTCTCACTCTGGTCTGTCTTCCTTGGCATTGTGCTATATTTCAGAATACTGAGTGTTAATGATTTCTGTACCATCAAATAGCAAAGCAATTTTCCATGCTTTATTTCTTTAAAAATCTGCTGTTTCTTAAGGATAATTTGTTGGCTGATTGTATATTAATTACTGATAACAGTTGAGTGAAAATCTACCTTGTTTTGTTTGTGCAGCTCTAAGGATAAGTTGTGTTCTGCCGCATTAGCAAATGATCTGCAAAATCTTAGTGACTTAAAATGACAGGGGTTTATTCTGTGCTTCTGCCATATATGTATAATGAAGTGTCACAGGCTTTGGTTGTGTAGCCTCACCCTGGTTGTCAGAGCAGCCACCATCTTGAATGTTGCAGGTCACCATGTTAGCGGAGAGAAAGAGCTCTGGAAGGTCTCCCACTGGCATTTAAATCCCCCAGCTTGGGAATGCATGTGAGACTGCCAATTACCAATAACTGGTAAGAGCCAGTTACATAGCCACAACTAACCACAGGAGAGGGAGTAAGAAGAACCATCCTGCCATGTGCCTTGGCATATTTGGAGAATTTATTCCTGACTAAAAAAGTTGATAATGATATTTGAGGTCATATATGGTGATCAGTTTTGAACATACAGGCTCTTTGGCCATCCTCAAGTCATTCTACATGGATGACTACATTGTGCCACTTCCAGCTAAAAAATGTAACTACTTTGGAGGACTCTGGTGATATCCTGGGATGTTAAAGAAACAGAGAGAGAAACAATTGCATCTCTGCTTTGTTTTAGTCACCTTGCATTTGGGTTGAATGTGTCAAGACTGATGTTTATTATGTGTACAGAGAAGTCGTCTTTGAGGCATAATACTCTCCTTGTATGGTGTTTGAAAAGACACAGGGAAGAGCCTTTTGCCCACATGAAAAGTACCTGTTCAGAGGAGGTTTTTTTTTTTTTTAGCATCCAACTGTGGCAGTCTCTTCTGAGGGGGAGATGTAGCGAATTTCTTTTTCTTTAGGTGACCAAAAGACATCCTATGTGAAGTATTACAGGATAGCAACATATCAAGATAGCCTGAACTAGTTTTAGTTACACCCAAGTCTTCCATGAGTCGAGAGTTTTCCATTTCACAAGGCATCTTTTTCATTCATTATCTCTTGGATATTCATAGTTATCACGTAAATTTGATAGAGGTTTTTTGATTCAAGAGAAGAAAGGAGAAAAAAGATGCAAGCTATTTAGTGAGTGTCTTTGTGTTCCAGGCATTGTAAGAGACAATTTTGAATATGTGATTGCATTTTTCTCTCCCAATAATTTTGTAAATCATGTATTATTATCATATAATGAGGAAATGAGGGCTCAGAGTGTTGAAAGGGGTTGCATTCAAACTGCATTCAAACCAAGGTTTCCTGATTGCTAGCATCTTCTTGGGCTGTGCAATCTCCTTTCTAGGCTTTGCTTGCGTTAATTGGGGTTGAAGGCATGTTTTTGAATTAGTGCTGCCTCTCTTCCTAGTATTTCTACTTGACACATTCAATTTGACTAAAATGATTAAAGTAACTCTTCCATTTTGTTTGGTGAAGTTATTACTAGAGTCTCATAGAGCGGGCTCTGCGTCAGGAGGGCTGACTGCGCTGACATTCTGAACATGTCAATATAGCCTTAAGATTTTCTACACCACTGGATAAAGATTTAAAAAATTTTCAATGAATCCAGCCTGACACACAAAAGCTGTTACTTTCATCCGTCTTTTTTTTTTTTTTTCCAATTTCAACTGGATTTAATACAGATGACTTTAGTAATTTGTCAAAAAATTCCAAGATCTCTGTTTACAGACCAATCAGGAGACACATTGTGTTTAACACACAGCAGACAATAACGTTTGTGTTTTTTTTGAGATGGAGTCTTGCTCTGTCATCCAGGCTGGAGTGCAGTGGCGCAATCTCGGCTCACTGCAGCCTCTGCCTCCTGGGTTCAAGCAATTCTCCTGCAGCCTCCGGAGTAGCTGGGATTACAGGCGCCCGCCACCACGCCCAGCTAATGTTTGTATTTTTAGTAGAGATGGGATTTCATCATGTTGGTCAGGCTGGTCTCGAACTCCTGACCTCAGATGATCCGCCCGCCTCGGCCTCCCAAAGTGCTGGGATTACAGGCAACAATAATATTTTTAAAGATCAAGATGACAGTATTTGTTTAACCAACAGACACATACACATGCACACCCACGCACACCCTCTCACCCTCACAGAGGTCTTAGGGCTTTAGCTGGAGTTTTATTTTCCATTATTTAGTAGTGCCTTCAGATTTTCTAATTTGATATCTATGTCTCTGATTATTTGGCAGAATCTCCAAAGTTCAAAACACACAGTAATTTGACATTTTGTTGAAGTGTGAATTCGAACCACAGAGTTGTTGCGAAACTTGTGTAGTAAGATAGTATAATTTGTTGAGTAAATTCTATCGCTAGAAATGAACTCAGCCCACAGCTCAGTATTTGTATGCCAACCTAGCTGTGTTTTGTACCCTCTGTCTCATATATAGAAATAACAGAACAAATTAGGCTCTGTAGTAGCAATGAAGAATTGGAAAATAAAGAAAGGTCTTTGGTCATATTCCTTCTTCTGTTCTTGGGCAGTGACCTCCAAGAGGGTATGGGAAAATATTTAGGATTTTTAGCAATGTTTATGTTTTAATTCAGAGGTTGGCAAACTATGGCCCCTGGGCTGAATCCACTCTAACCCCTGTCTTTGTAAATAAAGCTGTGGAACACAGCCATGCCCATGTGTTTATATGTTGTCAATGAATAATTTCATGCTGCAAAGCAGAGTTAAGTAGTGTGTCAAGGACACATGGCCTGCAAAGCCTAAAATATTCACTATCTGGTACTCTAAAAAGGTTTGCTGGCCCCCACTTTAATCTTGACTTTTAAATTTTTTGAATGTTTCATACTGTACTTTTTATAGTATATAATGATAGTACATGTATACAACTTGTAAACAGAACATATATACATGTGGGAAATATATTTTAAAAATCATTTACTTATATAAGGGTACATTCAGAAAGGTTTAGAGCCTGCTGTTTAAGGAATACTTCCGAATGGTTGCCTTTGTTATTGTGGTTAGTGTTCTTAAAGACACACATCTTTTGTGTGTGTGTGTGTTTGTGTGTGCATTGTTTGTATTTTTTTCATCTAAATTCCATGGAGAAAGAATAAGCACAGTAGCACATTAGTGTAGCACATTATGACCATATATATATATATATATATATGAGAGAGAGAGAGAACAAGACCACAAAAGAGGAAAAGAAGAGTGGAAGGAAAAGAAAAGAGAAGAGAAGAGGTAGGTTACCATGTAGCCAATAGTGCCTGTTCAAAGCTAGCCTACAATCTTGAGTTAGATTTGATGGTGAAACCAGCTCTAATCTGATGGTAAGAGACAGTGGCCTGCATCTGAAGCATAGCCAATAGTGCCTGTTCAAAGCTAGCCTACAATCTTGAGTTAGATTTGACGGTGAAACCAGCTCTAATCTGATGGTAAGAGACAGTGGCCTGCATCTGAAGCATTTGAAAAGCTCCACCCTATGATCAAAAAAGAAAAAAATCCCTCTCCGTTTTTCTCAAGGCCAAAAATTCTCCCCTTAACCAATCCCTCACATTATGGGATTTGAGGCCTTCTTTAAAATATATTTCTACCTTGATACTCAGAGGGGCAACACATTAAGCCAGCTTCAACCATTAACTAGTTTTATTAATTAGCTCATTAGATTACTTGGTGCTCAGTTGCTTGTTTGAAAAGTAGCTGAGAAAAATCTGAAAACGAAATCATTCTTTAGTTTTGGTAAGAATAAATCAACTGAAGCAATCCCTACCTGTCTCAGGGATGGCAAAGACCTGTGATGCCAGTGGCTGGGAAAGACAGTGTGATAGGAAGTTTGTCTCAGGCAGCTCTGATCCTGAACTGTCTGCAAGATGGCTAGTCTGACTATGGATGATCAGAAGTTGCTTCTCCTGGACTTGAAGGTTCATTAGTCAGCAAGGTAATAAGGACTATATATTACCAAGGACCCAGGGCCCACCGAGAATTTCTTGTGTGTGTATTAATCTCGGCAGATCAAAGCCATTCCAAGCTTAAAGCTAATCTGCATTAATGAACAGCCTCCTCAATTTCCATTTTTATGATGTGTGCAGCATGGTGATTTGTTTCTCCACTGCCTGAAATGGGATGGCTGACTGATGAATCACTTTCCCCGAGAAGCTTGTCTGTGAGCAGTAATGTTGCAAATGGGTGCAAACTAAAAAATCTGTTCTTACTTCATTAAAATGATGACATAGGCTCCTACTTTCCAAAATTATGCCCTCTCCTCACACGACTGACTGAAGTTTCAGTTTTGTTGTGTAGGTGGGGTGTTGAGCCAGTCTCTGTGCTAGTGCTGCCTGTCAGAAGATGCAGCTACTTGGGAAAATTTTGAGACACATTCGCTTTGCAAGTCAAGCAAGAGAGAAGGCTGTAACAATTACCAGGAGTAGATACTGTTATCTGAATTGAGCTAAATAACAGGGGTTGAAAGGAGAACCAGACCCAGAAAGGTTGGATCAGCAGGGAAGGGGGTTTGGGGAAAAAGAGTAGTGGGGACAAACAAGGTAGAGGGCAGATGGATCACTTTGCTGTTTGAAATTTAGGCTTTAAACCTGTGAACACAATTTGTTCCCCAGGATGACACCACTACTACCGCCACTACCACCATCATCATCATCAGTCTCATCTTCTAGGCTGGCACGATGTTAATTGCTTTATGTATCTTTCCTTATTTTTAATACTCAGCAACATTTTGAGAGAGATGCTACAATTATTCTCATTTCTTTACATTAAACAACTAAGATACAATTCAGGAATCATAAAATTCATCCTTTTAAAATGTACATTTCAGTATATTCACAGAGTTGTGCAATCATCACCACTAATTCTAGAACATTTTCATCAGGCCTCCCCAAGACATCCAATTAGTTACTCCTCATTCCTTTCTACTCCATAGCTCTTGGCAGCCACTAATCTACTTTATCTACAGATTTGCTTGTTCTGGATTTTTCATATAAAGCATTTAGTATGTGGCCTTTTATTACTGTCTTTTTTCACTTAGCATAATGTTTTCAAGCTTCTTCTGTTTTGTAGCATGTATCAGTGCTTCAATCCTTTTCAGGGCTGAATAACATTCTATTGTACACATATATCACATTTTGTTTACCCATTTATCAGTTGATGGCCTTGGGGTTTTCCATTCTTTTGCTATTGTGAATAATGCTGATATGAGCATTCATGTACAAAATTTTGTGTGGACGTAAGCTTTCATTTATTTTGGATATAAACCTGGAAGACAAATTGCTGTGTCATATCGTATTATATATAATTATATATTTAACTTTTTGAGGAACTATGAAACTGTTTTTCATAGCGGCCACCATTTTGCATTTCTGCCAGCAATATATGAGGATTCCACATTCTCCACATCATTGCCAAGATTTGTTATGGTCCCTTTTTGATTATAGCCATCTGAGTAGATGTGAAGTGGCATATTATTGCAATTTCTATTTCCATTTTCTAGTTACTAATCATGTTGAATATCTTTTCATGAGCTTGTTGGCCATTTATACATCTTCTCTGGAGAAATGTCTATTTGAATTCTTTGCCCACTTTTTAATTGGGTTATTTGACTTTTTATTGTTGAATCGTAACAGTACTTTAAATATTCTGGATATTTGATCCTTATCAGATATGTGATTTACAAGTATTTCCTTCTTTTCTGTGGATTGTGTTTTCATTTTCTTTTCTTTCTTTCTTCCTTTTTTTTTTTTTTTTTTTTTTTTTTGAGATGGAGTCTCGCTCTGTCACCAGGCTGGAATGCAGTGGTGTGATCTCTGCTCACTGCAACCTCCGCCTCTTGGGTTCAAGCGATTCTCCTGCCTCAGCTTCCTGAGGAGCTGGGACTACAGGCGCACACTGCCACATTTGGCTAATTTTTGTATTTTTAGTAGAGACTAGGTTTCACCGTGTTTTCTTTATAGTGCTCTTTAAACACAAATGTTTTTAATTTTAATCACATCAATTTATCTATTTTTTTGTTATTTTTGCTTGTGCCTTTGGTGTCATATACGAAAAACATTGTCTAATCCAAGGTCACAAAGACTCACTCCTACGTTTTCTTCTAAGTGTTTTACAGTTTTAGTACTTACATTTAGATCATTCCTCCATTTTGAGTTAATTTTTGTGTATGGTATAAAATAAGGGTCCAACCTAATTTTTTTGAATGTGGATATTCAGATATTCAGAAGTTCCAGCCCCATTTGTTGAAAAGACTATTTTTTCCCCCATTGAATTTCTTGGTTTCCTTCTTGAAAACCAATTGACCATAAATATATGCATTTATTTCTAGATTATGAATTCTATTCCATTAATATGTGACTGCCATTATGCAGTATTAAGCAGTCTTATTATTGTATTCAGTTTTGAACTTGGGAAGTGTGAGTTCTTCAAATTTGTTCTTTTTCCAGGTTGTTTTGGCTATTTTAAATCCATAGTATTCTTATATGAGTTTTAAGATCAACTTGTCAATTTCTTCAAAAAAGCAGCTGGGATTTTGATAGGGGTCATGGTCAATTTTCAGATCAAATTGGAAAGTATTGCTATCTGGATAATATTGTCTTCTACTCCATGAATATGGGATATGTTTCTATTTATTTAGGTGATCCTTAATTTTTTTAAATAATAAAATTTATTTTTAGAGGAGTTTTAGATTAATACTAAAAGTGAGCAGAAAGTAAGCATTTCTGTGTAGCCTCTTTTCCCACACATACACAACTGTCCATACTATTGACATCCTCCATTAGAGTGGTACGTTTGTTACAATGTATGAACTTACATTGATACATCATTACCAGCAAAAGTCCCTGGTTTCCATGAGGGTTCACTCTTGGTGCTGTACATTCTATGGGTTTTGACAAATGTGTGACAACAGGTATCCACCATTGTAGTATCATGCTAATAGTTTCATTGCCCTCAAAATCCTCTCTGGTCTGCCTATTTATGTCTCCCTCACCTAAACTCTTGGTAACTATTAACTTTTTACTGTCTTTGTGGATTGCTTTTCCACAACGTCATACAGTTGGAATCATACAGTATGTTGTTTTTTTCAGATTGGCTTCTTTCACTTAATATACATTTAATCTTTCTTCATATCTTTTTGTGGCTTGATAGCTCTTTTCTTTATAGTGCTGAATAACATTACATTGTCTGAATGTACCACAGTTTGTTTATCCGTCCATTTACTGAAGGACATCTTGGTTGCTTTTAAGCTTCTTTGGTAATTATGAATAAAGCAACTCTGTGAAGGTTTTTTGTGGGCAAGTTTTCAGCTCCTTTGGGTAAATATCAGGGAACATGATTGCTGGATCACATGGCAAGAATATTATTTGGTTTTATAAGAAATTACCAAACAGTATTCCCAAAGTGACTGTACCATTTTGTATTCCCACTAGCAGTGAATGAGAGCAAACAGTATTCCCAAAGTGACTGTACCATTTTGTATTCCCAGTAGCAGTGAATGAGAGTCTCTGTTTTTCCACATCCTGCCAGCGTTTGATGTTTTCAGTGTTTTGAATTTCGACTGTCCTAATAGGTGTGTTGTGGTATCTCGTTGTTTTAATTTGCAATTCCCTAATGACATGTGATTTTTTAATGTGCTTATTTATCATCTGTGTATCTTCTTTGGTGAGGTGTCTGTTCAATTTCTTTTGCCCGTTTTAAAATCCAGTTTTTTGTTTTCTTATTATTGAGTTTTAAGCATTATTTGCTCATTCAGGATAACAATTCTTTGTTAGTTATGTTCTGTAGTAATTTAGTAGTAACAGGTGGGAGGAGGGGAAAGGTTCTATAGTCCTATTTTTAGTTCTGAGTCTTCTGGTGAGCTTGTGCCTCTGGACTG
>NC_045444.1:15700803-15791969 GCF_002776525.5 Piliocolobus tephrosceles | reverse complement strand
AGTTCATTGCTAGTGTATAGAAATACGTTGATATTTAGGCATTAATTTTGTATCCTGTAACCATGCTGAACTGTTTATTTTGTGTGTTTCTTAGGATTTTCTACATACAAAATCATGTCGTATGCAAATAGAGAAAGTTTTACTTCCTCTTTTCTAATATGGATGCCTTTTATTTCTATTTCTTGTCTCATAGTCTTGCCTAGAACTCCCAGTACAATGTTGAATAGAAATGATGAGAGCTATAGTCTTTATCTTTTTCCTGATCTTACAGGAAAAACTTTCAGTGTTCCATCATTAAGTATGATAAGTGGCTATGGGTTTTCATAGATATCCTTTGTCAGGTTAAGGAAGTTCACTTCTGTTTTAGATTACCACAAATTTAATTGATCTAAAACATTGTAAATTTTTTTTACAATTCTTGAAATCAGAGGTACAAAGTGGGCTTTAAGAGCTAAAATTTTGGTGCTAGCAGAGCTGCATATTTTTTCTGCAATTTCTATGGAAGAATCCATTTCTTTTCCTTTTTTAGCTAGCAGAGCCTGGTTGTGTTTCTTGGCTCATGGCTCCTTCCTCTATCTTCAACATATATTACTCCAGTCTCTGATTCCACCATCATATCTCCTTTTTCTGTTTTTGACTTACTTGCCTCTCTCTTATAAGAGCTCTTGTGATTACAATGGGCTTGGCCAAATAATACAGGATTATTTCCTAATCTCAAAACCTTCAATTTAATCATATCTACTAATTTTCTAATATATTATTGAAAGTGTGGTATTAAATTCTCCAATTATTATTATATAATTGTTTTTCTCTAATTCCTTACAAATTTGCTTTATGTTTTTTTGGATTTCTGTTGTTCGGCAACATACATGTTTATAATTATTTTGTCTTCTTTACGGATAGACTCTTTTACTGTTATAAAATGCCCTTCTTTGTCCTTAGTATTATTTTTTGACTTAAAGCCTATTTTGTCTTCCTTTGGTCATGTAAAGTAATATTTTTCAGGTTCTGCAATAGGGTGGACATCAATGTGGGAGCGTTATTCTGCTTACTTCACTTTCTATTTCTGGTTTGTTTTGCATTTTCATCATAAAAGAGTATTGGGTTTTGTCAAATTTTTTTCCAGTATCTGTTGAGATGATTATATGGTTTTTGCCCTTTATTTTATTAAATTGATTGATTTTGTATGTTGAAGCAACCTTGCATTTCTGGGATAAATTCCACTTGGTCATGTGCATAATGAGTTTTAAATGTTGTTGGATTTAGTTTGCCAGTATTTTGTTTGGGGTTTTTGCATCTGTATTCATAAGGATTGTTGACCTGTAATTTTCTTTCTTGTCATGTTTTTGTCTAGTTTTAATGTTTTGATAATGCTGGCTTCATGGTATGAGTTGAGAAGTGCTCCCTTCTCTTCTATTTTTTGGCTAAGTTTGTGAAAGATTAGTATTACTTCTTTAGGTGTTTGTTAGAGTGTACCAGTAGAGCCACCTGATCCTGGGCTTTCATTTGGGTGAGGTTTTTTGATTACTAATTCACTCTCTTTTCTTGCTAGACATCTATTCAGAATTTCTGTTCTTTTTAGTTAGTTTTAGTACTGAGTGATTTTCTTTTCCTTTTTTCTTTTTTTTTTTGAGACGGAGTCTCGCTCTGTCGCCCAGGCTGGAGTGCAGTGGCGCGATCTCGGCTCACTGCAAGCTCCACCTCCCGGGTTCACGCCATTCTCCTGCCTCAGCCTCCCGAGTAGCTGGGACTACAGGCGCCCCCCACCTCGCCCGGCTAATTTTTTGTATTTTTAGTAGAGACGGGGTTTCGCTGTGTTAGCCGGGATGGTCTCGACCTCCTGACCTCGTGATCCGTCCGTCTCAGCCTCCCAAAGTGCTGGGATTACAAGCGTGAGCCACCACCCCCAGCCAGTACTGAGTGATTTTCTTAGAAGTTGTCCATTTTCAGAGCAATCATTGCAGAGGAGGAGGGGGCAGGAAACATGCACTCAAGAAGGGCTAGACTACAAACTCTGACTGCTTAAGGGAAGAATGTTTGTCATGCCTTTTATTTTGATTGTGATCATTTGAAACCTGGAAAAGATTTTCCTCTTCTTTCCTCTTTTCTCTCCTCTTCACCCTTGTCTCATCTCCTCTGAGAGAAGAGGTAGATAGGAGAGGAGAGTAGGGGAGTGAATTGAGTATTTCCTAGAAATTTTGCAGTTTGATTATCAATATGTCATGCTAAATAAATGCAAGTCTTAAAAAATGAAACTGAAAAAAAAAAAAAAAAAAGAAGTTGTCCATTTCATCTAGGTTATCTAATTTGTTGGCACACAATTATTTATAGTATTCCCTTATAATTCTTTTTATTTCTGTAAGGTCCAAAGTAATGACCCCTTCCTTCATTCATAACTATTAATTTGATTTCTCTTTTTTTTCTTTGGCAGTCTAGTTAAACATTCGTCAATTTTGTTTATCTTTTCAAAGAACTACTTTTTGATTTTGTTGATTTCCTCTATTGTTTTTCTGTTTTTTACTTCGTTAATTCTCACTGTATTTTTATGATTCCTTCCTTCTTCCCTTGGGGTTAGTTTGCTCTCCTTTTTCTAGTTTCCTAGGGTGGAAACTTAGGTTATTGATTTAAGATCTTTCTTCTTTTTCTATGTAGGTATTTACAGCTACACAGTTTTCCATGGCACTATTTTCATAGTAACCCATATGTTTTAGTATATTGCATTTTGTTTTCAATAATCTCAAAATAGTTTCTAGTTTCCCTTGTGATTTCTTCTTTGGTTCATTAATTATTTAGAGTTGTGCAGCTTAATTTTTACAATTTTTGATTCTCATTTTTTTCCCTAATGATTTCTAATTTTATTCCATTGTTTTCAGAGATTATACTTAGTATTATTTCATTCTATTTAAATTTACAAAGACTTTCATTATGGTCTATTATATGGTCTATCCTGGAGAATGTTCCTTCTGTATTTGAGAAGAATGTGCATTCTGCTGTTGCTGGGTGGAATGTTCTATACATGTCTGTTATATTTAGTTGGTTTATTGTGTTGCTCAATCCCTCTATTTTCTTAGTTATTGCTGTCTGTTTTTCTAATACATTATAAATTCTCCAATTATTATTATTAAATTGCTTTTCTCTCTTTAATTGTGTACAAATTAGCTTTATGTGTTTTGGGTCTCTGTTATTGTGTGCATGCATGTTTATAATTACTTTGTCTTCTTTGTGAATAGACTCCTTTATTGTTACAAAATGCCCTCCTTTGTCCTTGGTATTGTTTTTTTACTTAAAGTCTTTTTGTCTGCTATTAGAATAGTTATTCCCATTCTTCTTTTATTACTATTTACATTGTATATTTTTCCCATCCTTTCACTTTTAACTTACTTTTTTCTTTAATCTAAACTGTCTTTGCTAGATAGCATATAGTTGAATTGTAAATCTCCTTTTTTATGAATCTGTTCTTTGATTTTCTGCCTTTTAATTGACATGTTAAATCATTGATGTTTAGTATGATTAACATAAGAATTATATCACCCATTTTGCTATATTTCTATATGTGTCTGTGCTTTTTGCTCCCCTATTTCTCCATTATTGTTTTCTTTTGTATTAAATTGATATTTTCTAGTGTACTATTTTAATTCCCACATTTATTTTTTATTTTTAATTTTTCAATTTATTTTCTTAATAGTCACCATGTGGATTACAATTAATGTCTTAACTTATAATAGTCTAGTTCAGATTAATACCACTTTAATAACAATATTATAGAAAAACGTAGTCTAGCGCTATTCCTTCTTCCTACCTTCATACTCATATTGTTATTCAAATTACATCTTTATACCCTGTGACCATCAACACAGATTTATAATTATCGCTTTATGTAATAGCTTTTTTAAGTCAGGAAAGATAAAATAGCATTAAAAATACATTTACACTGTCTTTTATCTTTTACCTGTTTACTTTTAACAGTGCTTTTAATTTCTTCATCAGATTTAAATTATTAACTATTGTCCACTAATTTCAGCCTGAAAGACAACATTTAGAATATCTGGTAGAGAAGATTTGCTAGTGATAAATACTCTAAATTTTTGTTTATTTGAAAATAACTTAACTTTATTTTTGAAGGATAGTTTTGTTGAATATAGAATTCTTACTTGACAGTGTTTTTCTTTTGGCACTGTGAATATATCATTCTTTAGCCTTTATAGTTTCTGATAAGAAATCAACTGTTAGTCTTTTTGGCAATCCTTTGTACCTGATGAGTTGTTTTTTTCTTGCTCCTTTCAAGATTTTTTTTTTTTGCTTTGACTTTTGACGGTTTGATAATATGTCCCTAGGTGTGAATCTCTGAATTTATCCTACTTGGAGTTAATAAACTTCTTGGGTGTATGATTAATGTTTTTCATCAAATTTGAAAGGGTTTCAGCTATTGTTTCTTCACATATTCTTTCTTCACCTTTCTTCCTTCTCTACTTCTGGAACTTTCATTATATGTTTGTTGGCCCACTTGATAGTTTTCCAAAGCCCTTTGAGGTCTCATTGGTTTTTTCATTATTTTTTCATTGTCTCCCTCATACTAGATAATTTAAATTGATCCCTCTTTATGTTCACTGATTTTTTTTCTCCTGCCTGCTCAAATCTGCTGTTGAGCTTGTCTGGTAAATTATTTTCATTTTAGGTATTATACTTTTCAACTGCAAAATCTGTATTTATCTATGTAAAAAATGTATTTTTATTGATAGTGTCTGCTTGGTGAGACATGTTCTAATACTATTCATTAGTGTCTTAGACATGGTTTCATGTATTTTTAAAAACATATTTAAAATGGCGAATTAAAAGTCTTTCTCAATTAAGTCTAATATCTTGATTTTCTCAGGGACAATTTCTATTGACTCCTTGTGTTGTGTGTGTGTGTGTGTGTGTGTGTCTGTGTATGGGCCATGCCTCCTTTTAAAAAAAATTGTATTTTTAATTGACAAATAATAATTGTATATATTTACAGGGTACAATGTGACATTTTGATACGTGTATATATTGTAGAATGAGCAAATCAAGCTAATTAACATATCCAACACCTCACATATTTATCATTTCTTTGGGATTAGAACATTTAAATTTCCCCTTTTTAGTGATTTTGAAATATACAATATATTATTATTAACTATAGTCATTTTGCTGTGCAATAAAACTCATTTCATCTGTCTAACTGAAATTTTGTATCCTTTGACCAAAAATTCTTCTTTCTCTATTCCTCCTCCCCAAATCCCTGTTAATTACAATTATTCTCTCTGCTTCTATGAGTTCATCTTTATTAGATTCAACATGGAAGTGAGATCATGTGATATTTGTCTTTCTGTGCCTGGCTTATTTCACTTAGCATAATGTCCTTTAGATTCATTCAGTTGTCACAAATGACACAAATGACAGAATTTTGTTCTTTTTAAAGGCAGAATAGTATCCCGTTTGTATATTTCAAGCATGATTGCTGGATGATTTTTAGTTTTTTGGGGAACGTTCATACTATTTACAAAATAGCTGTACTAATTTGCCTCCCTGCCATCAGTATATAATGGTTGCCTCTTCTCTCCATCCTCACTAACACACATCTTTCATCTTTTTGATGATAGACCTTGTATTAGGTATGAAGGGTATTTCATTGTGGTTTTAATTTGCATTTTCATGATGATTTGCTATGTTGAACTTTTCTTTTTCATGTATTTGTTGGCTTTTTGTATGTCTTCTTTTGAGAAATGCCTATTCAGGTCCTTTGTCCATTTTTAAAATAGGGTTATTTGTTTTCTTGTTGTTGAGTAGTTTGAGTTGCCTATGTATTTTGGATATGAGCCCCAGCTCATGTATGATTTGCAAATACTTTCTCCTAATTTTAGCGTTGTCTTTTCACTCTGCCAATTGTTTCCTTTCCTATACAGTAGCTTTTTAGATTGATGCAATCCCATTTATCTCTTTGCTTTTGTTCCCTGTGATTTTGGGATTATATGCAAGAATTCATTGCCCAGGCCAATGTCATGTAACTACCTCCTTTTGTTTTCTTCTAGTAGTTTTATAGCTTTAGGTCTTGTATCTAAGTCTTTAATCTGTATTGAGTTGACTCTTGTTATAAGGGGTGAGATATGGGTCCAATTTCATTCTTCTGCATGTCGATAACCAGTTTTTCTCACACCATTTATTAAAGAGACTGTCCTTTCCACATGTGTGTTCTTGGCACCTTTATTAAAAATTCCTTAACCATAGATGTTAATTATGTTAATTTATTTCTGGGTTCTCTATCTGATTCCATTGACTAATGTGTCTGTTTTTAAAATCCCAATATTTTGCTGTTTTGATGACTGTAGCCTTGTTGTATATTTTGAAGTTGGGTAGTGCGATGCTTCAAGCTTTGTACTTTTCATTCAAGATTGCTTTGGCAATTTGGGATTTTTTTATGGTTTTATATAAACTTTAAGATTTTTGTTCTATTTATGTAAAGAATAACATTGGAATTTTAATAGGGATAGCATGAAATCTGTAGATCACTTGGAGTAGTATGTACATTTTAACATTATTATTTTGATTTATGAACATGGGATATCTTTCCATTTATTTGTGTCTTCTTGACTACAGTTAAAGCTATAAAGCATTGATTGATCAATGTTTTATAGTTTTAAGTATACAACTTTTTTACCTCCTTGGTTAAATTTAGTCATAAAAAGCATTTTATTTTATTTTTTGATTATTTTCTTAGGGCCATGCTTTTGTGTTTGTTTGCTTGTCTTATAATTCTTTATTGAAAATTGAATTTTTAAATAATAAAATGTGTTGATTCTGGAAATTATATTTTTACCTCATCTTTCTTTTATTGGTTGTTTGTTTTTGTTTATTTACTGACTTTCAAAACTAATATTATACTCTCTGTATTTTTTTGTCTTATATGGTTACTGAACTCTCTGCTTGGTTATGTTAGTGTTCAGCTAATAATTGGCCAAAGATCCTCCTAAATGACTAGAGCCAGTAAGTCTTCCAATCTCTGCTGAGGGGTCTGTGTGCTCACGTTGGTGCATGCTTTTGACATCAGACAGGCAGTTTACAGCTACACCTTAGCCTTCACCTCCTGCTTGTGTAGAGTGTTAAGGTTATCCAGAGGTAAGAGCTTAGGTCTTTCTCATGTCTTTTTTGAGCATGTGTACAGCTCTACCTGCAAGCTTAGCCTACCCATACATGTGGTCTTCTGTATTATCAGAAATATGTTAGAGCTGTTCAAATCCTTGCATAGACACCTGACTACCCAGCTTTTCCTTTTAAGCCTTTTTGTCAGCCTATTGTTACTCCAATTCTATCTACCACTTCAGGCAACCACAGAGTTAAACAATTGCCTATGATGGTTTTTGAGAAATGACCAAGAAGGAAAGACTGTTCACAGTGAGCAAGGTGCATGACAGCCTTGCAACTAGGGTCTTCCAAGGAACCACCAGATAGATCAAATCATTACAATTCTCTGTGAATGGGGCTTTGTAGGAGCCCCAACCTTGCTCTGCCCCTTCCATGGCTGCCACACTGCTGGCTTGCACCATAATCATGAACTGCTAAAAGTCAAGGCTATACTGAAGCTGGACTGCAGGGACAGGGAAAGGGAAAGTTAAAATGTCCTAGAACCCACTGATCTTACCTAGATTTAGTCACTTTTAAGTTGTGAATAACAACTCCTTCGATTGAGGTAAGCCTTTGATTAGTTTCCAGTGTTCTGAGAGAGTTGATTCTGATAATTTTTTTCAATATTTCTCATTGCTTTTATGACGGAGAGAATTTTCAGAGGGCCTTAGTTTGCCATTTTCACAAATGTCACTCCTATTATTATTATTTTTCAGGGAAGAAAATAGAAGCCCAGAATGGTAAAGAATTTAGTTAACTTTCTCAAGCTAATACAGCAGGGCAGGAATTGAGATCAGACAGAATAAATCCAGTGCCTGAACTCTTAATCACTGTTATGTACATGAATGTGTGTGTTAAATGCTCTGATCAAGACTTCCAAATTTCTCACTGGCTACCCTGTTCAGACAGCCCTGAAATTTTCGTCATTAATCATTTGGATTGAGGCATTTTAAATTCCTGTTAAAGGGCAAAGCAGGATTCTTTTGTGGGAATTACATTCATTAACATGTCATCATCATCATTTATTTGGTCAGTAACACTTGGTTGCATTACTTACATTTAACGTAACAGAAGAACTCTGCTTAGTTAGTAAAGCAAAGAGATATGCATTTTAATTAGCTATCATAGTAAAGTGATTTTTGCCCCCAAGATGCAGATTAGAGGCTTTATCAGCATGCCTCACCAACTTGGAAATAACAAAAAAGTGTGTAGAGATTTACATTGTGAGCTTTTATTCAAGAAGAAACTTGGGAATTCACCAGAAAAGTGAAGGTCACTTTAGATCCTGGGGAAGAGAAAGTTGGCAAGCAGACTTTGTGGTGGCATTTGGCTGAGCCCTGTGAGTGAAGCCCTGGTATGTGAGGAGGCAGAGAGTCTCCCTCTGTAATCCACCTTTGCACTAGGGATTCCTGCAACCCAGGCCATAAAAGAGCACCTTGTCCCTCCCATGCTTTGGAGGTAACTTGAGGAGAGGCCAAGAGACTGTGGAGGGAAAGGCACTGAGAAAGGTTGCAGGCATTATTGTAGTCCTGAGACCAATGGGAGGATGCCTTTCTAAATCTGGGTTTATCCCAAGCTGGGCAGTGTTCAGTGGCCTGGCAGCAAGAGTTGCTTCAGGAATTTGAGTCTCAGGCTAGAGACTGGAGTGCTTGGTCTGGAGTCGGGGAAGGGCTCCCACAGCAAGAATTGAGTGGCCAGTGTGGAGTGCACTGCACCTATAGGTGCTAGAGTTTGACTATCTCCATTTGCAGGACTGGAATGGGGGATCTGCTGAAGATCTCCATACTGTGATTTTGTCTGTGCAGTGAGATCTGCAAAGAAGAACTACTTTGCGACCTGGGGCCAGTCTGCATGTGACACTGCTGGGTGCCTCAGCTTCCTCCCTTCGTCAAATGAAGGAGTGAGCTCCTCTGGTTCCGAGTGAGAGGAATATGGATCCTATACCCATTCACCTGGATTGGGAGCTTGGGCTTCTTTCCTTCCTGTGCAGAGAACTTGGTGAAGCAGTGGTTTCTCCGCACCTTACCTGGTCATATCTCTAGGCATTTAGTGCACCTGCTGGCCTGGATTAGGGGCTTGGGCTGCCCCTCCCTTCTTGTGTGGAGAACTTGATGCAGTGGCAGTTTCTCTGCTCATGTCCAGGCATGTCTCCAGGTCTTTGGTTGCTATCCTTCAGACCTTCTCAGAGCTGGTGCTTATGCCTGTCCTTGGGAGCTCAGCCCACTGTGCCTTCCACAGACCACATTAGCAAAGACCTGGAATCAGCTAAGTGGATGGTAGAATAAAGAAAATGTGGAAAACTACACTACTCAGCCATAAAAAAAAATATAAAATCATGTCTTTTGCAGCAACATGAATGGAGCTTTGCTATTGTGCATAGTGCTCTGATAAGCGTGAGTGCAGGTAATCTTTTTGATAGAATGATGTCTTTTCTTTTGGTTAGATAACCCAGTAGTGGGACTGGTGGATCAAATAGTAGTTCTATTTTTAGTTCTTTGAAAAATCTCCATGCTGTTTTCCACAAAGGTTCTTCTTATCATCATCATCTGTGTCTTCCTGTTCCCCTCTTTTGCATCAGCATCAATAGTGGAGGAAAATCTTTACAGCATCTAGGGCTCAACGCAGTTTGTGGTAAAAAAAAGTGTTCTATTAACAGTTCACCCAAAGAAACCACCAGGAGTAGCTTCGCCATTTAACCATATTGTGTCATAAATTATATATGTACACACATACACAAAATATATATATATATGTACACAAAAATATACAGATATATTTATAATAAAATATATAGATATATCTATAATCAAATATACAGATATAGCTGGATCTATTTTTATATCTATCTGTGGTTACTGACCCACAGAGCTTTGCTTAGCTGTTTTTTCTGGGAAAATAAGCTTACGTCTCCTACTAATAGTGAAAGAGAGTTTCCTGTAGCTTCAAGTTGCTGATGATAAGGCCCATAGTTTAGGGCTGGGGTTTAGCAAGGCAAAGATGGGAAGCAATTTTATTACACCCCCACACCGCCACACACACCCAGACATACACACTCATACCCACGTAATAGCTCGGTATAACTTTGTCATGATTTGGGGGAGATATATGTATGTGTATGTGTGTATGTGTGTGCGTTTGTGTGTATATATAATATATATAATCTTACATATTTTTGTATGCCTTATTTTGAGAAATGCCTATTCAGGCATTTCATTTACCTTTCTGTTAAAATCTTCCTTCTCTTCCTGTCCCTCCCCAATGGAGTCAATCCTGAAACATGCAGGGTCTCACTAGACCCAGGAGAAACTGTAAAAAGTTGTACTCTTCCTTACAAAAATGTATGAGAAATCCATGCCTGAGTTATATGCGTGGTGACCATACATATGGTGACCATATAATTTGTCATAAAGCTGGCAGAGATCTGAGAGTGAAAGGGGAAATTTTTAATAATTACAAGAAGGCAGCAGATGAAAGCTGGGACAGACTCAAGAAAACTGAGACATATGGTCATGCTACTTAGAAGAGAAGATAATAAAATATGTTTTCTAATATCCATTTTATAATTAGATTTGAACGCCAAATATCATTGATATTATTGCAAGTGTTTTATGATACCAACCCCTGTTGTCTGATGAAATGTGAGTCTGGATTTACATTCTAGCTTATATAATTCTGAGGAAGAGGTTCCAGGAGGGTTTCAATGTGCTCCCCCACAAAATAGCCTGAGATGTGTGTTTTTTGAGCAATGTGATACATTGATTTGGAGTTCCAATATGGTACTCAGAGATGCACTTCCTATCTTTTTTATGCACTTTCCTATCTTTTAGGTGAGACAGTCTTTCTGCAAAATGTGGAAATATCCTGTCTTGGCTTAAGGTCCCTGTGATGCACAGGCCTCTGCTAAAGCAACTTGATTTTTCAGATCAGCTCACAAGCCAGGATTTTAAACTTTTGAGAATGAGTAATAATTTGGACTCCTGCATATCTGGAGTCTGAAACCAACGGCTGTCATTTAACCATCAGCATAGATCATAGGCAGTAATCAATTTACCATCATGAGGAATGTCAAATATTCATTAGAGAGTTGGCTGTTTAGTACTGGAGTTTATTTTCTCATGAAGAGATTAGTGATTAGATTTTAAGTCTTGGCAACAGCGTCCTTTAAAACCCTGAATGTGCCATATTTTTGACCCCACAAGGCTCTGCTAGTGCCGCTTAGATGAGACAGTCTTTCTGTAAAATGTGGGCAACGATTTCCTCTAGCTCCAAGTTCCTGATGGTAGGACTTGTGGTGTGAGGCTGGGGTTTTAGGATGGTAGGACAGGGCCATGGGCTCTAGACTGCTGCATTTTTATGTTGTTTTCATCACTGCTGTAGCAAATTACCACAGACTTAGTGGCTTAAAGCAAAAGCCACAAATTTACTATCTTACAGCCCTGGAGATCAGAAATCCTAAATGGGTCTCACTGTGCTAAAATCAAGGTGTTGGCAGGGTTGCATTCCATTTGGATGCTCTAGGGAGAATCAGTATCCTTGCCTTTTCTGGCTTTCAGAGACTGCGGGCATTCCTTGGCTCATGACTCTTTTCTTCCATCTTCAAGTCCAGCAGCAGCAGATTGAGTGCTTCTCATGCAGCCGTCTGTCTCGATCTCTCTCTTCTGCCTTCCTCTTCTATTCATAAGGACCTTTGTGATTACATTGGGCACACTGATTAATCCCGGATCAAGGCCAGCTGGTTAGCAAACTTAGTTCCATCTGCAACTTTACCTCTCCTTTGCCATATGAGGTACCATATTCACATGTTTCAACAATTAGGACAGATATCTTTGAGGGGCCATTATTCTGCCAAAGATACCCGGGAGTAAGGGATCCTGTCTAAGTATCACACCCAATTAGTTGCTAAGTTTTACTGATACTATTTCATAACTTTATGTAGAACCACCTCTACCTTTTACATCTCCCTGACAGGCTTATTTAACATAATTGGTTATTTAACACAATTATTTAGTATAATTGGTTAAAACTTCTTGGTCTAGTAAAGCGTGCCGTATTCCTGCATCTTACTGACGCTCACCCAAGGCAATAGTTTTCCAATAAATTAATAACTACATGAGTCATAGAAAAAACAATCAATGTTTGAGCTTTTAGCAGTAAAAATTTTTGAGCACTAAAGTGAGCTAGGCAGACCTCATGGAGAGGGCTAGCCTTAAGGAAGAATGATGGATGCACAGGAGAATTTTCCAGAGGGTATTTCTTGAGATAAATACAAAGATATTTGGTTAGTAAAGAGAAAGGTTAGTGTCAGGCAAGTGGTGTAAACTAAGAAGATGATGCTGGAGCCTTTTGAGTTTCAACCTAATTATTTTAAACTAGATGTGTAAACTTGCCAGCACATGATAGAAATGTACATATTGGCCTGCCGAAGAGCATGAGATGAGGCTGTGTTCTGGCTAGCCTAATCCTGCCTGTGAAGAGGAACTGTAAGGCACTGATGTTGCTCTGCTCCACTCCTGCCATGTGGAATGCAAATGCATGTGACTGCAGTTTCACCAAGAGCCTGCTAGGTAAGCCACCCTATTTGCAGATTCTCATTCAAGGAAACTCCAGTTCAGCATCTAATAATACCTGAAAAGTGATCTAAAGTTTTTGACTTCGGTCTTAAGATAATGCCAAAGAGGGATTACTTTCATCCTACAGAGCCAAATTTTCAAAGTCACCATCTCTCTTAGACTCCCGTACACAGCCAGGTTTCTCCTCCCTCCTTCTCCCACTGAAAATAGCCTTCCAGCTACTTAGATTTCCTTGTTTCTGTGTCTTTCTCACTCTCTTTCCTTTAATTTGTTTCTCTTCAATTTGGTGAAAATACAGCTAGACCCTTGTTCTTGATTTATAAAAGCAAAGCCAGTTTCTTCTTAGTGGGTGGCAAAGGGACGGGCTGTTGATGCTTATACATTAATATGTTTTTCCTGCCACATTTAAATAGAGAGAGAGAGAGAGAGAGAGAGCAGAAAGGCCTGGATTGGCGAGTACTGCAGAGCTACCATCAGGGCAGTCCCCAGGCAGCTCTGGCCTTCGCTGGGCTAATGGAATCAGTGTCGTGATGCAGTGAGACTCCCTAGGAGCCAAACCAAAGCCATCAGTGAGGGGGCTGCAGGAAGGGGCAGAACCTTGCTGGGGTTTCATTTAAATGGATGCATTTTACAAATATTGGATTTTAGTTCACTTGAGAAACAATTAAACTCCAACTCTGGTTGTACATATTAAATTATAGCAGTGGTGAGACAAATGAAGAGATGCTTAGTAGATTTAAGTAAAGAATTAATAGAACAGAAATTGGTAGCATGAAATGAGTGCCGCGTCGATCTAATCTAATGGCGCATTACCCACAGCACCAAAATAGATCCAGCACTTATCTTCCCTGTAGCACCTGATGGCTGAAGGTCTTAAAGAACTTTGCAAATTACCTTCTAAAGTAATTAAATCTCTGCCTGGAAATAGGGGTGGAGAAAGGAGAAGCCATCTGTAAAATGAAATGCAAAGACTCACTTTCTCTGGCCCTCCTTAATGCTGGCTGGCAGGATGGGTTTCTCTCTTGGCCTCCAGGCGCATTTTTGTGGAGCAGATAGTTGATGAGCAACATTGGGCTCATCAACACTGGTCTTCCTTGGGACCACCATAAATCCCACTTTATTGGTAGATTCATTCCCATCAACCCTTCCGGAAATGATGGCCTTTTCTGACCTAATGAAACACTTAAAACAAGGAAGCAAATACGAAGCACCTTGTGTTATTAGTCGCCTTCCCTCCCCAATCAAGTTCTTGTCTTTTTGGGAATATGGGCCATTGTTTTTCGCTCTCTCTCTCTCTTTTATTTCAGAAGCCCCCAGCATGGTATTTCACACATAACTGGTGTCATGGGCAATATTAAAAATATTTAACAACTTTTATAAATGGGGTACCAACCAGTCAGAAAAGATGCTAGAGGCTGACACCCAGTGCAGCCATGCCACTGCGAACTCACCCATTGTCAGTCCTGTGGGACACAGAATTATTCATTAAACTCATAAGATGGACCCAGGCTATGACCAATTTCTTCTTCTGGAGCAGAGGATGTTGCCAGTATGAGTAATGTGATTGGAAAGTTACAACATCTTTATTTTAGAAGTGGACAAACATTTGTAAGTAACTTCCTGAAAAGATAAGGAAGGCTGCAAATTGCATTGAAGTTTTGTACATAATAATAATATGATGACACTAATAATGACATGTCACCAATTTTTATGGTCCTTTATAAGTAATTAAAAAATGCTCACATTCATATTCTCATTCCAATTTCTTAGCAACTCTGAGCTGACTATGACAGGTGTTGGTGTCCCCATATTACAGATAAGGAAATTGATCCACAGAAAGATTATGCTCTGTGCATGGTGGCATGAAAATACACCCCCCCCCCCCACACACACACATGTATGCATGCGCAGGGCTAGGAAAGATGAGATGCTTGTGCCTAAGAACCAGAGAGTCCAGAGAGCTGAACAATTATGGGATTGCTTAAGACTATGTATAATGCACACAATGAAATTTCAGAAAATGTAGAGAAGTAATGGCTAGCCTCTCAAGTGCCTGAAGCTTCCTAGCAGAGGAATTATTCAGAACAGGACTTTTGAGACATTCAAAAGGTGAAGCAACAACAGGACTTTGAGTGTGTATGTTTATACTTAAATAATTGGTTAAAACTTCTTGGTCTAGTAAAGCGTGTCATATCCTGGCATCCAATGGCGGACTTTCAGAAGGATCTTTGAATGGCCTGAAATTGTATCCAGTGCTTTATGTATATGCAGAGATGTGAACTTATCTGGGGAGTGAATCTGCAGCTTTTCACCAAATTTTCTAAAAATTTTCATCCAGAATATTTTAATAATCACTCCTTCAAGGAGTCTCAATTATTTACCTGAAATAAGAAATAGAGTAACCTTGGTTTAGGATTACCTTCGATAATTTGCAAACTCATAATGATGTATAAGTCTAAACATTTTATTAACCTATACAATCCTCATAACTTAAGAAGAGATTATCTTTTATTCCAAATCTACTTTTCCATGTTGCTTTTCTATTTATTTAATTTTTTTGAGACAGAATCCCACTCTGTCACCCAGGCTGGAAGGCATTGGCATGATCACAGGTCACTGGAACTTCAACCTTCCAACCTCAAGCAATTCTCCTATCTCAGCTTCCCAAGTAGATGGGACTACAGGCATGCACCACCACGCCTGGGAATTTTTTTTTTTTTTGGTAGGGACAGGGTCTTACCAAGTTGCCCAGGATGGTCTTAAAATCCTGGGCTCAAGCAATCTTCCCATCTTGGTCACCCAAAATGCTGGGATTACAGGTGTGAGCCACGACTCAAAGCTTGCTTTTCTATTTCTACAATTTCCTGCTTCCTCAATCTGCTTGTCTCAGAGCCTCAACTTTACAATTTTCTGCACCTCTAGGTAACTTGCCTCTTACTACTTCAGACTATCCAAAGAGCTTCAGTAATCCCACTGGAGAACAACATGGTTCTACCACAAGCCTCCCCCTGGTAATGCCATCAACCAGACCCTCTGCTTCACACATAAATCTTCCTGTCCGTATTATGCCCAAGAGTAAAATTAAAAAAAAAACTATTTCTATAATATTTTTACTCCACTGGCAAAATTGCAATTACTTTTGCACCTAACACGTAAATCATTATTTCCCAAGTCATCATCTTGTTGATGACAGTAACTTATTGATTGGCTTCGCTTTCAAATGGGAAGTAATAGAGGTTAATAACCCACATTTGTTATACCTTGTTAATAGTTCAGGCTATAGGGGATCATAGAACAGACTGGGAATTGGGACATTTGGGATTCATTCCAGCTCTACCATTGCATGCTCTTAGCACAATGTTTAACCTTTTCTCACCTCTGAAACAGCCTCAATTGTAAAAGATCCTTTCTGACGAACCATTGTGTGTTCTTTAATAGGCCACCTAGGCAACAGACCATCATTTTAGAAAGATGTCCAACAAATCAAAGCTATCTCAGAGTTTCCAAAATGCTTTCCTCATCTATTGCTTAATCAGTGTTTTGTAAGAAATCACTGTGATTATCAAAGAACAGGCCACCACTTTTACAGCTTTCTTTAAGGAGGGAGGCCAGACTGTGGCTGGGCAAGCTCAATAAATCGTTTGTATTGGGAATATATTTGTTAGTTTCCCTGCAGATTGTGTAATTATTGCATCCTTTTATTTCCAACACTCATAAGTGGGAATCAGAGCTGACATTTGGTAATTGAAAGAGTGTTCTCCCTTTCACAGCCTAGTTAGTGGTAATTATTAAGAACTGTGTTTCTCTCGGAAGGGTTTTCTTTTGCTAGCTGCCTCAGAGTTCCTAGACTTTCACATGATCTGCACTGGGTGGGCTCGTTGGGACATCTAAGACCACCACCAACAGGTGCTAAAACCTTTTCAGAAGAAGGAACAGGTTGCAGTTTGCTCCTGAGAGTTTGTCTAGTCAATTTCCGAGATGTTAAGAGACAAAGAGTGTTTAAGGTTTTTATCTTTTAAATTAGTAGATGTCTTCCTCCTTCTGGTTTAAAGGTAAAGAGGATGATGTGCTCTTTTCCTTCCTTGTTCCTAATTGCTTATCCTGCCCAAAAGCATATTTAGGGTCCGCATTCATTGGGCCCTCACTGCATGCCAGACTCAGTGCAGACTCACACACATCATGATGACCCTAAATAGGACACAGTATTATTGTCTGTGTGTTACAGGTGTGTAACCCTATCAGCTTAAAAGGAGTCTGTGTTTTCCCCGGCACCCACCCTATGGCTTCACACATTCACACCCTTTAGAGGTATTTCTTTTCTCATGATTGTTAGTGCTTTTCTACCTATAATGGCATTAGGGTTGATTGGCAGTTTTTCCCAGTGTCACTTAGGCTCACCCTAAGTGAGTCTATGTATCAGACACACATAAATGGTCACATACACGATGTCCTCCCCCTCCCAAACATACAGACGCGAGCACAAACACATATGCATGTATACATATTATAGAGCTCCAATGCATACACACACACATACACACACTTACTGCAAGTAAAAGTCCCAGAATCTTAAACAGTACATATTTCAGGACCCCTGTTTTCTCTGGCTTGGACTGTGGCTCCTGCTGTGCTTTGAACTGCCCCCGCCTTTCCCTGTATCCCTCTTCTTGGGCAGCACATCCTATTTCCTGCATCTTCTGCGTCCTGCTAATTAAGAATGGAGGCGTATAGGGCTGAGGGATTTAGACAGAAGGCTATGGCTGCATGTGTGCAAGACTTCTTAGGCCAACAGAGGACTGGGATTAGGCATGAGATTGGGCCTGGGACCTAATGATGGGGCCCTGGAGATACTTCTGGGTTGACATTGGGACATAAAATCATCCACTCAGAAACTCTAAGTAGGAGGGCTGGCCTGGCAGCCTGAGGTGAGGTGCAAGCCTGGGGATTTGTGAAGAACAACCTTGGCTGTTTCCTCCACTCCTGCCTCACTCCTGCTCTTTACAGATGCTCCATATTAACTCAGTGATAAAGACACGAGATTCACAACAGTGTGATTTTAGAGGCAAACACTTCCCACGCTAATGGTTAATGCCAGAAATTCCCTTTAAAATGAACCAAGTCTGATGCCTTATGCCAAGTTTAAAGATAAAGGGGAGAATGTGGGTGTCCTGGGAGAGTGGACAAAGTAGCTTTCACATCCCTCTAAGAACACAATGGTGTGACCTCGGAGCAAGGGGTTGGAGCTGGGAAGAATGGCCTTATCTCTTGGCTTTGTCACTGATCCACTGGGTGGCCTCAGCCAAGCCACCTCCTCTCTTTGTCTCTTATCTATTTCCCTTATTTAAAATGGAAGGAGTTGCTTTAGAAAAAGTCGTAAGCCCTTCCAGTGCTAACTTTCAGATATGTGTATTATGATGAATTGACAGTGAAACATTTTTACGTTTTGATGGTGGGGCGGAGGTGAAATGAGAAGACCAGATAACCAGCACCTGAAAGGAACCCAAATGAAGTAGGGACGTTGCTCCTGAAGTCTGTCCTGCTTCCTTTAAACTGGTGCATAAAAGCTCTGGCCAGAGGCAAATTAGGTTGTGTGTGGCTGGACATGTTTGCACCTCCTTGGGGATATGGCTACCAAAGTTTGATGGGGGCAGCAATCTGCAAAGGTAAGAAAGGGGAAAGAAAAGCAGCCTATTTCACAATTTCATCAGGAGTCTCCTGGGTGCATGAGGTTAGGGGCTATAAGAATTGCAGACATGTATGGCTCCTGCCTAGTGGTATCTCGCAGGTTGTGTGACCCTAGGAAAGCTACTTCACCTCTCTGAGCTTCAGAAGATTCATTTATACGGGGAGGATGGTAATTCCTACCTGGGAGGTTGCATGAGTTAGGATGTGGAAAAGCAGCAACTGGAGAGCAGGGCATAGAAGCGGCCCTTCATGAATGGTCTCACAGAGGTGCATCCATCGCCCGGACGCTTGACCCAGGATTGTAGCAAATTCCATAGAGCAGAGGACGTGAAAGGATAACATTTGGCTCGGTTGTTGCTTGGAAAGCATTTGCTTTTAAATATTCCTGCTTGCAGGAGGCTTTCTAAAGGTCAGCTCTTCACAGCTTATTAAGGAAGATGCTTAAATCATCTGGCAGTTTGAGAAGAAGCAGCAGATGGATTGAAGCAGCACTCTCCCCCACGATTAACATTTTCTTTTAAAAATCAAGGTGAGAGTAGGGGAGGGAAAGGGGAAGATGGTGAGAGGTTGATCAATAGGTACAAAGTGACAGATAGGAGGAATACATTCTGGTGTTGATGGCACAGCAGCGTGACTACGGCTAACAGTAAAATACTGTATATTACAAAATTGCTAGAAAGAGACTCTTGAATGTTCTCACCACAAAGAAATGGTAAATGCATGAGGTAAAGGATACACTAACTATCTCGACTGGATCATTATACAACGTGCATACGTATCGAAACATCAAATTGTACCCCATAAATGTGTACCACGACAATGTGGTCATTAAAAATAAATAACTAAATAAACTTGAAGAATGAAGGCGAGATTGTTGGCGTCACTGTGTTATTCTCCGGAGGAGACCGTGGCAGTGGGCCACAGCTCCAGTGGCTTGTTGCTTGTTTACACTCAGCTATTAGCCTTGTTCCTGTCGCTACCAGTTGCTGAAGAATCCATCATACTGGTGACTCATGAGGGGCTTCATTTCCGCTTCCCAAGGAGGAGTGGCAGGGGGCAGATAACTTCGGGAGATGAACAAATTGGATTGATTATCATCTGCAGCCGGGGTGGCAGTTTTGGTCCTAATCCTGCTGGCAGGACTGCCTGGCTGTCTGATTCACTCAGCAGAGGCCCAGAGAGGACACTCCGGGTTAGGATTTCTTGTGCTCACCTTGCGGTCTAGCAGTATTTCTGGATTGAGTCAGCCTTCAGAAACCTGGGAGCATCTTCACAGCTAATAAAAACTGCACAGCCAAGGCTCTGGATTATGTGCTCTTCCCTATAATACGAGAGATAGGCAGGACTCCATCCCTGTGTATCTATATGTGTGGTTTGTGATACGTGTTGAGATGTTAATTGATGCATTTTTAATTTTTTGTCCTCCCCTTCTTGCAGACACCTGGCTGGGCACTTCCTTGATTCAGGAGAGCTACGTGGTAGGGTAGAAGGTAGAAGTAGCCTGTTAGTCCTTCTGCCTCTGTTTTTTCAAAAGTTTAATTCCTCAGGAGAACCTATAGAATTTGTTGAGGAGGTAGAAGAAAAGGAGTTGCTATTTTGGAGGTAGGGCCAAGAGTCTCACAGAAGCCAGAGAGATCAGAGGACTCCTTCTACTGATCCCTACCCACCTAGGCTGGGGAACAAGGGCAGAGAGAATGGTTGGAGGAGCGGAAAACTTACTTACTCATCCTGATTTGTTCTGTGCATTTATTTATTTATTACTCCTGCGTGCCCACTTCCAGATCTATACTCATTCCTTCCCAAGGCCAGTGACATTGGCTATTCTCAAGAATGTACATATTGACTGAGTGTGGTGGTTCATGCCTGTATTCAAGCACTTTGGGAGGCCAAGGTGGGCGGATCACTTGGGCCCAGGAGTTCAACATCAGCCTGGGCAACACGGTGAAACCCTGTCTCTACAAAAAATACAAAAATTAGCTGGGCATGGTGGCACATGCCTGTGGTCCCAACTACTAGGGAGGCTGAGGTGGGAAGGATCGCTTGAGGCTGGGAGGTCAAGATTGCACGCCTCGCCTGGCTGCAGCCAACTGAGCACCCCAGCCTGAGCAACAAAGACCCTGTCTCAAAACAAAAACAAACAAACAAACAAAAAACAAAAAAGTATGTGTTACTTAGTTCTCCTGTTTCTGGTAGATAATGGTTTTATTAAATATAGAAAGTCTCATATTGCCAAAGAATGCTCATTTTTTTTAGAGGTTCCAGGGGGTCTGTACATAGCACTGAGCACTGCTGGGAATAGAACTAAAGACATGCTTTTAAAATAGAATTTTACTTTGAAGTAGAACAAATAACAAGGTGTACAATATTTCCTATGGACTCTGGCATTTCATTTTTATTACACTTTTATTGAATATTCAATAAAATAATATGACACCCATTCAAATAGTGTTCTTGTAACCTACTGCTATGAAGCTAATGAAGACAGATAGCAGATCTGTGCTATCAGCACAAGTGGCGTTAAACTAATTCTAGAACTTATATTTTTTCCTGTATTGAGCATGTCCTAAATGTACAGCATTAATCACCTTGGTTCTCGATAATAACTTAGTAATTTCACTTGCGTATTTCACTGTGTTACATAGTTCAGCACTTCTATTTGAGAATGTTTGTGAACTTGCATTGGTGCTATTGTTGACTAGCAATGATAGTATTCCCTTTATTCATTCCACAAACATGTATTGAGTAACTATTCATTGCTAGACACTGCATTAGGCCCTGGGGAGCAAGATGAGTAAGACCCACCACCGTTCACTGTCCATGACAGTCTATCAGGCAAGACAGACTCAGTTCACTCTGCAATCATGATCCTTTTTGAGTTCTAGGGCCGTGTTAGGCAGAAGGTGATAGTCATTCAATCCAGGCTTGGGAGGTGGGGCAGGGAAGACTTACTAAAGAAGAGGAGTAGAAGTTATCTAGGGGAAAGGGAACAGGAGGAACAGCATTTGAACAAAAAATGTTCAAAGAATGTTCAAAGACAGCTACATGCCAATTGGACATGACTATTTGACTCAGGGACATTTTCAGATTTCAAAGCACAAACTGTTAACTTTTCATTGGTAAATGTGTGGGATAGGCAACTCCATCTTGGTATTGGCCTCGCCCATGTTTGTAGACCAGACCCTTTCAATTAAATCATGCTCCTTTTACATAGAAGGAGTGAGAATACTCTGAAAGAAAATACAGAGGTGTATACAAAAATGCAGAATTTAACAGTTTTGAATGATAATTATTTTGTACTGTCTCTCTGGAAAATTACAGTACTTGCCTCACTAACCAGTGCCTCCGGGAAATCTAGCTTTAGAAGTTTGCACTCAGCCCTCCTCCCGTCTTGGTGGGTGTCCTGTTGGGCTGCTGGGGCTGGAAATTATTCTTGCTCTCTTGCCCTTGGTCCTTCAGAAGCCTGAAGTACATCTTTGACTTCCCGATATAACTTGTCCTTAGACTGTCAAGGTCCTAGGAACAAGAATCATGTTAATCAAATACTTTAAATGTAACCAAGATGTCAAGTAAGACTAACACGTGCGTTGGGTTTGGCATTTAGGGGGTCAGTGGTGAGCTTGATCCCAGCAGATTCAGAGAAGCCAGAGGGGCGTGGGCTGAGGAATGAATGAGAGCTGAGGAGATGAAAATCATGAGTTGGGTCTTCTCAGTCAGGACTCGCCTTGACGTAGGGGAGTTGGAAGAAGGTGGATACAGAGTCCAGTGAAAGTGTAGGGAGAAAATTACAGATATTTTCACTCTACCTTTGTACTTTTTTATGATCTTAAACCTGAAACTCAGTTAAAGAAATACAATGTTACAGTTCAGTTCACCCCCAAATATTCACTGCTTCTCATACAGAAAAACTTTAACACACTCTACCTATCGCTGACAACCAAAAAGGAAATGCAGTTTATTGTTTTCTCCCAAATCATTAAGAGTAATATTTTGGAAAAATTGTCCCTGTCAGCCTGCGGAAACAGGCAGTTGTGCTGCAGACGGGCACCGTGTTATTACATGCATTCAGACTTTTGCTCACAGGCAGAGACCCTCCGATGCCTGTTTCCACAGCGTGTCTGTCTCTCTCGTGAGGCCTTCACACATCGGTGGCACCGATTTTCTCATGTCACAGCCCATTGGTTGGCTTAGCTCCAGAAGAATGTGAAATTGCCTAACAAGCCTCCAAATGTGAATGGCTCCACATTGGCCTAATTGCACATGAGGTCCGCCTGTCTCATCTGTTCCCATTCAGTGGTCGCAACTCTCAACTGTTAGACAAAGACAGCTTCTAGAGCCTTGGCTTGGATATCCCAGTTGAGAAGGGTTTTTATCGCCCTCTCTCAATTCCAGGATTGAGTTTTGTGCAGGAAGTGCACCCTTCCTACTGCATCCGACCCTGCCTCTTCTTCCATTCTGTAATCTTTCCATCATCTCATGCTCTAAAATTGATCTAGACAATCTGGCTACTTGGCAAAATTATTTTGAGCACAGGTTTTTAACTGGGTTTGGAGTAACAGGGTTTTGAAAGCTTTGGAAGTTCAGGCAGGAATAACGCACACACCCGTGTCTGTATCAGACACTCCCTTGATGCCCACCCCACTCTGCAGGGTGCTTGTACCAGGATCCCTGATCATCCACTGGCTGTCAGTAGAGATGGTTGTGGTCAAAACCGCCCCCTTTGAAGTGTTCATATTCCATGAAGCATCTACTGTGTCAGGCACTGTGGTCAATGCAAAGATGAACAAAATGATGGTTCCGTCCTCAATCCAGTGGGGGGAAGTAGTAAGGCAGAGGGCTATAAATTGTATCAGAGTTACATGTCTTATAGAAAAGATTAGAGAACTGGGGACACAGTGACATGAAAGAAGCTAATGAACTTAGAAGACGAGGATAAGCATGGTTAGGATAAGACAATGCTTTGTTTGGTCCAGAGGCTTTGGGAGCAGCTGCTCCTTCATTGAACTTCAGTTAACCACATATATTTTTAAAATTTCTGGATTCTTCGTGCTCTAGCATTTGTGCCCTTGCTGGGTGAGAGGACACCGCCCCTCTCAGGGCTAGACAATTCTTGGAGCTAGCAAAGGGCTCACCTTGCAGCATGTCTTTCGTACACAAACTAACCCATTGAGAGCTCACACTCTGAACTACCTCCTTTATCTGGCTCTTACACTCTAGCAGGCAATGTCCTTCTGCCCTAAGCAGCCAGGGCCTTGCCTTTCCCATGGAAATAGCAATAAGGGACCCTGGGTTTTGCTTTCCTCTCACCCCTTTGGCTTCCTTTTTTTCTTTTCTTTTTTTTTTTCTTTTTATTTTTTGAAACGGAGTCTCGCTCTCTCACCCAGGCTGGAGTGCAGTGATGCTATCTTGGCACACTTCAACTCCCACTCCCCGGTTCAAGTGATTCTTCCACCTCAGCCTCCCTAGTAGCTGGGATTACAGCCGTGCACAATATCTGACTAATTTTGTATTTTTAGTAGGGATGGGGGTTCGGGTTCACCACGTTGGCCAGGCTGGTCTCGAACTCCTGACCTTAAGTCATCTGCCTGCCTCAGCCTCCCAAAGTGCTGTGATTACAGGCGTGAGCCACCGCACACAGCCCCCTTTGACTTTCTGACCAAACCTGGTGCTTCCCTGCTGGGCCATGTGTGGAGGGGCATGCCCCCTCCTTCTGGAAAATGTAAGCAATAAGCATCTTTCAATGGCAGTAGCTTCTCAGTGTCATCACTCAGTCACAGCCATAGTCAAAATCTCACAGATACTTTTTGAGACAAAAGTGGCCTCTGAGGAAGAGGGTGACTCACTTCAATGGAAAGATGCTTGGGTCTTGAGCTATCTGCTTCTTAGGGATCATGGGGGCTGGGAAGAGCCTTTCCTCTTGTCATTAAATTCTTTATAAAAACATGATATTTATGCCATTTGACCCAGCAATCCCATTACTGGGTATATATCCAAAGGAACATAACTCATTTTATTATAAAGACACATGCATGCACATACTCATTGCAGCACTATTCACAATAGTGAAGACACTGAATCAACCCAAATGCTCATCAATGACAGACCGGACACAGAAAATGTGGTACATATACACCATGGAATACTATGCAGCCATAAAAAGAATGAGATCATGTCATTTGCAGGGACAGAAATGGAGCTGGAGGCCATTATTTTTAGCAAACTAATACAAGAACAGAAAACCAAACACCACATGTTCTCACTTATAAGTGGGAGCTAAATGATGAGAACACATGGACACAAAGAGGTGAACAACACACACTGGGGCCTATCAGAGGGTGGAGGGTGGGAGGAAGGAGAGGATCAGGAAAAATAACTAATGGGTACTAGGCTTAATATCTGGGTGATGAAATAATCTATACAATCTGTACAACAAACCCCCATGACACAAATCTATTTATGTAACAAACATGTTGCACGTGTACCCCTGAACTTAAAATAAAAAATTTTTTTTAACATGATTTTTAGAGGTGGCACAATATTGTACCTACATACATATAGAGGAATTTATTTGTTGTATTATATCCTGATCTGGATTATTATTTTCATTTTCTTACTCTCATAAATATTTTTATGGTAAGCATACTTTTAGATAAAGTGTGAATATCCTTGCCTATGTACTTTAAAATTCTTAAAGTAAAATGATGAGACACAGAGATTTATTTTTGGCTGAGATGGGATAAGCCAAGAAGAGATGTGGTTCCCAAACAATTCTGAAGGTATACTCTAGGTTTTTTTTTTTTTAATTTATTTTTAGAATAAGACTGAAAATCAAAGTTTCTTGGTTAAGATAAACAATTTCTGTGCTCTTCCTCCTGCCCCAATACTGGCCTAATTGCCCGTGAACAACTTTAAAGGCACATGTATTTTAATCTTTATGGTTAAATCAGTTGATGTAATACACGGCCACTTCCCACATGTTAATGAACACAGACATTAAAATCGTTAGACAGGGACTTCATCATTGGTTTCACAGTTCTTTAGGTTTTTCCTCATGCCTGTCACCATGCTTTGCCATGATCAACTAAGTCACCTTTAGGCACTTTGATACAGACATTGCTGAGTGAGCAGAGAAGAAAGATGTCAGTAGTGGTTGGAACCCTGCAAATATGCAGAAATAAAGTGGGATTCAAAGAGTGACTAATGGCCTGGCACGGTGCCTCTCACCTGTAATCCCAGCTCTTTGGGAGGCCGAAGTGGGTGGATCAACTGAGGTCAGGAGTTTGAGACCAGCCTGGCCAAACATGGTGAAACCCTCTCTCTATTAAAAAATACGAAATTAGCTGGGCATGATGGCGCGTACCTGTAATCCCAGCTACTTGGGAGGCTGAGGCAGGAGAATTGCTTGAAACTGGGAGGTGGAAGTTGCAGTGAGCTGAGATTGCACCCCTGTACTCCATCCTGCCTGGGTGACAGAGCGAGACTGTAACTCAAAAAAAAAAAAAAAAAAAAAAGAAAGAAAACAAAGAGTGACTAACATGACAGCAGACTTTTTTTTTTTTTTTTTTTGGAAGTAGAAACACTAGAACTTCCATGTCCAGGTGAATCTGATATCTTCCAGGGAGGTACTTCAGAGGCTCCACACCCACAAGAGCGATGCTGCTGTGACATTTTGGGAGGGCCTTGATGGCCTGCAATACCTGTAGCCATATTTTCTTGATAGTCTTCAGTGGAAGCAAATCTTTATTCTTTGAGGATTGATTTGCTTATTGACAAATGCCATTGTCGTTATGATGCCAGTTTGAAGTTGTTCCAGGTCAAAACGAACCACGACTTCTTTAAGGCAAAAATACCACTTCTTTTTCTACAGCTTGTAAATGGGCTTTGAAGATGGTTCCCAAAGAAAAGATTCCCAAAATGCTTTGAACAATAGCAGCATCACTGGCACAAACCTTTGAACTTCCAAAAGGACAACTTAGGTGTAACATTTCTGGACACACACATGCGTGTGCAACTGTACGTGGATATAGACAGAGTCATCCAGGGTGTGGACTGACTGCATGTTCTCTACGGCCCTTCTAACTCTAAGATTCTTTGCTTCTATCATCAATTTTACTAGCCAGAGAAAGTGTCAAAGCCAGTTTTATACTATCCTCCATCCATGTTTGCCTCTGTAATTAGCGCAAGAGAACATCTTCCTTGTGATCAGTAGCCCATTTACTTTAAAATTCTTGCCCTTCCCACGGAAATAGCAGTAACACACCCTGGGTTGTGCTTTCTTCCCACCCATTTGGCTTTCTGACCAAACCTGGTGCTTCCCCGCTGGGCTTTGTGTGGAGGGGCATGCCCCCTTCTTCTGGAAAAGGTAAGTAATAAACATCTTTCAATGGCAGTAGCTTCTCAGTGTCATCACTCAGTCACATCCATCAATTAAAACCCCATAGATAACTTTTTGAGACAAAAATGGGCTCCAATTTCTTCCAAAGTGGAAGTTCAATTTCTTTAAAACTCAGAGTAGATAGAAAAATCCAGAGGAAATGATGTCTGGGCATTGGGAGAATCTGGGTATGCTTAACAAAAGCTTTGAACGTTATTTCCAGTTTCAGAGCATTGTCTAAGTGAAATGCATAAAGTTAACCTTTCTCAAGTATCACAGGAACCAAAGCACCCTTGAGAGGAAGAATGTGTGAGGATAGAAGGATGCCCTCCAAGTGTGAGAAACCTAAGCTTGGGTTGAGCAAGGTTCTTCATTCGGTCACATTCCATCTTCCTGACTAGTCCCACAAGCAACTGCTTCGTTGCATTGTTGCTTAAAAGAGTTGGTTGCATTCTTAAGCCAATTCTGGGGCATTAGTCCCAGTCTTGATGACCTCATGGTTTACATTTTTTTTTTTTTCTCCCTGAGACAGGGTCTCACTCTGTGGCCCAGGCTGGAGGGCAGTGGTGTGATCTTAGCTCATTGCAGCCTTGACTACCCCAGGCTCAGGTGACCCTCCTAAGCTGGGACTATAGGCATGTGCCACCATGCCCTGCTAAGTTTTCTATTTTTTGTAGAGATGGGGTTTTGCCATGTTGCCCAGGCTGGTCTCGAACTCCTGGGCTCAAGCGATCCACAAAGTGCCGGGATTATAGGCGTAAGCCAACACATAGGGTTATTTTAAGGGTCAAAAGTGGTAATGTAGTGGCATGTTTTCAGTAGAAAACAAGTTTTAAAAGGTCTTTTATCTGCATTATTATTAGTAAGGTACAAGTTATCTCATAGCATGAAGGGTATCATATAGTCTGGGAAAGAGACTACTAGACTGTGAAAAGTCCACTTGAGTCCTAGAAAAGGTGCTAACAACTTACGGAAATCATATCAAACGTGGTTTAAGAGATGGAAGTTGATGGAACAGCAGCAGATGTTACGTAGAAAACTTTTCTCAGAGACCTGAAATCTATTCCCCAAGCCTCAGCCTTCTTCGGACCGCTCATTCCAGCCTGGCTGTCCTTGGCACCTGGATTTAAGGTTGAGGCTTGGGGAAGGGGTGAGGGAGACTGTTGTGTTTTGCTCCTGGGGCCCCTGGGCCAGTTTTGTGACCTCTTGGTGTGTGTGCCTACATGGCACACTCTAGGACAGATTAAACTGCAGGAGTTTTATGGTGCAGGGAAGAGCATAATAAAAGTGGGAACTACTCATTCATAACACAAACGTACAATGAGTCCTTATTATAAAGCACAGCACTAAAAGCTGGTACTGCAGATGGGAGCAGTAAGCAGGCAAGAAAATCAATGTAGAGAAAAGAGCAGCTATTTAGAATAGAGGGTGCAGGTTGGGCCAAAAAAAAAAAAAAAAAAAAAGAATAGGAGAAATTCTCTCAAATATTCTATCTCCTCACTACTGTCACCCCCTAGTCTAAGCCACTGTCATCTTTTGCTGGGACTGTGAGCCCTCCCACTGATCTGCTAACAGACACTTTGGCCCCCTTCCAATCTGTTCTCCTCTTTGCACCCATCTTTAAAAAAGCCCAGGCTGATCATAACACCTCTCTGCCTGAAACCCTTTCATGGCTTCCCATTGTAAGATACAGACAAAACTCTTAAGCTGATGTGCAAGGCCTGCTGAGTCTAGTTCTTGTCCCATCTCCACCTCATTTGCTCCATGCTCTTCCTCCTAAGTTGTGTCTCAGCTACGAGCTTATCCTCTTTTTTTCCCTTGGGGTCACTACACTCCTTCCAGAGACAGAGACTCCGCACCTGCGATTACTTCTGCCTGCATCACTCATCACATATTTGGTTTCCACACTTCCAGAATAAATGACCATTTCCTCTCAAGGTCCCGCCTTGCCTCCTTGTGTAGATCCAGTCCCCAGTGGTGGGTCTGCCCTACCCCCACTCTGAGGCAGTTTGACATGTTGGACTGTGATATTTGCTTATGATTCTCTTCCTCACTAAAATGTAAATTCCCTGATGGGAGGGGACCCCATCTGATTTGAGTCTCTGTAGTGTTCTCAGTACCTGAAACACAGTAGGCTCTCAAAAAAACATATGTAGAAAAACAAATAAAGCAAATAATGAGAAATAAGGAAATACCACTCTAAGATTGGCCAGAGAAATCTTCTCAAAGGCCCTGTACTGACAGGACATTGGGAGAGGTTACAAGGTAACTTACCCGTGTCTGCTTTTCTGTTCCAGGTGAGCAGAAATTCTATTTTTTAACTATAAATCTCTATAAGATATCAGAAGTCACTGCTAATGTGGGACTTTCTAAATCTCTTGTATTAAAACAGCTTGAAATTCTGGGCAGAAAAACATTTTTTTTTTTTTTTCCTATAAAAGCAAATAATCTTATTTAGATGCTATTCAATTTGGTCTGTAAACCAAGGAATATGCCCACAGTCCATTACACTAACTCAGGAAGTCATTGGTGGTCTTTTGTCTCTCAAGCTGTTTGTTTCTTTTTATTTGGCCTTATAGATGTGACTGTGGAAGCCAATATGGTAATACAGCATGAAATCTATGTACTGCAAGCAGATTTAGCTGTTTTCTCGCCAAATGTTGTTATGTTCATTAAGACACAGCTATCATCAAAACAAAACAAAATAGTCATTCAAGAAGCAGGTTTGAAATACAATCTGGTATCACATTTCTGATAACAAGAATAAATCACAGCTCTGATGAGTTCCATAAATAGATTTTGACTTCCTTTGTGATTTTTGAATGACATCCTTAACTTATTGCTTACATGTGATTTATTGAAAGAGATTACTACTAATGTATTAAAGACTCCAAGTTTGAGAATGTTGAATCATCTCCCATGTCATTAATCACCAAGACAGAATGTTGTGGGAGGGCACATACTGGCTCCCAATCAACCTTCTGAAGGGCTGGAGAAGATGTGGAGGCTGCAGGCTTCAGATTTTATATGGTGTTTGCTCAGTTCCGTAAGCATTAGCTGTTAATATCAAATGGCAAGCATCGTGCTAGACAAAAAGTGGTATAAGCAAGAATGTAGAAAGATCACAACTTGAAGTGCCTTCTTAAGAATTATTTCACAGACCTGAACTTCACTTTATTCTCAACGTTGCAGATTAGATTACACCAAGTTAGTACCCGAGGACTGATGGCCTAATGCGTGTGAAAGTGTCCAGCACAGTCCCCAGCACCTCACAGTAATACAAGTGGATCATAAGTGTGGAGAACGTGAGTTTGTGCCAATTTCCCCAAAGTTTATTTTAGGAAGTTTTCTACTTAGAAAATCATACTAAAGGCCATTTCTCTTATAAGTCAATTTCTCTAAAAACGAAAACTTGCAGATTCATATCTTTTTCAGAGTTTAACTTTACTTCCAAAGAATTATGATTTGCTCTGATGAGGGAGATCTTAAACATACAAAACTAATTGCAGACCGGATTTTGCAGTATTCACTGAGGTCCAAAGTTTTAAATCATTTTCATAAATTATAGTGGAATGAAGGAAGGGAAATGATGTGATGGCAGAGATGGTTATTTTTGTGACTTCTTATAAGAAAAGTGTTTTATTCTTCACGATTACTCATCTTTTGGGAGCAGGACCAATCCTTTATATGGGAAAGACAACCAATTATAGTGTCTGATTGGAAGGGCACAGAAAGGTCTCTTTTCTACCCCAATCAAGAAATAGCCTTCTGATTGGTCTGCCACTGTCTCTGACATTACAATTACGATGACTTGGTCTAAAGACAAAAATCTGCTATAAAAATGCAAGTACACTCTCCAGCAAAGGTAATATTTTATATATGTACTAGATATTAATGTTTTAAACAACATACAAAACTCAAATTTAGCTGATCCATTAACTTGTCCTTGAGGAAATGGGTACCAGAGAAGGTTCCAGTCCCTATAATATATTGAGTCACAACTGGGTGACCACATGTGATTGACATTACAAAGATGGCTGTCGCGCTGACCAAAGCGTCACCTGGGAGTCCATCAGCACTGGTCTGGGCACTCCCTGAGGGCAGGGGCTGTGTTTTCCTCCTGGAGTGCCCAGGATGTGGGACTCTGTAGTCTTTTCTTTTCTTTTTTTTTTCTTTCTGTTTTTGCTCTTCATAAAGACACTAATCCCACTGTCCTTTTTACTGAAGTGAAAATACACCTAAAAGATGTAGTTGGCTTGTGCTATTATTTTTCTTTTTCAAAACATCTATTGCTTTTATTCAAACTTGTCTGTGTGAGTACATACAGTCTCCTATTCTTTGCCATGCTACACTTCTATGCATCAGATAAATTACAAACAAATCGAAGCCACAAAATGAGATATGGTTAGAAAAACTTGACAATGCTGTTATGTTATTTGACATATATTTTGAAGTATAAAGTATGAACAGTGTGCCATCTATGCTGTTAGTTAACACCTGAAGAAATCTTATTGGGAACTCACTCTCCAAAGCTGACTCCTGCACATGCTTCAAAATATTGTTTTTCTACCTTCCCTGGAGAGTTTCATTTGCCTGGGGAGGGCCAGAAGTAGTTTTTCACAGAGGAAATGCTTTGTGTTTCAGGAATGAGATTGGATAGTAACTATAAGAATCAGCCAAACCCAAGAAGACATTTAGCAGCCAACAAACATATGAAAAAAACTCATCATCACTGGTCATTAGAGAAATGCAAAGCAGAACCACGATGAGATACCATCTCACACCAGTCAGAATGGCAATTATTAAGAAGTCAGTAAACAACAAATGCTGGAGAGGATGTGGAGAAATGGGAATGCTTTTACACTGTTGGTGGGGGTGTAAATTAGTGCAACCATTTTGGAAGACAGTGTGGCAATTCCTCAAGGATCTAGAACCAGAAATACCATTTGACCCATTACTGTGTATATATCCAAAGGATTATAAACCATTTTACTATAAAGACATATGCACACATGTTTATTGCAGCCCTATTTACAATAGCAAAGACTTGCAACCAACCCAAATACCAAATGCCCATCAATGATAGACTGGATAAAGGAAATGTGGCACATATACACCACAGAATACTATGCAGTCACAAAAAAGAATGAGTTCATGTCCTTTGTAGGGACCTGGATGAAGCTGGAAACCATCATTCTCAGCAAACTAACACAGGAACAGAAAACCAAACACCACATGCTCTCACTCATAAGTGGGAGTTGAACAATGAGAACACATGGACACAGGGAGGGGAGCATCACACACTGGGACCTGTTGGGGGTAGGCAGTAAGGGAAGGTAGAGCATTAGGAAAATACCTAATGCATGCGGGGCTTAAAACCTAGATGGTGGGTTGATAGGTGCAGCAAACCACAATGGCATGTGTACACCTATGTAACAAACCTGCACATTCTGCACATGCATCCCAGAACTTAAAAAAAAAAAAAAAGAATCAGCCAAACCCAGTAACACATCACTTGTCAGAGAGTCCTGAACTAAGAGCCCATTTAAATGGAAGGAAAAAAAGCAAGGCTTTACTCCCTGAAAGGGAAACTGCCCTGTTTTCAGGCAGGCAGGCGAGGCTTTATATATTATAGGCTTAAAAGTTAATCAGGAAAAAAAAAATCAAGACAACAAGAATGCGATGTATGGGGCAAGGTAAATTCTCAGTTCTCAGTTCTTAGAAGTGGATTATCTAAAAATAAGAAAATTTGGGAAGTTGCACTCTGTGAGTTCAAGTTTAGCAAGGAAATTGGGCATTTATGGGAGTCTGGGAGAGCGCATTTTGTGATTTTGGGTTTAGCAAGAAACAGGTAGTGGTGGTGGTTGCAGTACGAACAACAAATACAGGTCTTAACCCTTTGCATACCTGTGCCATGGTGTTTTAGGTCTGGATTCAGCTTAGTCTTGTACCCTCTTCCTTCCCTAACTGTGTTACCTGATCTGACAAAAGGACTAGCAGATACTGCTTTTGGAGCATTGTTGAACTGGCCTGGTAGCTCCACTTCTCATTCCAGGGGCTTGATGGTTTGTGTTAGGAGAGAAGCTGCAGCACCCCAAGCTTATCAAAACAAGTGGTGGGACCAATCTTGTGTTTGCTGTATTTGTACAAGTGGCAGAATTCTATCTGGAACTTAAGAAAATTATAGCAAAGCGTCTGGTGGCAATACATCTGCAGGAGCAGATCTACTGCTAATCACTGGAGGTTTCCCGTGTTTAACAAACAGCTTACACATGGGCTTAGATCAGTTCACAACCAATCTGGACAGAGGAAGGAAGCGAAGAGATACAGAGTTTAGCTGGGGCTGACACCATACTTGGACTATTGGGGTCTTCATAATAACCCTGCAAGATAAGAATTACAACTCCATTTTGTGGTGAGGAAATCCAGACAAAGAGGTTACGAGATTTTCCCAGGGTCAGAACCAAAGTTAAAATCTGAAATGAGTTCTATTTAACGTTCTTTTATTCCAAAGTCTAAACACTTTCCACCAGGAACACCTACCCTCTCATTTTATAGAAGAAGGGATGTTTGTGATTTCATCTTATAGAACAATAGTATATGGAGAAGAGCATTTTAATTTGGCATTCATCCTTATTTTTCTATTATTTGCTCACAATATCAATGATGCTATGAAAAATAAAGTTATAGTGAATTTCATGTTTGTTTCATGTTTTGTCAGCTTGTGGAGATTTCCAGATGTGGTTAAAAGGAAAATGGGTTGTTTTGCTGTTTATGGTTGAAAATTTAAGCTCTTGGGGCAGTCTAAATTGTTTGGGGTTTACAAAGCCCTTGCTTCTTTCTTGCTCATTTCCACTGGGTTTGAAATTGAAATTATCCAGAGCAGCAATAGCCTTGAAGTATATTTTGTATTCCATCAAGAAACACAACATGTCCTTTCAAAACTTAATTGAGCAGCACAAAGCTAATTAGCTGTCCGAAGACACGCCGTTTAATTCACAATCCAGCATTAATTTGTTCAACACAATGAGCTTATCTTCCATATAAATGCCTTTGCCCTATGGCTTTTCGAGCAGCTGCAATATACAAGAATGACTGATAACTCTTTCATTTAAATGTGGTTGTTGCTTTTTATTCCCTCTTTCTTTATTTGGCCCGAAGAAGGATGAATAGCATGTCAGCGGTAATGAATGTTGTTTTTTTTGTGTGTGTGTGTGGCAAATTTACAGAAAATAGATGGCTATAAGATCAGAGCGTAGAGTTGTCAGAGAATTGCCAAACTGTTAGGGAATGCAGAGATTGTCTAATCCCAGTCCTACATTTCATAAGCTAGAAAACCGATGCTCAAGAAGTTCCGAGTGTTGTCCAAGGTCACTTAATAGGGTGTGACATAGATATAGTCCATATATTTTTTTTAGGAATAGAGAAATGATATATTCTAAAATAAAGGTCTAGTTTGTTGCTTATCTTTTGGTAACTAGATGGGAAAGAATACTGAGAAACTAAGAAGAGTGGCCCAAAAATGTTCACAGGCAGCATAGTGAAGTCTATTAAACGCTGTTTGAGTTCAAACCTTACCCATCCTTCAAGCCTCAGTTCAAGCCCTCCCTAGTCTCTGGATCACAATTAATCTCATTTTCTTAATGTTTTAACCACCCTTTAGAACTTAATCCCAAATCCTTTAATAATTCAGTGTGTGTGTGTGTGTGTGTGTGTGTGTGTGTCTGTCTGATTTTAGGTGATATTTTGACGTTGCAATACACATCATTGCAACAAGTCTAGTTCAGTTTAGAGGTATAAGCTTTTGCAATGTTTTTATGTTATGCCCAAAACTCTTCATGAGTTTAGCATTTCACATCAAACCATAAGCAGAGGTAAGACGGAATCAAAGAACAGGTGCCTTCTCCTTATGCACCAGCAGTGCTGGGCTTGGCAGCGAAGGGAACACAAGCCTGTGTATGGCATTCCCTATGCAACCTTCCTACCCAGGGGTCACTTGCTTATTATCGAAATCAACAATTACCTGTTGGTGGCCATATTCATTGGAAATTTGTGAGTCCTTATTTTACTTTTCACAAGTTATGACTTTGTAAATAAGACTCCTGTAACAACACCATGGGCTCTATAGTCCTCATAAACTCAGCATTAGGCACATAGTAAATGCTCTGACAGTATTTGTGGAATTGAGCCAACTTTGAAGAAAAGGATACCTTGGAGTTTTTCCTCCACGGCCCATGGGACTGACGGAATGTAACAACATTTTATCAATGTGGCCTCTTCAAAGCTCAGTATAGGCAGGGCAGACAGTTGTTTGGATCATGCTAGACAACTGAATTGTAGACCTACTAGACAAAACGGAGGGCTTGGTTTTGTGAAGGAACCACTTTAAAATGCACTGGGGATGACATTGTCATTAAATACCCTATATGTGGCAGATAGGTGACATTATGCTGCAGAAACCTCCTGAATCTCATCCATGCTGCACATCCATGGCAGGTCAGCTGGTGGTGCTCTCCATGTCCTCACTCTAGAACCCTCCCTCTATGACAGCTATTCTATTGACTGTTGCTGTCCTCTCTACCAAAGAAAAAAGAGCCCTAGAAGGTGTTTCACTAGCAATTTCATGTTTCACTGGCAATTACGTGCTCCAGCCTAGTGGTGACACATACCCCTTCTGGGTAGAACTAACTGGCCAGGACTGGTCATGTGGTTTTACCCAATATAAGCAGCCAGGAAGTGTCAGCCCGCCCTGGGTCCAAGAAACAAAATTGGGCGATCTTTGTTAGCAGCAAAGTGTCTGCTGCCCTGAGTGCGAAGCTGATCGGCCACGGACTGTAAGGCCCTCTGTACCTTAATCTCCTTGCCTCTGAATGAGAGGTAGCCACGTCCTGACTATCACAGCTTTGCAGGCTTAGCTTTGACACCAGTGGCACCGTAGCTTTGGGAGAAGGGATGTAATCTAGGGATGCCAGAACCAGTTAAGGCCAAGAGTAGTGCACTGGATCTGTTTGGTAGGATTATCATCCAAGAAAAGAAGCTGGCATTAGAATGTAGGCAGAGTGAACAGGACTGTTTTTGGCCAAAGTCCGTTAAAACAGATTTGTGTTGAGGTCAAATGACATTAGAACGGAGTACACAAATTATTGCTACCCAAACTTGATGTCTTTATGTTCTCTTGTAAAACCATAGCAATATACCTGGTTATTTTTCTTTACATTAAAAGTGCATGTTGAGGGGCTTTATTGAAATTTCAAATAGTGATTGCAATTTATAGAGATTATATTCATATTTCCATAGTGAAGGGGGATAGATTTTGAATGTAGGTGTTTTTGAACCACCTAAGTTTGTATGCTGATGAGAAATGCTAAGTTGTTCCTACAGAAGTCTCCCCTAAGTGTTTTCTTTGTAAGTCGTGCATTTCATGTAAAGCAAACACATCCCAGGACACCCTTTGTGGATAAAAACCAGAGTGCATCACTTGTGCTAACCAGATGTGCCACAGACAAATTGATTGTTAGGGTCCTAATGATTTAGTGGCATAATTCTGCAATGTCAAAACTTATTTTTTCTTTGTGTCCAGTTAATCCTGTAATGGTTATTGTAAATGACATTTGGCAATTGTTAAGTTTATTTGATTTGGTAGATCATCCCCTTCATCTTGTTAAACTAAATCCTTTTCGCCCCTTAATCTCACTCACATTCTTTTTGATAATGCCTTAACATTTGATTCTCTGGGTTTTCCTTAGTATGTATTCTATTATAATATATACCCATAAACATAGATTCTACTATATGAATTTGAACACATTGTCTATTGCCAAACCTTCTATCATATTTATAAGTGCTTTGAACTTTTTCTCCAATGAGATGCTGAACTTTGTGAGCTTATCTTCAGTTGGTCCCTTATCCCTTAGGGAACCAAAACATTCCTCAATACACAATGGAAGCTGCAGTCGTGTTATTCGGTATATTTCTAGTTGCAAGCATCAGATACTCTGGCTAACTTTGTCAGGAAAGTAATTTACTGCAAGCATACTTGACAGCTCAAAGCAATGCTAGAAAATATGGAGGAAAAGGGTTGGAAATGCAGGAACCAGATAGCTTTGGGTTTCCATGTGGCAGAAACAAGTCAATTGTCTTTGCAGAATCTCACTGCTGTAATGGATGAGGTTCAAACATTGTTTTTTTGCCTATCAAGATTCAAAGTCCTGGGAGAGCTCCCCTGATTACTTAAGTTCAGGACAACTACTCACACTTTTTTTTTTTTTTTTTAGGGGGAAGGTGGGTATCTTGATTTATAAACCCCCCAGAATTATACACAGTGGGAGAGGAGAGAGGTGTGTACCTCAGAAGAAAGTTGGGGTACTATTATCTCTGGAAAAATGGAAAGGATCAAAAAACAACAAATGCCTATTACAAAGAATGAGTGATTTAAAAATAAATGGTCTAATTTGACTGTACAATCCAAGAAAAAGCTCTACCCTCCTTCCTTCAGCTATGCAGACTGCACTAGGGAAAATTAGTGAGCTCTGGCCAAAGCCTGGTGTTTGATTTTCCAATTAGCGAGAACTTCTATTGGTCTGTGATTTGACTTTACCGACACACTCCTGATAAATTTACATCAGTGACGGTAATATCTAGAAAGCTGAAAAGTTCCTCAGTTATAAATGAACACTTTTCATTAATATTTAGAGATTAAACTAATTTTTTATGAGCAGATGGAAACAAATGGTAATTTGGTCTTTACTGTGCAAAATTAATAGCAATTAATCAACGTTTAGGCAAATTTGAAGCAGGTTCTAAGTGCTCAAATTTGTTGATTACCATTGTTCTTTTTTTCTTAATTGACTTTTTAGACAACAGTAATCTATTTAAATGAATGTTTGCTGAGGATGTCCCTGCATCAGGGTCTCTGTTGTTTCCTGGAAACCACAGCTGTGTTGGCCCTGAGATTAATGAGTGGAGAGAAGAGTTTCCAGCAAAAGCCCTGGCGGGTGAGTTGGGAATGTCCTTCCTCTGACAGCAAACTTTAGATTCAAGGATGGCTGATCATCCTGAGTCCCTGAATCAGTGTTCTGGGCTGCTACTTTTTATACTCAATGACAGTTTGGTGGCATTACTGTGTGCCATGTAATTTTTGGCCTATTCCGGTCTGCTTTCTCTACAGTCTTATCTGCTAACTCCCTTATTTAAAAAAATGGCTAACAAAAGTCCATTTTACTTTGACAGGAAATGTCTTTGTAGGAATAGGAGCAACTTCCTTGTCATGTGACCTGTGCGATCATGTTGGGCCTTGTAGCTCAGAAGGTCCTATACTTAGTTTAATATTTTGCAGTTGCCATCTTAAAATTCTTAATAATAATTATTTCAACAAGGGATCCTGCATTTTCATTTTTCACTGGGCCCCACACATAATGTAGTCAATACTGTTAGAAAAATGAAAAAATGAACTTTGCATCCTTCCCTTCTTGTGTTTTCTAGTTTTGACGTTTCTGCCAAACTTCTGCTTTTAAGTCTTTCCATTTTCACAGTGCAGTGTTCGTAGGAGTCCTCTCTTGCTGCCATGTCTGAATTGGGTCTCTTGGGTTTCTGAGGGTTCCTAGACTCCTTGGCCTATGGTGGAAATAGTCCTTCCCCCTTGTTTCAATTATAATAAAGCTGTGTTATGACTTTGGTTTTTGTTTGTTGTTTAGGGAACAAAGAAGTTATGAGAAAACAAAGATTAAAACAAAAGAAAGCAAAACAAAAGTTAACAAAAGATAAAAGAAACAAAAGATAAGATGGTGACAAGCTATATTTTAGTCTGTTTGTACTGCTTTAACAAAATACATAAAACTGTGTAATTTATACAAAAGAGAAATTTACTTTTTTTGCAGTTCTGGAGGCTGGGAAGTCCAAGGTCAAGGCACTGGACGGTTCAGTACCTGATGAGGGCCCGGTCTCTCCTTCCAGGATGGTAGCTTGTTGCTGTGTTCTCCCATGAAAAGAAATGAAAGAGCAAAAAGGAGTCGAGTGTTCAGCACAGCCTCTTTTATTACAGCTTTAATCCCATTCGTGAGGGAGGAGCCCTCATGCCCTAATCACCTGCTAAAGGCCCCACTTCTTAATACTATTGTATTGGAGATTCAGTTTCAACATGGACACTGGAGGGGACACAAATGTTCAAACCATAACAAGCCATCTATTCAAACAAGGATGTAATCATCTAAGCAGATTGATATTTAAACCTAGCTGCAGATTCTTGGGGCTGGCACAAGGTTTCCAGAGCATCCAGGCCCTATTCCTTTTCATCACACAGCAGTTGTTAGAGCTTCTCAGAGTCTTAGTGTGGGTGTAGTGGTATCAGTACAGTTAAGGTCTTGGGCTCTCGTCATAAACCAACCTGCCATTATATCCAGCTCTTTCCACCACGACCAAGCAAAGTAACCTACCTACATCCACTTTTCTTTCCTGGAAAATGGGCTTTTATGAAATCATATGAGATAATGCAAGTAGATGGTTAAACACAATGTTATGCATGTAGTAAGTTGTTAAGGAATGGCAGCTTTCTTGTTAATTTTATTATTTTGGCCCTTTCCCTCCATTCATGTTTTTGTCTAAAGAATCTGATCTTCGCCCCCTTGGCCTTACGCCCTTACCCTCTTCTCCCTGGGCAGTCTCTGAAGCTTCAGGAAATGACAAAGAAACCGCTTTTGCTGCTATTTTCTTGCTCTTCTCTTGACTCTCTCTGATCCCAGTGCCCCATCCCTCTCTATCAAGAATCTTGAGAAGTTTGCTGTAAAGCTCTCTGATGTCTCAGCCAGGATTCTGGCCTACTCAAATGAGGGAACTGGGTCTAAGGAAAGAACTGTTTTGTATAAATGTTCAGGCAGTGTTAGGAGGTCCTGTTCTGGGGCAGTGCAGTCATGTTGAGCCAGCACAGTGCGGGGCTGACACTAACCTTTCACCTGGAAGGGTGAGTGGGAAAGGGTGGGAGGGTTTAGTAGGGCAACGACCCTGCAGGTGCCATGGCCATGGGGGGAAGAATGCAGCTGAGTTTCAGGTGTTTATTCCAGCAACTCTTAGAATAAACACCTGGAACTCACCTTCCTGCCTTCCAATCTCCTGCATACATCACCTCACAACAGGAAACTGGAAGGCGATAGAGTCCATTGAGTCGGTCCATGAAAAGTCACCTTCAGGGCAACGACTAGACTGACAGTGAAGGACGAAGACTAGGTCTGCAGGAACGCGTCCCACATTTGGGAATAGCTTTCTTCTCCTTTGACACCATCTTGCTTTATTCCAGACTCATAAACATTTTTAAAACATAAAGTGTGAGAGGAGAATAAAGTAGCACAATTTTAAATTTAATTGCATTTGAGTACACATATTTTTTTTTTTAATTTCTGCCACTTTTTACTATAGGTCAGAAGTTAACTTTTGATGAAGATATATTCTTGTGTGTGTAAGTGTGGCCAATTTCAGGTTACTGGGGTTAAGAAAAATAAAAGCAAGAGAAAAAAACCATCATCACAACTTCCCATGAAGTACATATTTTTTCTACACATAGTATTCTATTGAGTTGACTTCTGACGGCTTCTTGTTTTTTTTTGGAGAGGCCATAACTATTGAAATTTAAAGCTCAAAAAGATACCCTCGGCCAGGTGCAGTGGCTCCGGCCTGTAATCCCTGCACTTTGGGAGGCCGATACTGGTGGAACACCTGAGGTCAGGAGTTCGAGACCAGCCTGGCCAACATGGTGAAACCCCATCTCTGTTAAAAATACAAAAAACCATCTGGATGTGGTGGCGCACACTTGTAATCACAGTTACGCAGGAGGCTGAGGCAGCAGAATGGTGGTCAGAGGTTGTGGTGTGCTTAGATCGTGTCACTGCACTCCAGCCTGGTCAACAAGAGTGAAACTCCATCTCAATAAATAAATAAATAAATAAATAAATAAATAAATAAATAAATAAATAAAAGATGCCCTCCTTCTGCATTCCTCCATGGACAGCCTTGTAATCATGTAAAATAATCTCCTATTTATTTCTCTAAGGAATAAATAATGGAATCTCCTAAGTCCATTCAGACTCTCCTAGGATTGGCTTCTTGTGGGCCTCTGAGCCTCCCTCTCTGACGAGACTCCTCAGGTCCCTCCTCAAAGCTCCCTGGATCTCAGCCCTGAAAGCCAAGCTTTGATCCCTGACCAGTTTCTAGAGGTTCAGTGAAGATGAAGAGTATCAGTAGGTCCATGGTTAAAACGGATTCTCTCCTTTTGTGAAGCTCCAATTCTGGCCTCGTTCTCTCAGCCTGGGTCTGGTTTCTGTGATGATCAGGTAGTCAACACTTCCTCTTTAGTAAATGCCTATTCAACCTTCATCTTAGTTTAAATATTACTTCCTTAGGCAAGTCTTCCTTGATCCCCCCAAACTAGGCTAAGGCCCTTATACATGCTGTGATAGCCCCTTGTATTTCCCTGTATTCACTGTACTTGTAATTACACTTTTAACATGTATCTGTTAAGTATTTTAAGTCTATAAGGGTAACACCTGCGTCTGTTTTGTCCTTAGTTGTATCCCTGCTGTCTTGGCATACTCCTGTAATTCAGCAAGTAATTGTGCTTTCTTGACTGATGGTTGTCTTCTGGATTAGAATTGAATTGTATCAGCTGTGCTCTTTGCCACAAGGCGAATCTTTCTTTTCGCCTGTTTCAAAGTTGCTGCTCTGGCTAGACCACCTCCTTCATTTTCTGTGTCTTGTTTAGGGTCATTTCTCCCTTAACTCACATACAGAGAAGACACACTGGATAAGTTATAGCTTCACTCCCAAGTGCCCTAGCCATGCTGAGCTTTAGTGACTGGTCCTCGGGTCTCATCAGATGCCATGCTGGGTTGGGATATGGAGGTCTGGTATTCCAGAGCTGTCTTAGCCATGGCAGATGCTTTCTACCAGAGTTAAGCAGAGGTATTATTTTACATGATTGCTGGGGTGGGGAAAGAGAGTGATATTCTCTCATGCCAGGTGGAATGACAAAAATGCCAAGCTGTCTCTTCCTTGTTTGACTGCTCCTAGCAACAGCTCCAAGCTTGAATGCTGAGGGCTCATCCCAGCTCCTCAGGATGGCATTTTACTAGAGCAGCCTATTGTCAATAAGTAGATATTCTTAATTAAGATTACTTGTGACATAGTTTTTCTGTAGGCTTTTCCAGACTGTCTCTAACAAGGATTAAGAAAGATGAAAGATTTATGAAGAATAAGTAGGAAGGTACATTTTGGGGGAACATTGTTCTGAAAGGGCACACTGTTCCATGGGTCCACTGCAGCACTCAACACGTGGTATTTCACTAATTCAAATGTTTGCATTCTCTATAGGACTGTGAGCTTCTTCAAGGCAGGGACCATCGTGTATTCATCTTTGTTTATTCTAGTGCTTAGAATGGTTCCTGGTATACAGCAGGTATTCAGCAAATGCATGTTGACTTGATCTGAATTGAATTTTAAAAAATCAGATATCCTCATTGATGAAATGCCATTAAGAACAAAAGGCTCTCTAACTGTGTAATAATGTTTGCTTTTTTCAGGAGATCTTTTTACCATTCTAGTACTAGGAGTAGAAGAGAGTAAGAGGGCAGATACATTCAACCTTTTATAATTGTGGATGCCTTTGAAGTTGGAGTATGTTAAAAGGAGTCACATACAGGGAAGTCTAGTTTTCTCTAGAGGCAAGATAAACAAGGTTCTTCCTCTTTGGAGTTCACACCTCCCACATCCCTACGTGATCTCTCTACTCAAGGCAGTGTTGGAGAATGACTGACATCATCAGTACAGGTGGGATCATGTGTTTTCTTCCACTTGAAGTGCTCTGCCATTTTATCTCCACCAATCCATGTCCAAGTTCAACCCAACTCAAAATCTCAATACTCCCAGGAAACCTTCTTTAAATCACTTCACTTTATTTCATTCATCGTTTCTTTTGACCCTACCTCCCAGCATTTAGGTACTGTATTTATTCATAAGCACTAAAATCCATATGCATATAAACACATCCTCATTTGCATCTTTGTAAGGTTATTTGCCTTTTTAATGCATACATTTCTAATTGACTCTATTGGTTATGCTGAATATTGTGCGTGTTCTCAGGTTGCCAAAACTCCTCTACTTCTTGGCTTTTATCTCTTCCAGGATGTCTCTCCATCCGTCTATTTATTCTTCCATGTATCCATTTATTTACCCATCCATTCAGCCATCTGTCTGTCTATTCATCACCAAACAAACAGATATCAGGAAGCTACTGTGTGCTGGGCACTGCACTAGATGCTAGGGACATCTGTAATTAAGGAGACAATATGTCCCACCCAGAATCTTTGGAAGAAACTGTGCAGAAGCTAAGCCCTGATTTTCTGATGTCTTTTATGCCTATGGAAATTTTAAGTCTACTTTCAAATTTCCCCTTTAATTCCTATTTATATAAGAGGCTTTGGGAATTTCCTCCTTACTGTGGAAACATCCCCCATTCATACCACTGTGCTGCATGCCCTCTCCCCTGTGGAACTGAAGGTTTCTAGCATAGTTGTGTTGAATGGAAGGGGGACACATCTCTGGAGTAGAACAGGAGAAGCTTTTTCTTCTGGTATTGTCAGGGGGTCTTTATATTGTTTCTCTAGGGCAGTGGCTCTCAAATGTTTTAACCTCAAGAACCCTTTATACTTTTTAGATTAAAAAATAATTTTTTAAATTGACAAAATAAAAATTTATGGTGCACAGCATGATGTTTTGAAGTATGCACACATTGTAAAATTTCAGAATCTAGCTAATTATCATATGTTGTGTTACCTTTCTTATTTATCATCTTTTGTGATGAGAACATTTAAAATCTACTCTGTTAGCAATTTCCAATATACAATATATACCCCACACCATTCTCCCACTCCACCTAGCCCTGGTAGCCACCACTCTATTCTCTGCTTTTATGAATTTGACTTTTTAAGATTTCACAATGGGCTGGGCATGATGGCTCATGTCTGTAATCCCAGCATTTGGGAGGCTGAGGTGGGAGGATCGCTTGAGCTCAGGAGTTCAAGACCAGTCTAACTGGCTGTTCAAGAGCAGCAACACAGCAAAAACTCATCTCTACTAAAAATAGAAAAAATAGCCCAGCATAGTGGCACAAGCCTGTAGTCCCAGCTACTTGAGAGGCTGAGGTGGGAAGACTGCTTGAGCCCCAGGAGTTTGAGGGTGCTGTAATTGTGCCATTGCATTCCAGCCTGGGAGACAGAGTGAGACCCTGTCCTGAAAATAAAATGAAATAAAATAAAATAAAATATTAGCATAAAGTCCTCTAGGTTTATCCATGTTGCTACCGATGACAGGATTTCCTTATTTCTTAAGTCTGAATGGAATTCCATTGTGTACATAAACGGTATTTTCTGTATCCATTTATCCACTGATGAGCACTTATGTTCATTCCATGTCTTGGCTATAGTGCTGGAATAAACATGGGAAGGAACTCTTTACACTCTTAAAAACTATTAAGAACACTAAAAGCTATACAAAATTTACTGTATTAAAAGCTAAAATCCAATAAAACACATATTTATTAATTCACTTTAAATAACACTAAGCTCATTGTGTGCAGCAAAGTATTTTAAAATAAAAAGTAACTATACTAAGTAACTGTGAATATATTTTCTAAAGCAAAAAATTCACAAAAAGAATGGCATTAATTTACTTTTGTGTAAATCTCTTTAATATCTGGTTTAATAGAAGACAGTTGTATTCTCATTTCTGCTTCTGCATTCAATCTGTTCAAGTATGTTGATTTGGTTGAATTATATAAATAAATCTGACCTTGCACAGATACGTAGTTGGAAAAGGAGAAATATTTTCATAGTCTCTTCATGTAATTATAAATATTCTTCATTGATATTATACTAAAATTCTATACGTGATCATTCTTAAAGATTATTTGCCATGTGAAGTCTGAAACCATATCAGTGTTTAAATGTCAGGAAGACATCAAGCTTTTGGTGGTAGATAGAAATTTTTCAAAATTCTAATTTTTATTTGAAGGATGAAATTTAATTATTGGAAACAAAGATGTCAGTTTTTTTGGAAGTATAAGGATCACTTAATTCATTTTTTGAGAAAATATCTACTACATATCCACATCTGGCTAATCATAATTTTCCACGATTCTTTCAAAAAACAGGTATTCCATGAAAAAAGTGGCTAGTTTAGCTTGCAACTGGAACAATACACGTGGGTGTTTTGTTTTTTCTGTAGACAACTATTGTCATTTGGCATATAGCAGAAGCACTGTGTGTGCACTTCCCATTTTATTATACAGAATATTTAAAAGATGTGTATTCAAAGTTGTGGTTTAATGAAATGTTTACTACTTCATCATGGACATTCTTAAGTGAGACGGGCACTTTTCTTTAATGTGAGTGAGTGCTGGGGAAGAATCTGAAGATTATTAGTACAGCATTATCGTATTGATCTGGGCTAAGGAATCAGTAGTTTTTATCTACCATTGCTGTTGGACCATCGGTGCAATGTCGGTGTAATGAAAAGGTAAATGGAATCACAGGATGATTGTGAACATAGTTTTGACCTTGAGGACCCCTTGAAAGTGTCTTGGTGGTTTCCCGGGGTCTTTGGACCATACTTTGAGAACAATTTCTTTAAGAGCATAATTTTATCAATATTAACAAGGTAGAGGAATTTTTGTTGAATCTAGAAAACTGATCATTCTATGTAACATATCTTCATGTGAAAAAATACATAGAATTCTCAACATCTGACTTATTAAGATACTTAGAAAATACACTCCATTTATAAGTTAAGTATGGCTTGCATATTTCAATGGTTTGTATAGTTCACCTGTCTCCTAATTTACATGATGCTTAGTTTCTTGGAAAGAAGTAGTAATTAAAAAACACTTAAAACAAAATTAACTTTTTTATGAGAATTAAAGGAAAGGAAAGAGATGCATTTCAGTGAATTAGACAAAAGGAAGGAGGCGATGCATTTCAGTGAATTAGATAAAATAAAGTCTTGTCCTTTTGCTATAATGTACTATTCCCAGTAAATATTTCTAGACAAAGTAAATATGGTAAACAAGGATTTACTTATAAACAACCACAAACATCACTGACAATGTTCATTCTAGCCACTCAGGACATTAACCTGCAGGTGTTGTTAATTCTATTCTCCATCTTTTTCATAATGGGAATTATTGCAAGCCACGTTTTTTCTTATTCTCAGTGATGGCCCAGATTTAGTATAGTCTTCAATCTTGACTGTATTATCTCATAGTACTCCCATTCCCCCATATTTAAGAGACACCTGCTGGGTATATGCCACTTTTCATTTGAAAGTTTGATTGCATATGTGATGAAAAATCCCATGTAAGTAGCTTGTAGTGTAATTGGCAGCTGGACTAACATCATATATGGGCCAAAGAATATACAGGTTGTCAGGCTCATGCCTGTAATCACAAGACTTTGGGAGGCTGAGGTGGATGGATCATTCAAGCCCAGGAGTTTGAGACCAGCCTGGGCAACATAGTGAGACCCTGTCTCTACAAAAAATACAAAAATTATCTGGGCATGGTGGCTTGCACCTGTGGTCCCAGCTACTGGGAAGGCTGAGGCTTCAGTAAGCCGTGATCACACCACTGCACTGCAGCCTGAGTGACAGTGTGAGACCCTGTCTCAAAGAACAATCAAACAAAAAGAAAAACATTTGATCTAAATGTCATAAAACAAATTAAACTGTATATTTTCTGTAGAATTTGGAAAACAGTAGTACTGAATATATTTTTATCATCACTATTAATGAGAAAAGTATATTAAAATAATGCTTCAGCCACTGAGATCTATTTCCCTATGCCAAACTGCTGCATGTCTTACATATTTGTCACCATTTCTTTGCAATTTCATTCACAGAAATGGAATATATAAGTTTAAGAAATAATAACCTCATCCATAATAATTCAATCTGATATTTTCAGTACAGAAAGTATTTATAATACAAACACATAAATAAAATGTGTATTTTTCAAGCACACATACAAGGACTTCACATGAACAAGTGAGAAGGGTTTTCTATTTAGAGGAATCAGAGGGAATAAGTACATAAATACACCATGCAAGAAGCCTCATGTAGATTGTTGATAATGTGCCATCAAGTAGGGAGTATGATTAACTCACCCCTCTGCATCTGAATTCAAAACACAAATTTAACATGTTAAGTAATTAGATAAGGGCTAGGTGTGGTGGCTCATGCCTGTAACCTCAGCACTTTGGGAGACTGAAGCAGGCAGATCACCTGAGGTCAGGAGTGCAAGACCAGCCTGGCCAACATGACGAAAGCCTGTCTCTACCAAAAAGTACGAAAATTAGCCGGGCGTGGCGGCGGGTGCCTGTAATCCTAGCTACTCAGGAGACTGAGGCAGGAGAATTGCTTGAACCCAGAAGCAGAGGTTGCAGTGAGCTGAGATCGTGCCACTGCACTCCAACCTGGGAGACGGAGCAAGACTCCATTTCAAAATAATAATAATAATAATAATAATAATAATAATAATAATAACAATAATAATAAGATATGATATATGTGAAGATATAGGATTTCAGCCATCGATAACTAATCTCATACTGTTCTGACTAGCTTTCACACCTGTGAAGTATGCCGACAATACTGAAAATCCAATTGCCTCTGCTTTTTTTCACATTCTTTTAACAAATATTTTATTATGTAATTTTTTGAATATTTGCAAAAGTATAATGAACCCCTCTACACTCATCACCTCCGAGATTCAACAATAGTCAACATTTTGTCAAACTTGTTTCATTTCTTCTTTCTTCTTCCATATCTTAATATAATTCCCATCTTATCATTCCATCCCTAAATCCTTCTGCATCCCTAAGAGGAGTATTTGCCTTTCTCAACGCACTGGATTAACACCACTTAAACATGAATAGTGAGTGTCTTTCACTGATTCTTTGTCTGGGACTCCTTGCGATGCTAATTGGTGTTTCCCAGGCATGTTTTTATTTAAAAGTAAAATACACACCCACACTTGATAAACAAATGTGTTCGTGTCATCTTGAAGAACCTGAATAGAACAGCAGATGTAGCCCTGGTTAGTTGGATGGTGGCTAGGGGATCAGCTTGCATCATGTATGTGGAAAATGAATTGTCCCACAGCATTCTGGGTACATGTCCCTCCACTTTTCTTTTATTTCCTTAAATTAAATTAAAACCAGCTAGAATCCTGACAGCCCAGATTAGTAAATGGGAGTGTTTATAGTTTGGCATGCCATGTTTCCCTTTCTTCTAGGATCCTGGATGAGTGGAGCTAACACTGTCCCAGGTGGCATGTACATCTGCCTCCCACCCCTAAGTGTACAGACACTAGTGTCTGAGCAGCCCACACTTCCAGCTGCCCACATGTTTGTGGGTGTGATTCTCTGGGGCTCCACCTGGCCAGTCAGCCTGTTGTGCCTGCTCCTCAGTTCAGTGGTAGAGAAAGGATGATCCCATGCTAGAGGTGCCAGCTGTGATCAGGGTCCTCATTCCTCACATTACACCACATGAACAGTCATCATTCCCAGGGCAAAAACATGGACTAGAGACTTGATATGATTTGGCTTTGTGTCCCCACCCAAATCTCATCTCAAATTGTAATTCCCATGTATCAAGGGAGAGACCCGGTGGGAGGTGATTGGATCATGGGGGTGGTTTTCCCCATGCTGTTCTCATGATAGCGAATGAGTTCTCATGAGATCTGATGGTTTTATAAGGGGTTCTTCCCCTTTTGCTTCTTCCTCTGTCTCTCCTATCCCCTTGTGAAGAAGGTGCCAGCTTCCCCTTCTGTCATAATTGTAAGTTTCCTGAGACCTTCCCAGTCATGTGGAACTGTGAAACTATCAAACCTCTTTCCTTAGTAAATTACCTAGTCTTGGGTAGTATCTTTATAGCAGTGTGAAAACAGACCAATATAAGACTCTCATAACATTATTCCTGTGCTCTATTTTGAAACCAACTCAATATACAGACTCTATCTCTTTGAATCCAGACTGGAGTTCCCTTTATTTAGACGTTATTTTATTTCTAGAGTCTCAAGGGCCTTCCTTGTCACTAAGGCTTGGTTGGAGAGCATATACCTCATATTGCCCTGATTCCCTGTGTTGGGACGCCAGGGGCCTGGCATATCAGCTTTTCTCTTCCAAATGCTTTGTATTTGCACTGCAATGAACCCTCTTTCTATAGTGAACATCTGCATAGCTGTGATCTTAGGATATAATAACCTGATTGGGTTACAGAATATTTTGTTACACTCTAACCCCAGGATGCTGGTTAACTATTTACTCTTCCTTTGCCTTGGGTGTTCCTTTGCAGGACAAAAGAAACTGAGTTTCTTTACATTAAAATGCGACATGATCGCACAAATATTTACAAACAAAAGATTGAGATAATCCAGTATATTTAAAGAACACATAATTTAAAATACACTGAGAGGAGTATACCCCTCAGTGTATTTATACTGAGAGATCTATACCTCTCAGTGTATTTTAAATTATGTGTTCATATATATATGTGTATATATGTATATCTGTGTGCGCGTGTGTATATACATATCTTCACTTGTACACATAGTACAAGTTGCCTGGATGGTTAACTCTTCAAGGATTGCTTGTAGCTGGGTTCTATTCCTTTCGAACTCCCTGCAGGGCAGCTTATGGTCCAACCCTAATAAACCTTGGTGACTGACTGCTTTTGGTGGTCAGCTTATCACCTCTGAAAGGTAGAGCAGCTCTTTGGTAACTCAAATACAATCTTGTTACTTACAACAAATAGCTCTGAAAGACCCACTGCTTAATCTGCAGGCAGGGGTTGCTAAGCAGCTGAAAAGTTGTGCACTGAGGGTTAGGCCCCTTGCCCCCATCTTCTCTGAGTGTTTCCTCGTAGCCCTCATGACTTTCATGCCATCTCCTAAACCCACATCTCAGTACTCACGGTCATTTCAAAACCCAGATGGAAACCTCCACTCCCCTTGCCAGGATGAGGACTTCCACTCCCCTTTCTAAAGTACAGGGCAGATCTGTCTTACTGTATGTCCTTCAGGTTAACGTATGTCATCTAATTATATTACCAATTTATATTTTACTGAAATTGTGTAACCTAAATAATATAGTGTGATGTTTTGATATACCTTGACTCAGTGAACTGGTTATGACAGACAAGCTAATAACATACCTATCCCTTCACATAGTTACCTCTTTTTGTGTGTGTGGGGAGAACACTTAAGATCCACTCTCTTAGAAAAGTTCAAGTCCGTGTTATAGTATTATTACCTATAGCCCCCATGCTGTACATTAGATCTGCAGAACGTATTCATATTGCATAAATGCAGATTTATACCCATTGAACAACATCTCCCCATTCCCCCCACCTCCTTAGCCCTGGTAGCCACCATTCTACTCTCTGCTTCTATGAATTTCACTTGTTTTTAGATTCCACATATAAGTGAAATAATGCGGAATTTTCCTTTCTGTGTCTGGCTCATTTCACTTAGCACAGTGTACTCTGGGTTCACCTATGTTGTTGAAAATGGCAAGATCTCCTTCTTTTTAAAGACTGAATGACATTCCATTGTATGTATATTAACAATTTCTGGTTTCTATTTTTCTAAATTTTCAATAGAGAGAGACTACATGATTCATGCTCTTTCAGGTTTCTCCAAATTAGGGCTATATTAGAATTGTCAACTGAACAATCATGAGGTTTCTAAATTTGGAAAGGACAGCTTTTTTCTTTTTCTTTTTTTTTTTTTTTTTCTGAGATGGAGTCTTGCTCTTGTTGCCCAGGCTAAAGTGCAGTGGTGTGATCTCGGCTCACTGCAACAGCTGCCTCCTGGGTTCAAGCGATTCTCCTGCCTCAACCTCCCAAGTAGCTGGGATTACAGATGCCCACCACCCCACCCGGCTAATTTTTCTATTTTTAGTAGAGATGGGGTTTCACCATCTTGGCCAGGCTGTTCTTGAACTCCTGACTTCGTGATCTACCCACCTTGACCTCCCAAAGCCTTGGGATTACAGGCGTGAGCCACTGTGCCTGGCCTAGCTTTATTTCTTATAAAGGGTTGCAGCCCGCAGGTGGACATTCTGACAAGATGGGAAGTGTAGCCTCTGGTCAGAAGCCAGAAACAGATGCTCAAGGAGGGACAAAGGGAACCTGGTGGTCAAAATATGTATTAACAAGCTATACGAGGATTCATGAATATTTATGAGAGGAGAAATATGCACATGTGCAATTGAGCTTCATGCCCTTTCCTGAGCATCAGGTACAAAAAACAGCAGAGTTAGCATAATTGAGAGGGTAGAGTTTTCTGCCCTCTGATGTCAAAAGGTGAAGGAGAGGAGATGAAAACCCTCACTGCATGTTCTGCATAGACTGGCCAGAGCCACTCTGTGGTAGGTGGTCTCTTATCAGGCAGAAAAGGAGGAGTAGCATCAGGCAGTTGGTTGATATCAGTAGTGGAGTCCTTTGAAAGGACTGGTTTTAGTTTAATCCTTAGGGAAGAAAACCCAATCACAGTTAGCGAAGTAGTAGGTACAGTGACATGCACCTGACCCCTGATCCTGTCATGACTGAGAACTTTTGAAGTTTACTCTGGGGTTGCCTTGGCCAAACAATGGTCTCTTCAGTCAGTTGGGGGCTTAAAATTTTGTTTTTAGTTTACGAGATCATGAAAATAGAACAAAATAGCATTTCTCTGCCCCACTAGAATTGTTGCAAATATACTACTCCTCAAATCTTATGGGTAGTTCAAGAAGTCCTCAGAGGGTACTGTCTGTGTGTTTGGAAAAGTGTTCTCTGTGGCCTTTTATCATCTGTCATTTTCTCCTTTCTTGCTTCAGATGTTGGGCTTGGAGATTGCTTACTTGCAGAAGGATTCCACAAGAGCCCTTCTGTCCTTTGCTGGGTTGGTGGCCTCTGCTATGATTGAAACTGCCTTTGCAAAAATTGTAACTGAGAAACTTATGACAGTGAAAAAGATCTGACCTAACCAACTCCATCTTGCTTCTAACCTCTAAATTCTCCTTGTTAATTCCTGGGCATAGGCTGAACTAACTTTTGGAGGAACTTTGTTTATAGTTTGAAACAAAGACGATAACAGCCATTTCCCAAAAAGAACTCCTTCCTATCTGGGGACTAGACTGCCTTTGTAAGATTAGCCAATTAGCCACAAGTCTATAAATTATGGTTTAGTTGTCATGCTGCTGGAAGCTGCAAGATTATGACCCTCCCCAATTGCTCCTGGGGATAACATCACTATTGTAAAACCTAAGCTCAGTGCTTGAGATATCTTGCAAACCCTGCACTTGATGGATCAGCCGGCACCACCCAGATGGATAAACTGGCTTCTCTGGTCTTGAGGCCCCCACCCAAGAACTGACTCAGCGTAAGAGGGCAGCTTCCACTCCCCATGATTCCATCTCCAACCTAACCAATCAGCATTGCTTATTCACTGACCCCTACCCACCAAATTTTCCTTAAAAACCCCAATCCTTGAGTCTTTGGAGAGGCTAATTTGACTAATAATAAGACTTCAGTCTCCCGTACAGTGGGCTCTGTGTAAATTAACTCTCTATTGAAATTTGCTTATCTTGGTAAATCAGCTCTGTCTAGGTAGCAGGTAAGGAGAACCCACTGGGTGGTTACATGAGACCTGCTGGGACTATGGAAACTTTTCCTAACCCCAGTATATGCATAACAAGTTTACACAGGGGATGCTTTCTGTTCCCTGTTTCTTCACAGATATGAATCTGCTGAAATTGTACACTTTGGTCTCAAAATCATGGGACGTTCATGTTGTTATTAGCTCTGGAATAGTGTCACATTTCCTGAAGTACAATTTCATAACCACACAGTAATATGAAAGCAACTCTATTTTTTATTTTTATCTACTGAAGAACATTAATCCCCAGGAGCACTTCTCATATCCACTTTCCTCTCCTCAGTTCTCTTGCATCTCACACTGCCTGGAGCTTCTGATTCGCTGTTCACTTCGACCCATCTGCCTTTATTGCTCTCATTTCTCCCCTTTCTTTGCTGTGGAGATCGACATAACATTCTTTGCTAAGACTTGGTCTTTCCTTTCATTCCTCCTCTAGGTCTTACCAGACTCTGTCCAGTCTCAAATTCTAAGAGATAAGATAACCTTTCCCTCTGAGGAGAACGGTGTAGCAAGGGAATGGTTTTGGCTATGATAGAATACTCTCGGGTGGGCTGGAGGGAGAAGAATATTTGTGGCCGTGTTTGCATGAATACATTTCACCCTGTTACCACAGAGATTGCTTTGGTGGTAAAGCGACTTGCAATAGAGGTTATGTGCAAGAGCCCTGGAGTAAAAAGTTCACCTTCAAGCCCTATCTCCACCACATATATATGCATCAAGACTCTGAGCAAGCTCCTTAACATCTTCAAGTTTCAGTTTCCTCATCTGTAAGATGGGCTTTGGTGAAGTTGAAGGAGATAATTCATGTAAAGTATTGATACAGGAGTTAAAAAGAAGTTATTTAGGTGGATAGTGAGGGTAAGAAAGTCCTCAGTAAGGTTCCCCTTTTAATAAAAAGCATCCCCAAATCATTTCTTTTCCAACAAAGAGCAGCCTGTAAAATTGAGCTACCGACATAGAAAGGCAAGCTAGAAGCTTGCACAGGTGAATGCTGGCAGCTGTGTCAATAGGAAAGGGGCTACCTGGGGACTAGGCATGTTCAAAATGGCGGCTCCGTCTTCCCTTTTCTTTGTCAACCACATGTACAGTAAGGAGTAAGCAACATGGCGCAGGCCAAATAGATACCCCACTTGCATAATAGAAGACTAGGGTGGGGCAGCCAGCTTCCTCCTGCGCTATGTAAATGTCACACCTAGTTCAACCAATCTTTGGGTCCTATGTAAATCAGACACTGCCATCTCAAACCAGTCTACAAAACTCCATGCACTTCACCACAGGACCAGAAGTCCCCTGTCTCTCACAGGAGAGAGAGCTATCCTTCTTTCTCTTTCTTTTGCCTACTAAACCTCTGCTCCTAAACCCACTTCTTGTGTGTCAGCATATTCGATTTCCTTGGTGTGAGATGACAAACCTTGGGTATTTACCCCAGACAAATGACACCACTTCAGTATTCAATATAGTATAAAGATACATGAAAGAGTGTGTTCATTGCAGCACTTGACAATAGCATATTGACAATAGCAAAGACATGGAATCAACTCAAATGTCCATCAATGACAGACTGGATAAAGAAAATATGATACAAATACACCATAGAATACTATGCAGCCATAGAAAGGAATGAGATCATGTCCTTTGTAGGGACATGGATGGAACTGGAAGCCATTATCCTCAGCAAACTAACACAGGAACAGAAAATAAAGAGGGCTCCACCCTTTGACCTCAGAGGGAAAGATGATCTTATCTCTTAGAATTTGAGACTGGACAGAGTCTGGCAAGACCTAGAAGAGAAATGAAAAGAAAGATGAAATCTTAGCAAAGAATGTTATGTCGATCTCCACAGCAAAGAAAGGGGAGAAATGAGAGCAATAAAAGCAGATGGATCTAGTCATAGAAGTGAACAGTGAATGAAAATTTGTGCACATGTTCTCACTTATAAGTGGGAGGTGAACAATGAGAACACACAGACACAGGGAGGGGAACAACACACACTGGGCCTGTCAGTGGGGTAGGGGAGGGAGAGCATCAGGATAAATAGCTCATGCATGTGGGGCTTAATACCCAGGTGATGTGTTGACAAGTGCGGCAAACCCCCATGGCACACGTTTACCTGTGTAACAAACCTGCATGTCCTGCTCATGTATCCCAGAACTTAAAATAAAATAACATATTTTTAATAAGTATTCAATAAATGTGAACTGTTACATTTTTGGTACAACATCTTCTTTCTCTAGATTCTGACAATTCTGGTCCAGCTGTGGAGAGAAGGCATTAAGTGAGACCAGAGGACAATCTGAGTAGCACAGGCCCTGCTGCACTTTCACTCTCTGCTTTCCTTTGGCCATGGCTGGGCTTCTGTGTGTCCTGTACTTCCTCTTTCCCAGGATGAGCTGTCTCCAAGATCCTTGGACAGAGACCACACCTGGGAGCAGGCACTACAGATCCCCTGACGGGGCTGGGCCTCTGCTGTTTTGAGGCCTCCTGCTGCAAGTGGAAAGACAATGGCCAGGGAGTTCTGAGTTTGAGATTTTTGTTTTGGATCCACACTGATTAATTTGGGCAAATCATTTCTTTGAGCCTCAGTTTCTCAACTTATAAAATAAGTATGTAAGAACTAAACATTTATTAAACTCTTTTATCTTTAAGACAATTATAATCCTTGTTGTTACAGGAACCACTGGGCATGGATTCCATTTCCTGGTTTCCCCGTGGACTATTGTTGCAATGTCTTCTCTCTGAAATGGCTCCTTTAGGTGAGTAGACCCCTGGGGCTGAGCATTCGTCACTCTGCTCCGGCTCATTCCTCCCTCCGAAGTTCCCCTAATCCCCAGCACATCATCATCAGAATTGCTCTATGCATACATTTATGATCTATGAATCATGAACCCAGCCGCAATAACTGAAGACAACCCAAGAAGTTTTTATTAAGTGAGGAATAAAAAGTAATTTGGTGCAAAGCACTTTTTCTCCTGCTCCAATATTTCTCAGCCTCTGTCAGTTCCGCTGGGCAAATAATGCATGCTGGCTCCTGCCTGCAGCCCACTGGCCTTAGTGCCTTCGCTTTGTCATGGCCACTGAAAGCCGGCCACTGGCAGCTCCTCATTGTGCCTCAATTGTTACTGTGCCAGGAATAAATAATGCACAAGTAGAATGTTTTTTCTCCTCCAAATGGTCACAAATGGCCTGCCACAGTGTAATAATGTATGTGAGCTTTCCCATAATGGACAAAAATAGGTGGCTTGAATTTTGCAATCAATACTTTGTTAGCTTGTGGCATTCTACTCTGTTAGAACCCTGTTTCCAGAGGATATCCTCTTCCTCTCAGAATGAATGCTTTACTTCTCCTTACCTACCCAGAGCCCATTGTTGTCAGGTTCGCTGACAACTCTGGCCTACTTAGACTACACCTAAATTCAATTACTCTGAATGTTATACAGTTTTATACTGCAATCTATTCTTTCAGTCGTACATCACTTTTTCCTGAGCTTGACTGTCAATTCTGAGTAGGAATTATATCTTTTTTTTTTTTATTATTATACTTTAAGTTCTAGGGTACATGTGCATAACGTGCAGGTTTGTTACATATGTATACTTGTGCCATGTTGGTGTGCTGCACCCATCAACTCGTCAGCACCCATCAATTCGTCATTTATATCAGGTATATCTTCTACCTCTTGGTACTGGGTAGATGGTTGACAGCCAATAACTTTCCAGCTTATAGATAAATTTTTGCATTCATAGTTATGGGTAAGAGGATAGGAGACCAAGATGGTGTGCTGATTAGTTTTTGCTGTACAACCAACAAACTCAGAATCTCAGTAGTTTACGCCAGTAGGCATTTACTTCCCTCTCATTGGTCTAAAGGTAGGCTAAGGTTTGGCTGGTCTCTGCTGGGTTTGGCTGGGCCAGGCTGGGTTCCAGATCGCTGGCTGGGTTGAGGTCTTCTCTATATGTGTTTATTCTGGGGCTCAATCTGAAGGGGACAAAACTTGTCATCCACTAATATTCCTCGTGGTGGGGGAGGTGGAAATCATTGTACTTGTACGTTATCCTTCATCCATAAATATTACATGGTTTAAAGCAAGTCACGTGGTTCAGGCGAGATGAATGAGGCAGGGAAATGACTCCACTCAGTGTGGGAAGCACTGCAAAATTCCCTATCAATAGGAAGTGAAGACCTGGGAACAAAAATCAAACCACCACAGATGGCTAAGCCATTATCCTTTCAACTGGATAAGACCCTGGAAAAGTATCCACTCTAGGGCCCTGCCTCCTGGTGTGTAGAATCTAAAACCTGCTGCTGCAAGGATGGTGTGAGGACCAGCAGCATCGACATCACTGGGGAGTGTGTTAGAATGTAGAATCTCAGGCTCCATCTGAGACTTCTGAATCAGAATCATCATTTTAATAAAATCTTCAAGTGATTCATACACATATTGAAATTTGAAGTTGTCTAAAACAGCATTTAAAACATTTGTTCCATGAGACCCAAATGGGTACTTTATGGGGAAAAATGCTTCTAAGGTTAAGTAAATTAGGGGTACTTAAGAACTTCTCAAAGCTTTCAACATGCTAATATACGCTGCAGATCTCTGGACAGGAGGCTGCATTCATTTCCTATGGCTGCCATAACAAGTGATCACCAATTTGTTTCCTTAAATCAACATCCATTTGTTCTCTCACAGTTCAAGAGGCCAGAAGTATAACAGTTTCTGGTGGCTGTTGATAATTCTTAGTGTTGCTTGGCTTGTAGCTGCATCACTCCAATCTTTGCCTCTATCCCTACCTGCCCTTCTTCCCTGTGTGTATGTCTGGGTGCCCCCTCCTCCTCTTATCTGAATGCCAGTTGTTGGATTTAGGGCTCACTCTATTCCGGAATGACCTCACCTTAACTACATATATCTGCAAACACCTGTTTTTCTTTCATTTATTTATTTATTTATTTTGAGATGGGGTCTTGCTCTGTTGCCCAGGCTGGAGTGCAGTGGTGTGATCTTGGCTCATTGCAACCTCCGCCTCCCGGATTCAAGTGATTCTCCTGCCTCAGCCTCCTGAGTAGCCAGGATTACAGGCGCCTGCCACCACGCCTGGTGATTTTTTTTGTATTTTTAGTAGAGCTGGGGTTTCACCATGTTGGCCCAGCTGGTCTCGAACACCTGACCTTCAGTGATCTGCCTGCCTCGGCCTCCCAAAGTGCTGGGATTACAGATGTGAGCCACCGCGCCCAGCCTAAGATCTTATTTTCAAAAAAGAACACATTCTGAGGTTCCAGGTAGACATGAATTTTGGGGGGACACTATTCAACTCACTGCAGAGGTGGGTGGTTGGATATAGAATGCAGCGTTCCTCTAACATAATTGTTCAGGGAGCCTTTTTTTTTTTTTTTTTTTTGAGACAGAGTCTCACTCTGTCGCTCAGACTGGAGTGCAGTGGCACTATCTTGGCTCAGTGCAACCTCTGCCTCCTGGATTCAAGTGATTCTCCTGCCTCAGCCTCCTGAGTAGCTGGGATTACAGGCACCACCACCATGCCCGGCTAATTTTTGTGTTTTTAGTAGAGATGAAGTTTCACCGTGTTCGTCAGGCTGGTCTGGAACTCCTAACCTCGTGATCCACCCACCTCGGCCTCCCAAAGTGCTGGGATTACAGGCGTGAGCCACCACGCCCAGCCTCAGGGAGCTCTTTCTTCACAGAAAAGCTCATGGCACAGACTTGGAGAAACGAGAATCAAAACTATCGTAGACATGGGGTTGTTGATTTTCTTCTGAGAGTTCTTTAAGAGTGAAACACTACAGGCTTAGTTCATAGATAATTCTAAAGTGATCCCAAGTCTCACCTGTGTTTATTTATCAGGTGGAAAACTTGTAGTCTACGGCTAAATATGGCACTCAGATATATTTTATTTGACTATCTCATAAGATTGTATTGAAAAGTAGCTTTATTCTCAGATGAGGTTTTGATATGATTATGTATTTAGGATGACTGATATTTAAAAGCAGCTAAAAAGTTACTAGTTCCTTTTTTTCATGAAAATCTTAATACTGGAAATTTACAATTAACTCACCTGTTAGTCTCTGATGGTATCTACTGTGAATCAAATTGACAGGATTAGAGAAGGGCAAGTTTGAACATCTAGTTTCTATTTTTTTAAACAAAATAGGTAATAGGTTTCCAAATCAGAGGGCCAATTTTTCTGGAGCACTGAGATATAGCGCTCAGATTTTTCCAGAATCATTTTTCTTGAATTATATGCTGTCCTGGAAATACAAGTTTTATTCCACTTAGCGGTCACTAACCATATGTCCATTTTTTTATTTGTAATAAAAAATTAATTGGTATGATCAGCAATTCACATGTAGTTGTGAGCAATAATACCGAGGGATCTCATGTATCCTTTTATCAGTTTCCACTAAATGTAACAGTTCACCAAAAACTATATTACAATATCACAGCCAAGATATTGACCTTGATACAACCTACAATCTTATTCAGGTTTTCAATGTTACTTGTACTCATTTGTGTGTGCATGTATTTAGCCCTATAGAATTTTATCACGTGGGTGGATTTGTATATCTACCACAGCCAAAGTACAGAACAGCTCCATCACCAAAAGGAGTCCTCATAATGCCCTTTTTGTATGTGCATTTGGAATTTAAATTTACCCAGCAAATTTTCCTGAGTCATCTATGCTCATGGAACCCTAGACATTATTCCACTTGGAATGTACAGTCTCCCTCATGAATTGGCCAACTGGGAGTGCCAGTCAGCAGCTGTGCAACATTACAAAGTCAAACTGGACAGCACCGGAGGCAAACCCATGCCCTTGGCCTCCTTAGCATCAGGCACTAACTAACTCAGCTAACTGGCCAGAGATAAGGACTTCATTTCAAATAACAAATTAACAGTTTCCCATAACTCCATTAATGCATGGCTGTGATCCCATGAAATTGCATCTCTGACAAACTGGCTGCACTAAAATTTACTCTATGTAAAATGATTGTGCTAATTACTTTCTCTTTATGCTTTTATAATCGGCTGCCTGGCAATAACATTTGCAATGTAGTCATGCACTAATGAGAAAAGCCATCCAATCTGATGCTGCAGGTCATTAGTAAATGACTTTAGGGGTCAAAGGGTAATTTCCCCCTTTGGTGCAGTTGGAGAGACTGGTGGAACAAATGTCTTTTCTTTTTCTTTTCTTTTCTTTTTTTTTTTTTATTTTTGAAGCCTGAAGTACTAACCAAATCTGGAGATTGATAGGAGAGAAAGTTTGTCAAGGCTGGGGGCTTTTAATAAGCATTCTCAACTTTTCCCTCTTTAGAAATGGGTCTCAGAAAGATTAATAGGTTTCTTCTAGCTGTTCTCCACATCCCATTCCATTCTTCTTCTTTCTCCCTCTTCCCTCCGCTCCTTCACACACACACACACACACACATACACACACACACACACAAACCCAGTGCTTACATGCTATTTTAGGGCCTGTTTATTTTGCACTCACGCTTCTCAATAGGAATGGTATTTTCTATATAGTATTTCAATTTTGTCGGGGCATGTTTTTGGACTTCACAATAAAAATGAACCAGGGCTAAGAATATTAGACATCCAGCTATATAGAGAGCTGTGTTGCACACCAATGAATTGATCCCCATTCTGTGCATCTTTCAAAGGCTCCACCAATAGTATATAGAGATTAAAAATCTGGTTATAACGGTGAAACCCCATCTCTATTAAAAATACAAAAAATTGGCCGGGTGTGGTGGCGGGCACCTGTAGTCCCAGCTACTCGGGAGACTGAGGCAGGAGAACGGCATGAACCCAGGAGGCAGAGCTTGCAGTGAGATTGCGCCACTGCACTCTAGCCTGGGCAACAGAGTGAGACTCCGTCTCAAAAAAAAAAAAAAATCTAGTTATAATAAACGAAACTTTGGAACCTAACTTCATTATACTAACCAATATGAAGTATTTTTGCATGGTTTTAATCAACACCGACTTTTTCAGTAATGTAACTGCTGTGTGTATTGAAAAATGATTGTATTTTACTTTGTTCTGGAATGTGAGTTGTCCAATGTTTTGGGCAATTTGCATCACGATGGCAATGGCCCTTGAGGATAGAAATTGCTAACATAGCACGTTTACGTCTTCAGCATTTGGAACTGTCACCTGCGTGGTGACTCTGGGTAGAGGTGCTGATGACTCCATTATATCCTCTAGTCTAGTTGTGCTTGAGCAATGGCATTTTGAAACACATATGATCTTACTCAAAGTTACTTTTTCAATTAATTTTTTCCTAAAGGTGTACGAAAGGTATGTAGGTAGGTTATGTTATCATTAAATTTTGCCTTGAGATAATAAAAGTTTTACAAAGGATTTAATAAGGAAGGTGCTGGGCTTTCTAGAGGCAAGAACTACTGCTTTAGAAGAACTACATAAATGTTAAAAAATAATAATAATGACAGACTTTGTCACCTGGGTTCCTCTAACAGCTGCCAGACTGGTCCTTCAACTTCAGTCTCATCTCTTTCCTAGCTCCTTCCTCAGGTTTGAGTGCACTTTCTGAGATGAGAGCATCTCCCTGCCTCGTGGCCCTTCATCACATTCAGGCGTTCTTCATCTGGGGTCTTCACCTGGGTAGAATTGTATGGCAACGCAGCTGGGTTTCTTTGTAATCATATGTTATACGATATACATACAAAAGCATTTTTCTGGACAGAGGTCCATAGGCTCCATCAGACTTCCAAAGGGGTCCATGGCAGGAAAAAGGGTAAGAATCTAGATCAAGTTAAATCTTTTGTAAGGTCTAAACACCTTTAGTGAACTGGCCCTGCGCACCTGCTCGTCTTCATTTATCACCCTTTTTCCTCCACCATTCACTTACTCCCCCTACCATACACATCTGAGTATCATTCATAGGTCCTGAGGAGACCATGTTCTTAGCCTTGTACGCCTGTGGTTGTAGCCTTTGGAATGCTCTCCTGATTGCCCTCGCCTGCCTCAAGTGTCAGCCTGGGTGACAGCCTTCAGAGGAGGCTCTCTCCACTCACTCTGCACTGGTGCAGATTTCCATCTGAGCTGTAACCATGGTGTTTTATGATCATCAATTTGGAGCTGTTTTCCCAATAGATATTAAGCTCTTTGAGGTTAGAGTTCTTGTCTTCTGACCCCTGAATCCTCTGAGCCTAGCAAAGTGCTTGGCATGTAGTAAATGCATAATAAATGGTGTCAAATGCTGGTATAAATGCATTCATTTAGGGTAAGGTGTTAGTTTTGGTGTGCCACAGCTCCATGGATATAAGCTGTGGCCAAAAAGTACCAATAAAGAAAGAGCCTGAGACTAAAGGTTTCAGAATACAGGAAAGCAGCAGAAATGCTTTTGCTACCTGGTAATGACAGGGTCATTTTTAAACCTAAACCTTAGACTAGTGCATTTCTCTTTTCTAATATTCTGATATTTTATTCCTTCCCCTCCATCTTTTCCCCTTTGATTGACATTGTTCTCTGTTACACTAGGGAAAGGTATAAGAGGAAGTGGGGAAGAAGTAGAGAATATCCAGAGACGTGACAAAGGTCACATGGGACCTGTTTGTGTGATTCCCAAATATTTAATTTTTCTAAATCTATGGGATCCACAGGGAAGGGCAGATTGTTACTGGTAATCAGGAAAGGAGTTGGGGTACACAACTAGATTGATACGGGCAAAACTAACGTAGTGTGTGGTAATGCAAAATCTCAGAAGCTGAGGGAAATGGTGAGAGGAAATTCTAGGCATTTACAAAAGCTAAAAAGAAGGCTTGGGCTTCCCTTAAGTCTTGGAATTGAGGTTTGGGTCAATTGCAACCAGATCTGAAAGGGGTACGAGACCCTGCCTGACATTGGGTTATATGATTAAAAAAAACACATTTATAATAATATTTTTCAAATACACTGTCAGAGGTGAAGGATTGACGTGCCACTGGCACTTTTCCTTATACTTTCCTCAAAGGTTTTCACTGCTGGCCTTTAGAGGAGAAACTCGTCAAGACTATTCCCTCATTGTTTTAGTTAGGGTGAGATGAAACTGTTTTCATAAAGAGATTCAGTGATAATTCAGTGGCTTAAAAAAATTGTCCACTGTATCTTGGATAGAAATTGTCCACTGTATCTTGGAACAGTCCTGGGTGAATGTGCCAGGATGCTGGGCAGCTCTGTTCCAGAGATCATTCTGAGGAGTCCAGAAGCTTCTTTTCATCTGGTTTCTGTGACATCCCCTAGTTCAATGCTCCTCAAAATTTAGCTGCAGATGGATCACTTGTGGAGCCTGTTAAATGCAGTTTCTGATTCTGGATGTTAGTTATTTGGCTGTTAGTTACATGCTCCCTGGTGCAAGGGACACCTAGAAATGAAGAGCCTGTGTAGAAAGCTGTGGTCCCAAGCTATAGACTGTGACTATGGGGGAGACAAAGGGGGACATTGGTGGTGAATGAGCAGATTCTGTTGCTCACTGTTTGCTGGATCCTTCTCTAGTAGCCAATTCTGCAGAGACATTACGTAGGACAACTAGCTGCCATTCTTTCACCTGTGATGTTATAATGTGTTGGTTGCTAATAACAGGTAGAATATGAGAAGATCCAAGTTTAAGAACACATCTAAATTTGTGTATGCAAACTCAAGTTTTTCCTTATAGTAATCTCCCTTGTACATGCTGATACACCTCCTTGGGTAGAAGGAAGATGAGTGGAGTTAAAACTAGTGTGCCCATGTGGTGGGTAATTTTGTGTCACCTTGACTGGGCTAAGGGAAGCCCAGATAGTTGGCAAAACATTATTTCTGGGTGTTCCTGAGAGGGTGTTTTCTGGAAGAGATTGTTAGCATTTTAATCAGTAGACTGAGTAAAATGATCTAAGACCCTTAGCAGTGTGGCATTATCCAGTCCTTTGAGGGCCTGAATAAAGCACAAAGGTAGAAGAAGGATGAATTCTCTTTCTTCTTGAGCTGGAACATCCATCTTCCCCTGTCCTTGGACATTGGAAGTTCTGGTTCTTTGGCTTTTAGCTCCCACCTGGTTCTCAGGTCTTTGGCCTTCAATTGAACTATACCCTGGCTTTCCTGGGTTCCCAGCTTGCCGAAGGCATATTATGGGACTTCTTAGCTTCCATAATTGTGTGTGCCAACTTCCATACTAAACCTCCTCATATATATCTGTATATAATCTATTGCTTCTGTTTAACCCATAGAACCCTGACTAATATAGCCAGCAAAACCACCTATGAGCCTCACTCATTCCTGTGACAAATATTTAAAGAACAACTATTTGAAAAGCACTGAACTTGGTGTTGGGGATGTAGCACAGAACGGGATAGTTGGAGGAGACTGCATGAATTCAAATTCCATCCCCACTGCTTGGCATTGAACAAATTAGTTACCGTCTCTGCTACAGCTTCCTCATCTGTAAGATGGTATGATAATGATATCTCATAGGTTATGATGAGGATTCACTGAGATAATGTATCAGTCCCACTTATTATGTCTGCCCTCAGGAAAGTTACACTTTTAACATTTCTCGTTATGTGTGTCCCTGCAGAAAATCAACTGAGAATCACTGCTCCAGGGATTGTAGAGACCTGGACCCCCAAAGTTATGTGCCCTCCTGAAAGCAAACAGTGGGGGTCAGCTGGCTCTGGCCTGGGGCTTGTGCCATTTTTGATCACTACTGTGGAGGGAGGAATGGTTTCTTTAGTAGGTGCAGAGGTTCCATTTAATCACCAGCTTTCAACTTTCTTTCTTTGATGAGGTATAAACATTTTGTCAACCTTTCTGCATCACCTCAATTTTGTTTCTGATGTTGGAGATTACTCTGTCAACCATGGAGTGAACTTACTAGTAGTTGGTGGTCCTTCATTTCTTGTATGTCCCCAAGAATTTCCTATTTACAGGAGTTAAGTGACCTTAACTTGTGGAGGTTTTCTTATTATCCATTTGAGTTCAAGACTTCTCTGTGCCACCCTCTCTCACACTGCCACAGCTCGTCTTTCGAATTCTGTTCTACGTGTCCTTACATATCATGACCCCAGTGATGTGGAATTTTTACTTGGACTAAAGCTACAAAATAAGCCCCAGTGTTATGGTAGGTGGAACCTAAATAGAATGCTTCAAAGTCATGTGTCAACTTTATGGCTCCTTGGTAATTTTCTGATTTTTTCTTTCTTTCTTTCTTTGTTTTTACTTACTTAGAAAACAGGAGAAAAATGACAAGGAGGTTTAGGATATGTGTACATGTTGGACACTGTCTTTCATGGATCATACCCTCCTGTGTCCGTCCGATGGAATCCATGGTTCTCTTCCTTAGACATGTATACATACGCAGCAGCAGACATAACTTAACAGAAAATTCCAGTTGTTTTAAAGATCTCTTTAAGTCCATGAACTCCAGGCCAAGAAAACATCAAAATGGGACATCCTTAGAAATGCATAGTTAGTGACAAATATGTGATATATTTCAGCCTATATGCCAAAGTTTTATTTCAAGCAAAACAAGTCAACATGGATTTTATTGAAGGACATTCAGCATTTATTTATTTCAGTCATATTTTTAAGCAACCCTTCAAAACCCACTTTATTGATTGAGTGCCATTAAATAGGATTCTACCATTTAAAATCTCTTTTTACTTACTCAGGACTATAATGACTGAAGCCCATCAGCAGTGTTGTTACACATGATAACATTGGCAGATCCATCAGGAAATGTATTACCAGCTCTCCTAACTGGTTCATTTAATTGAATCATCTTGTTGTGTTTCTTGGATCATCTTCTCATCATCTAGGACTTTAATCGAATGGCAAAAGTCATCTTCATGCATATGGTCACTCAGAGGTCTATAAACTTGTGCAATTAGATAACTTACAGAAATTTTGTTTTTGTGTATTTTTCTCTTCACATTCAAAGAAGGTAGATAGTATTTTGACCTCCTATGCCTTAAGAGCAGAGTAGACAGTGGAAGTTGCCTTTAGAATATTTTTCCTTAGGTTTTGCATTCTGAAAGTAGGAGAAAGAGATGTATGTTGTAGGTAGGGGAGATGTGGCAGACTGGGAGAGATTTCACCAAGAACTAGGGAGGTCTGCATGGTCACAGACCACCTCCTTCTCAGCACCTGGAGAGAAGACAAGAGCTTGGATGATGAGGGGATTGGAGAAAGGGGATGGCTGTTTTGTCAGCCTCTTGTAAGGACAGGTTTAGGACCCCCAGACACCTGCCCTGGTCGGAGCTGGACTTCAGGGCATTATGTACATGTCTGCATTAACTCTTGGGAACCCAAACCAGAGGCCTTCCAGAAATATTTTCCTCATGCCTGGGACATTCACAGGGATCTAGGGGAGAAGAGTATGAATAATGACCACAACTGAATTTCCTACCAGAACAGTCATGAAGGTGGGGTGGGATGTTAGAACCAGACTTATTGTAATTTCAGGAAAATAATGTTCTCTATGACATATCCTGTACACCAGAGTTTGTGCAGTAAGGTTCACACACAGAGGGATGCAGATGCAAGTTCTGCCTTCATGGCGCTCATAGTGAGCTAGGACAAGTAAGATATAAATACAAACTGACATAGGCAGACATAAGAAATTATGGGAATTCAGGAGAAGGAAAAAAATACGTTGGAGAGATCAGGAAAAGTCCCATTGAAGAAGTGATTTTTGAGCACATTTTGAAAAAGTGGTACAATTTAGATATATGTAAATAAGAAAGAGATATTTCAAAGTAGGGAGTTACGTGAGCAGAAGCCTAAAGATGGGGCATTGTGACGAATAAGAGTAGCTTGGTTAAATTGTGGGTTGCAACAAAGGGGTAGTGGGAATAATCTCTGAGAAGATAGGCTGGGATTATGCTGACAGTTTTTAGAGGAGACAGGATGCTCCAATGGAAACATAGAGATGGGATCCATATCTTGCGGTCTATATGGACTTGGGTGAATTTCTTAATCTCTGAGTCTCAATTTTTTTTTTTTTTTTTTTGCCTATGGAGTGGAGATAATAATACCTTGTAGGGTGTACTTAGAATTAAAATAATAATGATGACAACAATGATGATTGATGCCACTTATTGGGCATCAAGGAATCTGTGTCTGGCATGCACTGGTGCTCAATCAAGGTGTCTGTTGTTGTTATCATTATGACTCAGCTATTCAAAGTTCTGTACTAGAGTGTGAGGAATCTGTGGTACATATATTGGTGAGTACTAGACATTGCTAGTGTTTATCCAAATTTCTACTTCTTTCCCCCTGAGTACATAACTCCTTGAGATTAGGCATGGGCCTGGGACTTGCAAAGACCAATAAGATGTGGGTGGAAACAACATGCTACTTCCTTACAGAAGCATTTAGGTGATGGTGCACAAGTCTCCATTCTTTCTTTCTCTGCTCTGGAAAGCCTTGAAGCATTGCTTTGAGATGAAGGTTCAGATGGTGTGGGAGCTTCTGGCAGCCTGAGTCCTTGAGTGATTATGATCCGCAGGGTCCCCGTCCCCTGCTAACTAGTGCAGACATGTAGTAGAAGAGAGAGAGATAGAAACCTTTGTTTTTAAGGTCATTGAGATTTGGGGAGATGTTTGTTACTATGACAAAACCTAGCTTGTCCTGACTGATGCATCTTTGATGCAGTTTGTCAATGCAGATGTAGAGCATTGTTTTGTTTAAAATAAAGAGATAGTTGGCTTCTCTTTTTAGCTCAGTCCTGTCAAGTATGATGAATCCCTGATCCCTAAAGCCCTTCACTGTCACACAGTCCTTGGACAGTAAGCTTGTTTATCAACCTCTTGTTTTCCTACACCTGGAAATCTTACCTCTATGGTTCACATTCTAATACCTCAAGCCCATTCTTTAAGCAGTTATCTTTTTAACCTCAAAACCCATTCATTTTATCTTCTTTTCTTTCTCCTTAGCTGTAGCACTAATCTGTTTCCATTTTGTTTCTTATTTGTCAGTTAATTGGTCTGTTTATAGCAAAAACAATGGAATTTGAGTTTCTCATCACTGGGAGGATTTCTATTATTCCAAACCAAAATGGTGATGACAAAAGCATGTATGGGATGTTCCCTATATAGCAGACATATGACAACTAAGCACTTGCCATGTACTAGCTTAGTTAACCTTGACAACACCCTGTAAAGTAGGTACAGCTATTTCTCCCTATTTCATAGATTTTAGAGAAACTGAGGCACAAAGCAGCCAACACAGTTAGGAAATGATGGAACCAGGACTCACACGTAGGGATTCAGACTCTGGAGCCCATATTCTTAAATGCTGCATCATACTACCTCTTTGCAGGGTCCAGCTATTATTTAATCAAAAGAATCTCTTTCTTTGTGCATTCCTGTCAAGATGTCTCACCAGGTATTGTTCAATAGGTTGGTTATCTCCTTTCCTGACTCTTTCTGTCTTTCTTTTCTTCCAAAGATATTATTATGTTAGGTATCTCCCCTGATTCATATATACTAAATTCTGTTTTTAAAGTCTCAAAGAAATTATAATCTATTTGGAGCAATTTCCATTAAATTTTATGAAATTATTATAGATTGAGTTTCAAGAAAACAGCTGAGAGCTAAGTTATCTGGTACAGCCTAAGTCTGAATGAGCTGGGGAAAGGGCGGTCAGTGTGGCTTGGATTAAATAGGGAATGCTTTGGAGATCTGAGCCTAGAAGGATGGGAAGGAATCGGATAGTAGAAGGGAGGAGTGATAGGCAGGAATTAAACTGAATCTGTGATTTAAGAGTGGATAATCAGAGTTTTTGCTGAGAAAACATGACAGTAGTTAACTATCACAGCATGTAAATGTGCTTGTGAGAATGATTTCTTTGAAACTCCTTTTCACTGTATCTTAAAATAACAACAAGGCTTCCAAATTATAGATACAGAAATTACAGAAATAGAGCTCAGGAAGACAGATTTTTTATGGGAAAGTATTATTCACAGGGAGTTAAAAGCTTTTATGCTTTATAGAAGCTCTTAGGGTTGAAGCAAATCTAGTGTTCATTTATAGCCTAACTCATTTATGCAGTGCTGGGGGATTTTGCAAATGCAACCTCAATTCTGCCCTTCCCTGAACTCAGAGAATGCCTGTATTTGTTCATAAAGGTGAATTTCTTTTTGAAGAGCGATTTGATTTAATTTTTGTTTTTCATGAAGCCTATTACTACGTGTGTAAAATTTTCAAGCATCCACAGCTCTGTTTTCTCCTTCTGTAATGAGGGAACTGTGCATTTATCTGTGCTTCTGAGTGCCTGATTCCCAGTCACAGTCATGCTTTCGGAAGGAAAAAGCAGTCACCCTTGGAACTAAAATCTCTTTTTTGAGTTTTCATGAAGATCTGCCAACATTTACCAGAATACAATTATCTTGGTAATCCCAGCGTATTTACTGAATCACCAATGGGAATCCAGTAAACTACCTCTTTCAATGCTCTCCTTTTATTGAGCTTAGAATTGTAAGAGGGTCTTGGCCACCATCTGATCCCACCACTTTATTTTACTGGTGGGACTCCAAGATCTGGGAGAGGCGAGTCCCATTTGCCCACAGCTAGTAGTGATAGAGATGAGGAGTTGGTTCTCTAGTCACCAGCCCTCCCTTTCCCATGCTCTGGGCTGCCTTGGGTCTCCTGGTGAGATGGTGCTCTGAGAATTGTGAATGGATTAATGACTCGTTGATTGTTAAAGACTTCCAAGGAAGAGGTAACAGGGAGGAAGCAGATTTCATGATCAGGAGCAGATGACACCATCAGGATTAGTTTGATCCTTCCACAAATCCAGCCTTTTTTCCTCTTGATTGCGTCTCAGTGGTGATTGGGTCTCAGAGCTAGAGTGTTACGGGAATATAGTAACAGCTTTGTATAAAATGGTATGTGAATCAGCAAGCACCTACTGAGTATGGACTCTGTTTCCAGCCCTCTGCCGGGTGTTATGAGTCATGGTGAAGGATAAGCCATCGTCCTGACTCAGAAGGATAGGACTGTGTATTTTGGGGAGGCACAATTAAGCAATGTCAAGGAAGAGCACATGTAATCAGAGTTTCAGTTATATGGTGTGTATGCTGCAGCAGTTCAGAGGAGAAGATTGGTGTGGTTGGAACTGCGGGCAGCTTGGCAAATCTTCATGGAAGAAATGGGGCTTGAGTGGCACCTATTGACAAATATCTAAAGACAGTAGTACTAGGATGCCCCCACCCACCCTAAATCTTCTCTTTCCTGACTCACTCATCCCCATGTCTACACCCTACCTACGTTCATGACTTCCCAGAACAGCTCTGGCTTCAACTAAGTTTCATTTTATTCAATTATGTAATTTATTGTGAAACCAAATGTGGTTGTTTAAATTAAAGTGACTGAAGACCTTTTATATACGTTCAAAAAATGAAAATCCTTTAAAGCAAATGGGACACTTTCTTTTGTTTGAAGAATATGATGGCAATACTCATTATCTGTCCTCACCCATTTCTAATGCTAACGTATTACATTTTTAGTTTATGGTTTGCACTGTGACTCCTCAAACAGTATTTTATGTGATCACGAAAGTAAACTGTAAAGAAAATAGGATATTGTTCTTGTTACTATTCCTGTTTTATGGATGAAAAGACTGAGATTCAATGAGGTTAGGGGCTTTGCCCAAAGGTGTGTAGCTGAGTGATTGCAAAGGGATTTGAGTACAGACCCTCTGAGTTCCAGCACAGGGTTTCTTTCCATGCCCTCACCCCCAAATTGCTTGGTTAATTGTTTTAATTGGCATTTTTATTCTGTGGTTCTTATTCTTTTATTTCCCCAAAGAATAAAGACAAAAATCAGCCAATATAGTACAGTCTTCGTAGCACTATTTGAAGTACATTTTTCAAAGTCTACAAGTGTTGATGAAACTTTTGGAATCACAAGAGCTTTTACGAGTTCCAGCCCTGATATTTGGTTGACTTTAGTCTACCAGAATTGATCCTTTTCTGTAACCTTCTTTTCAGTGATACTGAATCCAAGATGTTTTCCAATTGTGAATTTTCTGATTCTTTCCCATTTCATTATTTTTACCCAGGCTCCTAAGAAATTGGAAATCACTCATCACTTTTTGTATTCATGGCAGATGGTGGAATATTTTTATAGTTTTCCAAAAAATCACCAATGCTACATTCTGCAATGGCTGATATTACAGAAACGTGACATCTGAAGCTTTAAAAATTTGCAGCAAACCACCATGGCACATGCATACCTATGTAACAAACCTGCACTTCTGCACATGTATCCCAGAACTTTAAGCATAATAATAATAATAAATTAACATCACAGAAGAATTGTGTGCTTTTTCAGTGTTCCTCAACATATATGATCTCTGAAGGCAATTTTTTTCTCTTGTGACAAAGTCATGAAATAAGTTTCTTGTTTGTTTTTCATGACCAGTTAAGTGCCATGTTTTAGCATTTTTGTGAAGCCCTAAACCAGGCATTTATGTTATGTACGTGTGTGTGTGTGTTTATTAACGGGGACCAGAAGACAAATTGGAAACACGGTCACTATTCTTGAAGAGCACTCAGTCTGTTTGGGGACACAGAATATTCCCTTTTGCAAGTGTCATTAGTATTGGTAGTCACTGCTATCATATGATGGTTAATTTTAAGTATCAGTTTGGCCGGCCGTGGGATACCAGATTAAATGTTGTTTCTGAGTGTGTCTGGGAGGGTGTTTCAGGATGTGATTTGCATTTGAATTGGTGGGCTCAGTAAAGTAGACGTTCCTTCTTAATGTAAGTAGACATCGTCCAATCCATTGAGGACCTGAATAGAACAAAGGGTTGAGGAAGGAGGAACTCATTCCTTTTTTTCTGCCTCCCTGTTTGAGCTGGGACATATTGTATTTTTCCCATCCTCAAGCTGGGATTTGCATCATTTCGTTGCCTTGGTTCTTTGGCCTTTGGAGTTGGACTGAATTATACCACCAGCTTCCCTTGATTTCCTGCTTTCATATGGCAGATCGTGGACTTATCAGCTTTCACGATTGCATGTGCCAATTTCTCATATATGTAAGACTTATATATGTATATGTGTGTATGCATGTATGTGTGTATGTGTATATGTGTATATATACTTTTATATATAGTGTGTATATGTATTTGTATATGCATGTATATGTATTGTGCTTTCTGTTGGTTCTGTTTCTCTGGAGAACTCTTAGTAATACATTACTCACTTAGGGAGAATTCAATCTTTCAAAATATATTGAGGAAGGCCATTCTTTGTGGCAAAAAGCCATAAACAATGTTTTCTTTGACCCTTGGTGCTTATGCTCTGGGTGGATTTTTCATTAATTTAACAAAAAATTATGATACAAGGAAATGGGAAATAAGTGACTGAAGAGAAAACATGCTCCAATGAGGGAGAGAGCACTTCTGACAGCTGATCATGAAGGTAATCTTGGAAAAGTTTGTATTTTAAAAATATCTTGAAGAATGGAAGGCTTTTTGATAGATGGAATTGGAAAAAAAACCCTACTGGCCTGTAGAAAATACTGAATGAATGAGTGAAGAATGAATGAACAAATGGTGGACCTCAGGGTATGCTCTGAGAACAGCCTGGCTGGGAGAGAAGGTGTGTGTGGGGCGAGGGGTGGTAGAGAATAACAGGTATCAGAACGTTTGCTACTCAGAGCTTTCTCTCACCATTCATGACTTCACTGTAACCAAAATACAGTGTCCAGATTTACTGTCTGTTTTATTTTTTGAGGACAGTGCTACCCATACGGACTGACTTGTTTGAGGACGGGTTGTGAGGGCTTGGCAAGGGTGAGATGGCAGACACGTATTCCTTGTGCTTACACTTTATGCTCAAATGATTCTATTTATTTATACATCTACTTGAAAAAGCTTCCAGTAACCCAGAAACTTCTTCTGTTATGGCCAGACACAAAAACGAGTTTTAATATGTTTACCTTCAGAAGGGCTCCATTTTAATCAGGTAATTGTGTGCCACTCCACATTGGGTTTCAAGGACATGCATATGAAGTTTGAGTGTTGATAAACCTTTCAAGGCCGGGTGGCATTTGGAAGATACGCTCCAGGATGGCCATTCTGACCAGTCAGTGCCCAGGCCTGTCAGTTGTGTATTTTATAAATCATCCTCCAATGCAGGTATAAGTGAAATACTTTGTATTACTCTGGGCAAACCATTCACCTAAAAAATGCCATGTTGCTGATATGTCATGATTAGCAATACGCCATATTATACTGAGTGAGAATCATTTTCATCAATATTCTGATTTTTTAATGGGTAACTACATTAGAAATTCACAGTAGTAAAATCACGCCTGATGCTTGAACAATAGAAGCAGATTTTAACTTGTTATGAGCATAACATGACTAAGGTGAAGAAAAAAAATTAAAGAAGCCTCTCCCACATGTATGGCCTGTGGGAGGTTACGTGATGTGTTTGAGGCCCTGGAGCCAGATGAACTGGGTACAAATCCTGACGCTGCCATTTGCTAGCTGTGTGACCTTGGACAAGTTTCTTAATTATTCTGTAAAATGAGTATGACAATCATTTTACTTAAGGCTGTCCTGAGGGTTAAGTAGTTTAAGCATGGAAAGCCCTTCAGACATTTCTGGTACATAGTAAATGCTCAATCAATGTAAGTAATTACATTACGTATCCTTATGATTACATTCATTTTTTTTGGAGTACAACTAAGAAATACATTGCTCTAACACATACACACATATAGATAAGGAACAAGAAATATTTTTCTTATAACACTTTTTATAATTACACCATCATTTTGGTTATGCCTGAAGATCTTATTACCAAAGTATACTTCCATTTTTATTAAAATTTCCCAGCTGAAAGTGGAGAGTTGCCTTTCTACACTTACCTTCTGTCCCTGCTTCCCATGGGTGCTGAGAGCTTGGCATTTTGCAAAATTGCTTTCACATTCTTTTCTTAAAAAAACATTTTAATTTATTTTTATTTTTTGAGATGAAATCTCACTCTGTCTCCAGGCTAGAGTGCAGCAGCAGGATCTCGGCTCACTGCAGCCTCCACCTCCCGAGTTCAAGCGATTCTCCTGCCTTAGCCTCCCAAGTAGCTGGGACTACAGGTATGCACCACCACGTCCAGCTAATTTTTTGTATTTTTAGTAGAAACAGGGTTTCACCATGTTGGTCGTGCTGGTCTCGAACTCCTGACCTCAGGTGATCCACCCACTTTGGCCTCCCAAAGTGCTGGGATTACTGGTGTGAACCACTGCGCTAGGCCCACATTCTTAAACTGTTAACTCACATTCCCCAAATGTGGAAGGGGGTCTTTCCACCTTAAAAAGGGTAATCGTAATGTTCTCTACCACCTGACATGGAATGCCAACATGGCTGATGTGGTGACATGGAATGCCAGGGTGGCTGATGAGGGACACCCAGGCCTCTGATTGGAAAGTGAGCTGGAGGGCTAAGTAACAGGTGAAGGAAGTGGTCAACTTTCCCTAAGCATATTAGAGCAAAGCCAATCCTTTTTGGTAACCAGGTGATAAGGGTTCAATGTTTAAATGAACTCTCAGTGACCTCAGTTTAATGTTTCTTTGGAAGGATGAGCATTCTAGGCAGAGGGAATGAATGTGCAAAGGCTCTGAAGTTGGGTTGTTTTGGAACTTCAAGGGATTCTTTGCAGTCAGAACATAAGCTAAGAGATTCAAGGGCAGACAGGAGGGAGTTTTAAAGTGGGCAAGGGCAGGCTTAAAAATAACACTATTGGCCTGGTGCAGTGGCTCAGGCCTGTAATCCCAGCATTTTTGGAGGCTGAGGTGGGCGGATCACAAGGTCAAGAGATCAAGACCATCCTGGTCAACATGGTGAAACTCCCTCTCTACTAAAAATACAAAAATTAGCTGGGCGTGGTTGCATGCACCTGTAGTCCCAGCTACTCAGGAGGCTGAGGCAGGAGAATCACTTGAACCCAGGAGGCAGAGGTTGCAGTAAGCCGAGATGGTACCACTGCACTCCAGCCTGGTGACAGAGTGAGACTCCATCTCAAACAGCAACAACAACAACAACAAATCCCAAAACCAACAACAACCAAAAGCCCACCATTGACCAAATATTAATTGAACACCTACTATGTTCCAGGGGCAGCATCAGTAAATAAGGTGGTTATACTTACTGTTTTCTGTAAGCTTATGGAATTTGAAATACCTTGAGTATCAGGCTAAGCAGTTTGGCTTTTATTCTGTGATGATGGAAAATGATGAAGATATATTAAGTTATGGAATGGTATGATTAGATCAGCATTTTAAAAGATCACTCTGATGGAAGGGCAGCCAAAGGAAGCCTCATTGGCTAGAAGACCACGGCAAATGTCCACACAAGAGATGGCAAAAGCTTAAACAGCAATGATGCAAAGCATAGATATTTAGGAAGCAGAATTGACAGGATTTGATGTCTAATTTAAAGTGGCTAGTAAGGTAGAAGGAGAAAGATAAGATAAATCGCAGGATTCTGTCTTGGATAACTGGTTATATACTCAACAAACATGAGGGGTCAGTGACACATAAAGCTTCTAGAAGCCCAGCACAGAGCTTATTGCAGAGTATGTATGCAAAATGCTGGCTGTAGTCAAACACCTTGCACAGTACTTGACCCAGAGTACGTGCTTAATATCTATTAGTAAAGGGCAAGAAAATGTCATTTCAGATTTATTAAAGTAAGGCAGATCCAACTGGATCACGGACAAAGCCCACCTGCCGTAGTCCAGCATTCTCAGAGGAAATAATGCAGCTAGAAGACAAATTGAAGACGTGGTCACCATTCCTGAAGAGTGCACAGTCTAACCGAAAAGACACAATATACCCCTTTGCAAGTGGCATCCAATGGTCACTACTGTATATACTTAGGTAGATTTCAATCAGTTTTTCAAACTGTAATGAGTAAAGTCCTTCCACATGACCAACAGCCATAAATACGCTCAGTACTTATAGGAGCTCAACATATAATTGGATCTCAATTTAAATCTGCTCACTATTGTAACTGTTTGATTTAGACTTTCTCTGAAGAACAGCATTTCAGGCCCCTCTTCCGGGTGGTGTACTTGCTAGTTCCCAGTACTTTTCTTCCTTGAACTACTGTACAATTCTTTTCTACCCGGAATGGTAGTCATTATTCCTATTTTGCTTTAGAGTTCACAAACCCTTTCGGCCTTCACAAATTACCTTGCCACTCATTTGACAATTTTCTAATACCTGGTGATATCCCTTCCATCGTTCCCTTGATTTTATTTTCAAAATTTTATTGCTATTGAATTTTCAAATGTTAACTTCTATTCACAATTAAACAAACAAACTTTCCTTGAATGCAGGGTCATTCACTAGAAGAGAGGAATAAGTCTTGTGTGCTCAACTCAAGTGAGGTTTTCTAGAACTTTCTGAATTTTTCTGTAATGCCACAGCTTACATTACAAGCCTCTGTTCTACAAAATGACAGAGACTTAATCTCCATTAACTTGAGACTGTCCCTGCATCGAGGGTCTAGAGGAGATAACAGGGTCCTCTTGGCATTTTCCTACCCTGTCATCCTCTGAGAGGTGCACTGTTTAGTCTAGAGTTGTCAATTTACATAGGTTGCTGCTGCCTCTCCTATCATACTCTTCTTTATAACCTCTCAAGTTGGGCTATTGTCCTTCAGTGGGACATGGAATTCAAGCTGCTACTTGTCTGCCCATACCCAGCACATAGTTATCACTTTCTGGCTTCTTGCTCACCTACCTAAACTTACACGGTGGAAGGAGCATAAGACTCTCTGTATCGTAGATGCCCTAAACTTGCCTGTCAAGCTTCCAGCCTTGCCCTGAGGTGGTGGACAAGACAGGTCATGGAGCTCCCTCTCCCAGAGATACATAATTTGGGTAAATATACATTGCCTTGTTTTTGACTCTTCTTTCTGTACTGGCAGAATCTTGATTTAGTCTTTGGGACTCTAAGTTTTTCTCATCATGTATTTTAATTGAAAATCTAAAATTTATGCTCTGAGTTCTGTTTATTAACGTTTGAAGTCTTGGCTTTTGAGTTTCTAAAGAAACAGCTCCCTTTTCCTTCTTCCAATGTTTTGGCATTGTCCACTTGCTGAGGTACTCCAACAGGGGGAAGAGAGATAAGGATACCTGAACATAGAAAGTTTAAAAATGTCTTGGTTAATATATCCAAATAGTGTCTTACCCCATTTGTCTTTCTCTCTATTCCAAGAAGCAATGGCCTGGTGACTAGAAAGGAATCTAGAACTGGTGGTGGTCTGGTTATTACACTGTAAGATCTTTATCAAGCTGATGTGCTGAGTGTCTCTTTCATAAGACCCACAGCAGTGATTTTGAAATGCAGACGATTTTCAGAGACTCCAGGAGATGCTGACTGAAGGAGGGAGTTTGGAGATCCAGGAATTTGTAAAAACACCTTCCTGGATCTAGAACAGTAATACTCAACCTCCAGTGACTATCAGAAGTATCTAGAAGGCTTGTGAAAGCAGATTGCTGGGCCACACCCCCAGGGTTTTTGATCCAGTAGATGTGGAGTGAAGCCTGATATTTTACATTTCTAACAAATTCCCAGAAGATGCTGCTGCTGCAGTTCTGAAACCCCTGCTCCCCTTTGAGAATTGCTTCTCTAAGTGAATGGTTCTCATACTTTGATACATTTTGAAATCATCTGGTTAGCTTTTAAAAAACCTTAATGCTGAGATTACACCTCATCCCAAGTCTAGCAGAATCTCAGGGCCTGGGATCCTAGGCATCAGTAATGGTTCAAGCTTCTCAGGTGATTCTAATTTGCACCCAATTTGAGAACCAGTTCTCTAATCTTTTGATTTTCAAACTTCAGTGACTAGAGATTTCACCAGAGTACTTGGTTAAAATGCAGATTCTGATTCAGTAGGTTTGAGGTGGGGAAGTTTGTGTGTTTCTTTTTCACTTCTCGAAGTGTAGAACTTACATAAATACAAAAAATGCACTACATTCAAGTGAATGGTTTGATGAGTTTTGAGAAACGTGTACACATATGTAACCACATCACAATCAAGATATGGAACATTTCATTACTCTTTCAAGTTTCCTCATGCCCTTTAAAATCAATGAAGTCCTCCATTTCTAACCTCCCAGCCCTGGGTAATCACTTACTTGTTTTCTGTCACTATAGATTTATCTTATCTCTTCTGAAATTTCACATAATTAGAATCATACAATTCTTACTATTTTCTGTCTGGCTTCTTACTTGCTCAGTAGAGATTCTGCCTTTCTAATAAGATCTCAGGTTTGTAGACCACACTCATTTCTCCAAAGCAAGGCACTTAAGGATTTAGAAATCTCTGACTTACAGTATTCATCTCAGAGACTTGTGCATGATTGATATTTATTAAACAGGATATACTCAAATGATTTTTCATTTTTAATATCAAGTATTCAAAATCAGAGGCTGTGATAACTGTAAGTTCTGTGGGGAACAAGGCAGGTACGGCCTGTCCCAGGCATGAGATCCCTGGGATAAGAGGAGGGAAACGAGTATTTAGGGAGGCCCAGGAGGAGGAGCAGCAGGGCCGCCTGGAGGGAGGTCAGGATTTGGTGGCCCCCGAGGTTACACCAAGGCTCTGAATCCACAACATGACACAGGTTTGCTCTCGGTTTTGCTTTTTTTAGGCCTCTATATCCAAATGATAAGGTGCTTCTTTCCTTGGCTTTGACAATTTGGGGAATTGCAAAGCTCAGGAGAAGGTAAGATAAGATGCCTGCAATAGCATTTTAGAAAAATGATGTGTAATATCCACTTTATGACATCTAAATGAGGTCTCTCTTAGCTGGTTCCCAGGGTCGTGCCCACTGCTAACTTTAATACACCCACATGCTTGCGCTCACCTTTCATCATGTCAGCAGACTTAAAGAATACTTTGTTTGTTTTTTATCTATTGTGTCCCTTGTTAGATGAGAGTATATTTTATATTTTTCTTATTAAATGGCAACAGTTATTTCTGAAGATTGATAATTTATAGCTCCACTCCTAGGAAAAAAACTGCAAGGGGTTGGTGGGAGAAATAAACCTCTTGTTTTATTATGCTCTGGAAACTGATTATGGGCATAAAAAAATAGAACAACTCATACATCCACCAGAGCTTATTGTATTATCAGGTAATACACCTGCCTCTCTGATAAATAGGACTCAGTAGAACAGTTAATAAAAGCCCAAGAGTTATTTGGTGCAGAAATACAACAGTATAAAGCTACTCAAATGCAGTCTACAGTGATTTTTTTCATCATAAGAAAGGCCTTGAAATTCTAACAGTAATTGAAGGCGATGCTTTCCACACCATCAAAACAGAGAGGACATTTCATGTTTCACCTGGAATCTTTCAGGGACTCTAAGTCCCAGGAGCTGAATATTTTGCAAACACACAAAACTAACAATCACACTCATATGTGGCTTTGAATCTTTATAAAGGTTTACACGGCACTCCCTCCGCCCCACACCCAACACACGCACACACACAATCTCTTTGGATTCTAATAATAACCATGTGGCTTAGGCTGTGTAGGCATCATCTGAATTTGGCTGATGGTGATGTGAAGCCCAGAGATGAGAAGGGACTTACCCAGGCTCTCAGGCCACTGTAGGCAGAGCTGACTCCAGAACTCCACAGTCTACCACTCCTTCTACAAGGCGAGAAATAAATGATGTTTGTGATGAACTTGTGGCATTATGTTTCACAGAATGGGAGATCACAGAATTCTTGAGCTAGAAGTGTCAGCAACAGATGATTGTGAGAGCCACTTTGCGAATAGGAAATGCCTGTCCAAATGTCCTGGGAAGCTATTATTGATTTGGCTGTCGATGAGCTGGAGTTGTGGAAGCTCTTCGTCAGTTTTGGTGATTCCTTTCAAAGTTTTCTCCCCATTTTTTTTTTCTTTTGCCATGAAGTTCTTGATATCTGACAGACAAAATTTTTACTTACTACAGATTTTTTTCTCATTTCGTTTTCTTGGAATTTGAAAAACAAATGCTTGCCGATGGTTTGGATGTGGTTTGTCTATGACAAAACTCATGTGGAAATTTGATCCTCAGTGTGTCAGTGGTGGGAGGTGGTGCCTAGTGGAAAGTGTTTGGGTCATGGATGCAGATCCATTATGAATAGATTAATGTCTCCTGCAGGGGTGAGTGAGTTCTGGTTGTTGGGGTGAATTAGTTCCCATGAGAGCAGATTGTTAAAAAGAGTGTGGCTTCCTCAGTTTCTTTCTCTCTTGTCATGTGAGTCCTTTGCACATACCCACTGGCCTTCCGCTTTCCACCATGAGTGGAAGCAGCATGAGGTCAACACCAGAAGCCCGGCAGATGCTGGCACCATGCTTCTTGAACTTCCCAGCCTGCAGAACCGTAAAATGAATAAACCTCTTTTTTTTTTTTTTAATAAATTATTCAGCTTCTGGTATTCTGTTATAGCAACACAAAATGAACAAAGACACTGCTCATGATACTCCAAATACAATCCTTCAGGTAGGTGAGGAAAATAAAGCCAACTTTGGTATATACACAACATTTTCTTTGTCCATTCATCTGTGGATGGACATTAAGGTTGATCCTATACCTTGTCTATTGTGAATAATGCTGCAGTGAACACGGAAGTGCAGATATCTCTTCAACATGCTGTTTTCAGTCTCTGTAGATATGTACCCAGAAGTGGAGTGCTGAATTATATGGTAGTTGTAGTTTCAGTTTTCTGAGGAACCTCCATAATGTTTTCCATAATGGCTGTACTAATTTATATTTCCACCAACAGTGTTACAAGGGTTTCCTTTTCTCCACATCATCACCAACACTTGTTATCAGCCATCTTTTTGATATTAGCCATTCTAATAGGTGGGAGGTGATGTCTTATTGTGTCATTGTATACACATATCAAAACACCACGTTATACCTCATAAATTTATACAATTATGATGTTCATTAAAAAATGTTAATATCACAAAAAGAAAATAAGGCCACCTTTAAACCTAATAGGACCCAACAGCTCCAAATGTGCTTCATACGTCCTGTGGCTTTAACCCACAGAACAACTCCTTGAAGTGAACATTATTCTTTGTGCCCATTTTACAAAGGGGGAACCCACAGCTAGACAGGTCCAGTGACTTGTTCAGGATGCACAGCAAATTAATGCCTGTGATTTACCTCTGGGTTTTCTGTCTACAAACCTAGAGCTCTTTTTCACTCCTAGACTTTGGTTTCTGTTTGTTTGCTTATTTACTGTTTAAATTATTGTTTCCTTTTCACTGTTTGTTTTATTTGTAATCCAAACAATGCCAGTGTTAAGCTCATGACTGTAGGAATTTATTTCTTGCTGATTGTTTTATAATTTTTTTTTTTTTTTTTTTTTTTTTTCTTTTGACCTTATGGTTTACACACAAAGAGTTTCGTGGCAGAAAAATGGCAACTGTTACATTACTCACTAAAGGAAAAATAAAATTTAATTTAATAAGTGTGTAATTTCACTCCTAGAGAAACTCATGCAGATCTGCACTAGGCTAGATGTGTAAGAGTATTCATAGTGTCATATTGTTCATAGTAGCCATAAACGGGAAAAGAAATCCTAAACGTGCACCACTAGTGGAAAGAATAAAGAAAGTGTGCTACAATCAGATGATGGATTACCCTATAGAGTTATAACAATAGGTGAGCTATAGCCATATACAACAACATGTAGAAATTTCATAAACATAACATTGGACGAAAGATATAAGACGGTCCATTTATTGAAAACCTAGGAGAAAATGGTCAAACTAAACTAAATTTTGTAGAGTTGAAAAGCATACAGAGGTGATAAAACTACAAATAAAACCCAGGCAATTATTACTAAAGTTAGGGTACTGATTACCTCTAGTGAGAGACATTGGGTCTGGACCAGGGGCGGTCACAGCACATGGCCTTAGAGAGCTGATGGTATGCCTGTTTTTTAGTTACCTAGGTGTGCTCTTCATACGTGTATAGTCTTTAATCTCTATGTATGTGTTTTATGTTTTATGTCCTTTTTCTTCATGTTTAGTGTGCTAACTTTCCTGAAAGATATGCTTTTCATGTATGCACACATGCATTCATCCATGTAGGTATATGTGCATTCATTTAATAGCTAAAGATCTTGCATGATCTCAGGGTCATTATTCTAAACACCTATACTTTTTGTACAAAATGAAAGAAAGTGTTGAAAACTGAATTGAAGACACTTAGAACTAAATCATCTTGTGGAGTTTTATTGTTTCAATGTATTTGCCATCTTTTTGTTGTTGTTGCTGTGTTTCCCCTTTTTTTCTAAAGTAGAAAGAAGATAGCAAACACCGAATAATGGTAAACTCTGTTAAGATTACCAGATAACTAAAATCTTAACATCCTAGACTTACAATTAGATGAACACAACATTTATTGTTCAAACTGGGATACTTTTGGAAGTAAAATGTGGCACTATTAATTACATTGAATCAGACATAAAGCAGAACCATCTATGTTAAATAAAATTGTATAGTTATGTTACCTGTAGAAATTAAATGATCTAAACTCACATGAGGAAATAGTTCTCTTAAATCAAAAAAGAAGTATGATTTTCCCAAAGAATGAAGAAGGAAGAGCTCTTAAAGAAGCTTCTTGTTTTTCTCCTTGATGACCCCCAAAATTAGCAACTCTGATGCCTATGTGGCCATTGTGCCTAGACTACTTGTATCAATTTCTTGGGTCTCTTCTACTACTACCACAGACTGGGTGATGACAAAAATTTACTGTATCATAGATCTGGAGTCTGGAAGTCTGAAATCAAGGTGTTGGTAGAGCCGTGTTCCCTCTGAAGCCTCTAAGGGAAGATTCTTACTTGCTTCTTCCAGTTTCTGGTAGCTCCGGGCATTCTTTGGCTTGTGACAGCATCACTCTACTCTCTGCCTCTGTTTTCAGATAACCGTTTTTGAGCATGACTCTGTTTTCACATAGAGTTTTCCTTGTCTTATTAGGATACTAGTAAACTGAATTAGGGCCCACCTTAAGAACTTCATCTTAACTTAATTATATCCGCACAGATTCTATTTCCAAACAAAGGTCACTTCCATAGGTAGTGGAGGTTAGGACTTCAACATTATCTTTCTGAGGGACACAATTCAACTCATAACACCACCTTTTTGAACAAAAACCGTTTTTTCTTTTTTGGCTCATTGCTTCTCACCACAGATCGTATGGGCTAATATTTCAAAAGGAACTTTAGTGAAATTTAGGTGGGAAAATAGCAGTACTATTTCCAAAGAACAATTTCCAAAGAAGTATTTCCAGTAAAAGCAGTGAAGAGTTCTTTGTGTCAAGATAATCAGATTATCGTGGATAATGTCAGGGATGCTGCTGTACTCTCCCTACCCGAGCTCCTTGCCTGTTTCATAGATGAGACCTGTGGGAGCCATCTTGTTTTTCCAAGACTCGAAGCTCTTGTTCTTTGATGTATTGCCCTGTTCAGTCAAATCCCAACTTCCCCACACTAATCCTTTTTTCTCTTTCAAATGGTCTTTTCTAACTAAGACATTTCATTGAGTTATATGGAAGGAATCTGTCTAGGTCACCATTAATAGATACACATAATTCTAAAGTGGACGATCTTGCTTTTTCCTGACCCATGTTATGAGCAAAGTTCCTTCTGGGGAGTTTTGAGACAATATGCTTGGTTCTTTCTCTTTTTATTCCCCCCAGCCCTTGCAGAGAAAGGTCTCCAATACAATATTGCAGATGGTAGGCCCCCTCTTATTCAATGCAATTGGATCTTGTAGTTGTAATTTAAAAAAAAGAGGTTATAAAAGTGACATACACATACCGTTTTTAGATAAACATATAAGTGTACATACATTTAATAAAATAAATAATATTGTGTTATTTAGAGGAGGAAAACTAATTTTTGTATTACGGTCCAATAATTTTTCAAGTTATGATAATATTAACTTAGATTTTTCAATGCAAAAACTAATTCTTGTGTATTTTTATTTACTATACTAACAATTTTTGGCTGCAGCCTTGATCCAACATATCTTACCCTCCTCCTTCTTCTTCATATTTAGATTCATTTGTTTCTGTCATGGTGGTATAATTTCTGTATCATCCATGATTCCGCTTTCTGACACATAATCTCCATTAATTCATTTGTTGTTATCTTCCTTCAATGTCACACATCAGGTGGACTACTCTAAAATTTCTCCCTGATAGTGCTAATAAATGGATGTTATGCCTTTTTTCAACATAGATTTGCCCATCACTTATAAAGCTTTTAATTTTTGTAATTTTTTGGCATATGAATAATCTTTTGATTATATGGCCATAGATTTGTTCATTGGAGGTTCACTTTATCTTTATTGCATTTTCCATACCCATAATATATTTTTCATTATTTACAATTTGAGTTAGAAAGTGGATCTAGAGTTAACGATATTCTACCAACGTCAGTTTCCTGGTTTTGACAACGTACGATAATTACGTAAGTTATTATCACAGGCAGAAGCTGAGTGAGAAGGGTACATGGAATGTTCTGTACTATTTTTGCACATTTTTATAAGTCAAACTATTTCAAAATAAAAATTAGGAAATGGATCTGGAACTGGGAGACCTATGTGAAGACATCCACGTGCAGTATTATTCTGAATTCTTATACATTATTTTACACCAAAACTTTTACAGTTGTCATACTTGCATCTATTTCAACAATAGTTTTTAGAACCTTGCTTTAATTTTACTGTAGAGACTCATCTCAGCATTTAACTTTATTTCTGAGAAACAGCTTTTTCTTCTCACTAGTGTGATTACTAATTATGTAATAAGTGATAATAAATGTATAAGTAATAATTAATAAGGCTGCAATTGTAATCACAAATACACTGGTGTAAATAGGTTTATAAACATCCAGAGCTCAGCCTATAGCCAGGCAGGGGCTGGAGTGCTTGGAGGTTCTTGGTTTGCTATGGCTTGCTGTGGGATTTTTTTTGCATGTTTGGGCTGGAGTGCTTGCAGGTTCTTGATTTGCAATGGTTTGCTATAGGAATTTATTCATGTTTTCCAAGCAAATAAAGAGTATAAATTTATCCAGCAAGGTAATACCATGCAAGATGGTTCAGAAAGCTTCTACTATACCACAAGTGCTAAATCTTTCAATAGCAATTCCCTTAGGCTTATTCCTTTCACAGGCAAGGAGGAAATGAGGGCCCCAAGGTTTAGAGTGACTACCCAAAGACATGGTGACTCAGAAGCTGCACTGGAGTTAGAACGGAATTTTCCAGTCTCTGAGTTTATGAATATTCCCATCTGGGTATCCTTTTGTTAAGGTCTTGGCTGAACAGTCCTACAGGAAGCATTAAACTCTTTTTCACCAAATTAGATTTGTAGGCTGGGTGACAATACTGACTTTAGCTTGAAGAAATTTATAATGTTTTGTTTGTTTGTTTTGTGTGTGTGTGTTTTTTTTTCCTAAAAGATATTCGCTTTCTTGCTTGATCTTAAAGACTATATTTAGGCTTGAAAGCTTAGATATTATAGAAAACTCTTCTCATCACACTGAAAATGAATTTTAAGTAGTTTTAAAGTCCATTGGCCTTCACATCAATTATTCTAGTCTCCTTCCACTGAACATTAAATTTTCTAGCAGAGATGAATTGCCTCTTGTGAGGTTTCACTTCCATTTTGTTTTAGTAGGATTTACACTGCTGCCTTCTCCAGGCTGTCAAGTTCTCCTTTCTGAGACTTTCCAGGAAGAAGAGTAATGGAACAAGGAACAGGTAAAATCTTGGGGATGTGCATGAAAAAGTAATAGGAAACACTTGTGTTTGAATAATGAGGTACTTTGCCTCTTTCTCAAAGAAATTTTGTGAAAACCAAGAATGTCTTACCAAAGAACAACATTATACAGGGCATGATATGGTTTGGCTGTGTCCCCACCCAAATCTCATCCTGAATCCTAATCTGAAATGTAATCCCCACGTGTCAGGGGAAGGACCTGGTAGAAGGTGACTGGATCATGGGGGCAGTTTCCCCCATGCTGGTCTCATGATAGTGAGTGAGTTCTCATGAGATCTGTTTGCTTAATAAGTGTCTGGTGCTTCCTGCTTCTCTCTCCTTTTCCTGCCACCACATAAGATGTGACTTGCTTCCCCTTTATGTTCCACCGTGATTGTAGGTTTCCTGAGGCCTTCTCAGGCATGCGGAACAATGGGTCAATTAAACCCCTTTTCTTTATAAATTACCCAGTCTCAGGTAGTATCTTCATAGCAGTGTGAAAAAGGACTAGCATAGGGCATTTTACCAAGAGCATGTATAGATCTTCTTGTTTATTTTTAGCATTGCCCTGACCTATTTACACAAGGATTAACCATTATCCAAAAGTGAAAAATTCAGAGCCTTATACTAGATGTTCCAAGCATCCGGATGGAGAACAGAGAATGTTTCCAAGGTTTTAATCCTCCTCCCCCAATAAAGAAGCCTGCTGCATGGGGAAGGAAGTGTGGGAAACTGTAGTTTAAACCAAATCCAAGAGCTGTCTATGGTAGGACCTCTCCTAATCCTTGCCAATACTGAGGTTCATTGGGAATCTCTAAAAAGAGTTTGCATTCTAAAGCACTTCTCAATTATATTGGTCTGAGAACTTTCTGAAATCATTCTGCATCTCTCTTGGGATTGATATTGGAAAGAGATTAGTTCAGGAAACACTGATTTTCAAACAATTCAAGGGAAATGATTTCTCTCCCCTCTTACCTGATTCTTTAAGTCTCAGGAAAAGAGGAAGAGAGACAAATACATTGGAAATTATTTTCACAATTAATCCTTCCTTATCATTTCCAGTAAAAATAAGTCATTATTTATCACCTTCCCAAATGCAACCACTACTTTTAAGATCTGCTTTTTGCATGACTTCTGGTTAATTAGATGCTACAGTTAATTTGCTGTGCTGATTCATCACTGTAATATTTTCTTTTCTGAAAATTACCCCTCAAATGGTAATGTTTTCATATTCAGAGTCTCACTCCTACCTGGTAACTTACTTTAAAGATAGTATTGTACATATATTTGCCAGAGCTTTTTATAAAAAGGTGATAAAAGTGTGCCCTAGTAGAACTGGGCTGGAATCTGTAAAAAACCAACATCCTTTTATAACAACGCTGCTGAGGGATAGTAATGGAATGGATATTGTCTATGAGGTGTTGTTTCATAAGAGTATGTTCTGCGGAGTGGGGATAAGAACTGGAGGTTACAGTTGGATGGACCCTACCGTAACGGAGCATAATACTAAAAAGTTATCCTACATTTGCTTTGCATTTGATAGTTCTAACCATTTTTAACAATCATCTATAATCATATATAGTTGTTGACATTTTAAATGTCTTACAGTACAGGTGGAATACTGGGAATAGCAAGATGAATAAAGTGCTTGGCATATAGTCAGCACTCAGTAAAATGTTTATTTTCTGAAAAAATTAATATGTTATAAAGAACCATTAGTGTTCCTGTACTCAAGGTTCTTCATAATGTATTAATTATTTATTTCCTAAATTGGAGAAGTTTATTTTAAAAACTGCTAGTTCCACAAGGATGGCCTTGACATGCACTGAGAAAGGTGGTTTTAATTAAAGCTACGAAGCGTCATCATCTGAACTTTGTTTATTACTTCATGGATCTGATTTATGAAGAGCAGAGGATGAGCAAATTCTTAATGTGAAACTTGGGTTGGAAGAATTAGAGGGAAATTAATTTTAAAGTGTAATCAGAGCATAAACGTATTTGCTCTGTCTGTAACCAAATATAAACTTGATTTCTGCTTCTGAAAAAGTCAATGCCATTGCTCCCCAGTGCCAACAGACCTGCTTGTCTGAGAACATGACACTGGAACGTCTGGATGGCAGGGTAAGTTTTCAGCATTTCCAGCAGACTCAGTCCATGCATAAAATGTGAAAACCACTAGAACTAAAAATAGCACTCTTTGGTGTCACAGGATTTCTTTAAAATTTTTAGCAAAGCTTGACCAATGACCAGTTTGATTCCCTGTGATGTTTAAAATGTCAAAACACATTGGAATTTTCAAAAAGTTGACTGCTTTGACTGATTGCATGTTGTCTATGTGTTGACATCATCTGAATCCCAAGCAAAATGATTATACAAACCAATTGTGTATAAAAGCCAACCCTATGGGTTATCACCCTAGAAAAATGTGTATGTATGTTTGTGCTTGTATGGGGATATGTGTGTGTGTATGTGTGTGTGTGCATATGTATGCATGCCTATCAGATAAATGAAGAATAAAGCTCAAGATCCCAGGTCCTTTCTTTTCTTTTTCTTTTCTTTTGTTTTCTTTTTTTTGAGGCAGAGTCTCGCTCTGTCACTCAGGCTGGAGTGCAATGGCGTGATCTCGGCTCACTGCAACCTCCACCTGCTGGGTTCAAGCAATTCTCTTGCTTCAGCCTCCCAAGTAGCTGGGACTAGAGGGGCGTGCCCCCATGCCCAGCTAACTTGTTGTATTTTTAGTAGAAATGGGATTTCTCCATGATGGCCAGGCTGGTCTCTAACTACTGACCTCGTGATCCGCCTGCCTCGGCCTCCCAAAGTGCTGGGATTACAGGCGTGAGCCACCGCACCTGGCCGATCCCTGGTCCTTTCTACTAGCAGGGACTGGATCTAGGGTTTGTGGCTTGATTTCATTCTCCCTGGTGTTGGAAGAAATGTTTCTGAGATATTCTGCTCTGAACAGCAGAATTTTCCCCGGGTCTCCAAAGTCTTTAAAAATATATTCTCAAGAATCCTAAGGGAAATTCTGTTAATGTGTTGTTCTTTCTAGCTGTATTATTAAGTCTTCAAGGGAGAGACTACTGTCTTAATCAGCTCTGTGTATTGAGTAATGAGTATGCTGTGTGACTCAACAAACATTTGTTGCCAGAATGTAGCACAGATGGCTGGGTGGTGGGAGAATGGCCAATGCATCCTATGGGATGGCAACTGCTGTCCCCACTGACCCTAGAGTATGGTGTTTCTCAAACCACTAACTAGCTAACTAACTAGCATGATCCAGGGGACACCTGTATCATTTGGGGACTTCCTACTGAAGCAGACTTTCTGAAGTTAAGCCTCAGAACCCAGCATTTTTAGCAAGCTCATTCATACAGGTGATCCTCACACAGGCTGGTCTTGATAACCACTGTCTTTGTGGTCACGTACCTCTCCTTCCCATCTGTGCACAAAAACATCTTAAGGTCACAAAGCTCCCAACTGTGACACAACTTGCAGAGTCAGCTTTGTGAGTGTTAAATTTTCTACATTCACTGCCACCAGATAAGGAGAGAGTGAAAGTGTACAGCTGTAATAGCCTTCAATTGGGAGTCACTACCATGTGCGATCTGTGACCAAATCCTTTGGACAAAATCTCTGGTTTCTGTTTTAATACAAAACATTACCAAATAGTTAAAAAACAGAGAAACAACTTAAAAGTGCAGGCCGGGCTCAGAGGCTCACGCCTGTAATCCCGGCACTTTGGGAGGCCGAGGCGGGTGGATCACGAGGTCAAGAGATTGAGACCATCCTGGACAACATGTTGAAACCCCGTCTCTACTAAAAATACAAACATTAGCTGGGCATGGTGGCGGGCACCTATAGCCCCAGCTACTTGGGAGGCTGAGGCAGGAGGATCGCTTGAACCCAGGAGGTGGAGGTTGCACTGAGCTGAGATGGTGCCACTACACTCCAGCCTGGCAACAGAACGAGACTACATCTCAAAAAAAAAAAAAAAAAAAAAAAAAAAAAATTCAATTAAAAAAATTTTAATGTTTTTGACATAAAAAATAAAAGGACTCTGATACATAGAAATATTTTCCCCAAATCAGTCTGCTTCTTTTTATGAAAGTAAGAAGTATATGATTAAAAAATAGTGAAGAAGTGCTTCTGTTTCTACACAGTGTTACTTCTCAGATAACACCCCTTTTTGTCACTTTATCTTTTAGGTCTGATGGTTACTTCTATCGGCTGGGATGTGTTTGTCCACAAGCAGTAGAAAACCCAACAAAAGTGACTTCAACAATTTAGATGTTTATTATCTCACTCAAGAGAAGACTGAACAAAGAACATTCTACGTCTTATCCAGCAGCTAAACAATTTTAAAAAACTGATCCAGTCTTTTTCTAGTTTCCAATTTTTCTATGCTTAATTCATTCTTTCATTATTTTTCTTGTTATCTCATGGTCCTTAGATAGAGACTCCTACTCCATTATCATGTAAGGTTCCGGACAGGAAGAATGACAAAAAGGTCTTGTTTTGCATCTGAGATTTTTATTAGGAAACCAACTACTGCTCCCGGAGGACCCAATTCATCTTCCTCTTATATCTCATTGGCTAGCACTGGGCTAAATGGCCTTAGCTGGGCAATCTTCAAGGGAGCTTGTTGAAATCTGGCCTTACACTGGGACTTCTTAAGTGCTGAAAAGAAAAGAGAGGGTTTTACTCAGGATGGTGAAATCCACCCTAACAGCTCAATTTTCAATTGGTCAGTTTATTCATTTTTGTTAGAGAGACGTTCTCTTGTACTGTTCTTGTCCTGGTGGTGTGTGTTTCTCCTGGAGACATGTCCGGTAGTCAGCTTGGGCTTCTAAGGACAGGCCAGTGTGTATGCATGTGTCTACATATGTGTGCATATCTGTGTGTACATGTGTGTCTCTGTGCATTTGCAAGGGACTGGGTAACACGGGACATTGACTAGAACAGTGGCCAGTAGATGGAGTTTCAGGTACCGTCCCCCCTTTCAGGAACACTTTTCCTTGCTGACTTAGAATCTGCCATCTCCATTGGCTTTTTGTAGGACAGATGGACTCTTTCTCTTGGGTTTAGCCCTCTGCATATTCTGGGCTTCCTAGTTAATATTTTATCCACTCACAGAATTCCATCCTTTTTCTGAGTTTTAGAAATTTGTTAACATCTCCTGTTTGCCGATAGTCCCCGCTTATTCTTTTTGTGTTCAGTTTTAATTCTGTCACTTTCATTTTACTGGAACCTGAGAGTAAGGTGATAGGAAACCTTTTGTGCTAATTTTCATTTTGAACTCACTATTATTCTTGAACTCTTTTAAATCATATTCGCCCTTTCCTTTTCTCACAGTAGCTTATGGTTTTTGACATAGAAAATTGAATACACTTGAACATAAAGATGGGAACAATACTCACTGGGGGCTACTGAAGGAGGAGGAAGAAAGGAGGCGTGGGCTGCAAAACTACCTGCTGGGTACTGTGTTCACCACCTGGGTGACGAGACCATCTGTACCCCAAACCTCAGCATCATGCGATATACCCATGTAACAAACCTGCAAATGTAAAATACTTTTTATTTTTTTTTTAAAGTAAAACAAGTTATCTGTTCTTTTCCACAGCTGTGATTCCCTTACTTTAATACAGGATAACTTGTCTTTTTCCTCTCACTGATTCCAATCTTCTTATGTTACTCTCCTAAAAGGAACTTCCTCAATAATCCTTGCAGCCTACCAGATAAAGTCCATACCACACAGTTGGCCCACGCCCATCTATTCAGTCTTATCTCTTTATATTTTTTCTTTCCTTTTTTCTCTTTCTTTCTTTCTTTCTTTCTTTCTTTCTTTCTTTCTTTCTTTCTTTCTTTCTTTCTTTCTTTCTTTCTTTCTTT
>NC_045444.1:15696101-15700793 GCF_002776525.5 Piliocolobus tephrosceles | reverse complement strand
TTTCTTTCTTTCTTTCTTTCTTTCTTTCTTTCTTTCTTTCTTTCTTTTTTTGAAATGGAGTCTCTCTCTGTCACCAAGACTCGAGTGCAGTGGCATGATCAATCTTGGCTCACTGTAGCCTCTGCCTACCAGGTTCAAGTGATTCTCTTGCCTCAGTTTCTTGAGTAGCTGGGATTACAGGTGCACACCACCATGCCCAGCTAATTTTTGTATTTTTAACTGGAGACAGGGTTTCACCATGTTGGCCAGGCTGGTCTTGAACTATTGACCTCAAGTGATCTGCCCACCTCGGCCTCCCAAAGTGTCGGGATAACAGGCTTGAACCACCATGCCAGGACTTATCTTGGTATTTCTTAATAATCACTCTGCTGTCAAAACAAATGAAATCACTCATCTTCCCCCAGCATGCCTTGCTATCTCACGACTTACTGTGTTGTCATCCTTGCCTCAGGAGGCTGAGGTGCTCCCGTCCTCCCCACAGACTTAGCTCCTGCTCCCTCCTGGGGGATGCTTGCATACATCAAGGGCTTATGAAGGCTGATTTTCTTTGGGGATTATGTCTTCTTTCTTCCATATACCATGGCACCTTGTATTTTATGGCATTTGTCATGTTTTTAAAAACTGTTTATGTGTTTTCTTCCTAATTGTGAGCCCTTGAGGACAGGGGCCATGTCTTCTCTTTCTCTTGCTATTCCTAGCTCGGGGTTTGCCTCACCATTTGTGCTTCTTCAATACCCATATACTAAATTAATGACTGCATTCAAATTTTTTTTTCCCAACAAGTTACATCTCTGCTCAGACTCAAGATAGTTTACTCAGTGAAGGGGATATGCTTCCGCATTTTTGCAGCTCTTCTCTTAAGTTACCTGAAAATACCACCAGGAGAAGCTTACAACAACCTTGTCGTTGCCATCGTCACCTCAAGGTAGATTGTCCCTTCACTGCTGCTGTCATTTTGCTGGACTTAACCTTTGTAAGAAAACACATGCTAACCTCTATCAATCTTTAGCTTATTCCTTTAATCTACCTGCACCGGTCACATATGCTTATTAAAGTACAGAAAGAATAATTAGTTTTTTATGGGTCTTAGAGTTATGGAAATGTTGAGCTTCATGGTACCTTAGAAAGTAATGATAATCAACATTTCATCCATGGATCAGGAAACCGTGTGACCCAAGAGAAGGGAAGTGGCTTTTCAGGGTCACACAGTGGGTCAGTGATAGAGCTAGAATTAGTGCCTAGGGCTTCAGATGAATTATTAGTGCTTTTTCTAATTTTTGTTAGTGCATTTCACTCACGCTCACACACACACACACACACATGGTTTTTCAGCTATAGAATTCCTTCTAATGAAATAGAAAATTACACAAAAGTTTAAGTACTTACTGCTAAGATACTGGAATTTATAAAGCTCTTTGAATTTTGGAGGTCTATGGGTGCTTTAACAGGAATTTTTGTAGAAGGTATAATATTAGCAATGTTAATGGGGGAAATTTGTCATTATGTGGGACTCTCTGGAGCCTTGCAGGCCATTCGGCAGTCTTGCCACCCCCAAATCCCTAGATGTTGTGACAGCCCCACCCCTATGCTTGCTTACATTTCCAAACACTCTTGATGGTGGCATTATTGCCCAAGTGAGGATCACTTTGTGATTCTCAGAGCAAAAGAGGTAGAGAGGGGTTGATTTATTCTGTTTGCTTGATGAGTAAACTTCTGCCTGGAGCAATGAGTGAACTCAGCTAAATCCACAGACAGGGCTGTTAGTAACATGGGATTGGGCTGATTCTTACAACCACAGGTTGTATGCACTTTTCATGACATAATTGACTTATTTCTAACTTAGTCCATACTATGCCCCCCTCAGTGATGTCCATACTTCACCAGAGACTGCTAATAGGATGGAGAGATGGGAGGGAAAGAGCAAGGAGCGGGGGCTCAGAGAAGGAGAACACATGGAAGAGAACTCATGAGGCCGCGAAACTCCACAGTCATTCACAATACCTGCAGGAAACTTTCCTGCTGCTGAAATTCCCCCAATGTCTTGAAAAGGATGGAACACACCAAATTTGAGTTGCAAAAATCTTTAACAATGCACATTGGGTACACCTCATCAATGCCAAACAATAGTGAATGCAGCGATGTGGTTTCTGCAGTACTTTGCTCTGTTAAAATTTATCTTCTTAAAAATTTGTCTTCCAACTTGGGTTATAAATGTCAATTATTTCCATAGGAGTGGAATCCAAGGCATCCCTTTTGGGTGGGAATGTGGAGAGGTCATGATTATTTAAACAGAGAATTTTGCGGAGAGCTGGCATAAGGCGTGAGAACTGTTGTTATTGCTCAAAGAACCTGCAAACTGCAGGGAAGGTCTGTATCTGTACAGGATAACAGATAATAGAGCTTTTTGGACCTGATTGACTTACTTGAAAGGAATGGGGAGGTACAGGATGCTGGCTGCAGGGCTGGATGACTTGGGGAGGGCATAGGGTGATGGGAGACAGGAATAGGGGGTTGGATGGGAGAACATTGTTTGGTAGACTGTACCTTCTTTAAAAAAAAAAACTCTTTTTCTTTTTTTTTTTTGAGATGGGACTCTTGCTCTGTTGCCAGGCTGGAGTGCAGTGGTGTGATCTCAGCTCACTGCAACCTCCGCCTCCTGGGTTCAAGTGATTCTCCTGCCTCAGCCTCCCGAGTAGCTGGGGCTACAGGTGCACGCCACCATGCCCAGCTAATTTTTGTATTTTTAGTAGAGATGGGGTTTCACCGTGTTGTCCAAGATGGTCTCCATCTCTTGATCTCATGATCCGCCCAGCTCAGCCTCCCAAAGTGCTGGGATTACCTGTGAGCCACGGCACCTGGTATAAACTCTTTTCTTTACTTGACATGTGACACATCCCTGCAGCTCTGTCTCCCGGTCCATCCTGTTCCTTTCCTAGGAATAACATCTGATTCCTTCAAGGTTTATCTCTTAAATGGAGGAAGGGAGGGGTCAAAATAGTGACCTTAAAGGGCTGCTACACAAATGAAAAAATAAAAATTTGAAGTGTTTGTATCTGTTGTCATGCAGTTCTGGACCAGGGAGACAGATCACCTGGGTTCGAATCTCATCTCTGGCCGATCACTTATTAGCTCTGACCCAGGGCAAGTTATTGAACCTTTTTGTGCTTCTGTTTCCTCACCATCAAAATGCAAATGATGATAGTACCATAGGGATGAAATGAGGATGAAATTAATTAATAATGATAGGATCATAATACTTATAAGGTCTTAGTAAAATGAATTAATATTTATAATGCACATAGTAAGCCTTGTATTAGTATCTGCTAAATACCTACAGTAAAATAACTAAAGCAAGCTTCCTTCCATGCACTTTATTTCATTACCTCTCTTTTTTGTTGCAATTCGTTGAAACTAAGATTTTATTTTTGGTCCTGTTTGGATGCTAACTATGGTGAAACATGGAAAAGTAATTAAGGAAAGAAAAAAAGCCAGAGGAACTAGGATGAAGCAGGAAGGAAAGATTGACCAAGTGTGGCCTTAATCATGCCTCATGTCTTGAGTAATTTGAGATGTTGGAAATAGGCTCATGATACAAGAAGCTTTTTTTTTTTTTTATTATACTTTAAGTTCTAGGGTACATGTGCATAACGTGCAGGTTACATATGTATACATGTGCCATGTTGGTGTGCTGCACCCATCAACTCATCAGCACCCATCAATTCATCATTTATATCAGGTATAACTCCCCAGTGCAATCCCTCCCCCCTCCCCCCTCCCCATGATAGGCCCCAGTGTGTGATGTTCCCCTTCCCGAGTCCAAGTGAGCTCATTGTTCAGTTCCCACCTATGAGTGAGAACATGCGGTGTTTGGTTTTCTCTTCTTGTGATAATTTGCTAAGAATGATGGTTTCCAGCTGCATCCATGTCTCTACAAAGGACGCAAACTCATCCTTTTTTATGGCTGCATAGTATTCCATGGTGTATATGTGCCACATTTTCTTAATCCAGTCTGTCACTGATGGACATTTGGGTTGATTCCAAGTCTTTGCTATTGTGAATAGTGCCGCAATAAACATACGTGTGCATGTGTCTTTGTAGTAGCATAATTTATAATCCTTTGGGTATATACCCAGTAGTGGGATGGCTGGGTCATATGGTACATCTAGTTCTAGATCCTTGAGGAATCGCCATACTGTTTTCCATAATGGTTGAACTAGTTTACAATCCCACCAACAGTGTAAAAGTGTTCCTATTTCTCCACATCCTATCCAACACCTATTGTTTCCTGATTTTTTAATGATTGCCATTCTAACTGGTGTGAGATGGTATCTCATTGTGGTTTTGATTTGCATTTCTCTGATGGCCAGTGATGATGAGCATTTTTTCATGTGTCTGTTGGCTGTATGAATGTCTTCTTTTGAGAAATGTCTGTTCATATCCTTTCCCCACTTTTGGATGGGGTTGTTTGTTTTTTTCTTGTATATTTGCTTGAGTTCTTTGTAGATTCTGGAAATGAGCCCTTTGTCAGATGAGTAGATTGCAAAAATTTTCTCCCATTCTGTAGGTTGCCTGTTCACTCTGATGGTAGTTTCTTTTGCTGTGCAGAAGCTCTTTAGTTTAATGAGATCCCATTTGTCAATTTTGGCTTTTGCTGCCGTTGCTTTTGGTGTTTTAGACATGAAGTCCTTGCCC
>NC_045444.1:15549964-15691101 GCF_002776525.5 Piliocolobus tephrosceles | reverse complement strand
CGGGCTCTTTTTTGGTTCCATATGAACTTTAAAGCAGTTTTTTCCAATTCGGTGAAGAAACTCATTGGTAGCTTGATGGGGATGGCATTGAATCTATAAATTACCTTGGGCAGTATGGCCATTTTCACAATATTGATTCTGCCTATCCATGAGCATGGTATGTTCTTCCATTTGTTTGTGTCCTCTTTGATTTCACTGAGCAGTGGTTTGTAGTTCTCCTTGAAGAGGTCCTTTACATCCCTTGTAAGTTGGATTCCTAGGTATTTTATTCTCTTTGAAGCAATTGTGAATGGAAGTTCATTCCTGATTTGGCTCTCTGCTTGTCTGTTACTGGTGTATAAGAATGCTTGTGATTTTTGCACATTAATTTTGTATCCTGAGACTTTGCTGAAGTTGCTTATCAGCTTAAGAAGATTTTGGGCTGAGACGATGGGGTTTTCTAAATACACAATCATGTCATCTGCAAACAGGGACAATTTGACTTCCTCTTTTCCTAACTGAATACCCTTGATTTCTTTCTCTTGCCTGATTGCCCTAGCCAGAACTTCCAACACTATGTTGAATAGGAGTGGTGAGAGAGGGCATCCCTGTCTTGTGCCAGTTTTCAAAGGGAACTTTTCCAGTTTTTGCCCATTCAGTATGATATTAGCTGTGGGTTTGTCATAAATAGCTCTTATTATTTTGAGGTACGTTCCATCAATACCGAATTTGTTGAGCGTTTTTAGCATGAAGGGCTGTTGAATTTTGTCAAAAGCCTTTTCTGCATCTATTGAGATAATCATGTGGTTCTTGTCTTTGGTTCTGTTGATATGCTGGATTACGTTGATTGATTTGCGAATGTTGAACCAGCCTTGCATCCCAGGGATGAAGCCCACTTGATCATGGTGGATAAGCTTTTTGATGTGCTGCTGAATCCGGTTTGCCAGTATTTTATTGAGGATTTTTGCATCGATGTTCATCAGGGAGATTGGTCTAAAATTCTCTTTTTTTGTTGTGTCTCTGCCAGGCTTTGGTATCAGGATGATGCTGGCCTCATAAAATGAGTTAGGGAGGATTCCCTCTTTTTCTATTGATTGGAATAGTTTCAGAAGGAATGGTACCAGCTCCTCCTTGTACCTCTGGTAGAATTCAGCTGTGAATCCATCTGGTCCTGGGCTTTTTTTGGTGGGCAGGCTATTAATTGTTGCCTCAATTTCAGAGGCTGCTATTGGTCTATTCAGGGATTCAACTTCTTCCTGGTTTAGTCTTGGAAGAGTGTACGTGTCCAGGAAATTATCCATTTCTTCTAGATTTTCTAGTTGATTTGCGTAGAGGTGTTTATAGTATTCTCTGATGGTAGTTTGTATTTCTGTGGGGTCGGTGGTGATATCCCCTTTATCATTTTTTATTGCGTCTATTTGATTCCTCTCTCTTTTCTTCTTTATTAATCTTGCTAGCGGTCTGTCAATTTTGTTGATCTTTTCAAAAAACCAACTCCTGGATTCATTGATTTTTTGGAGGGTTTTTTGTGTCTCTATCTCCTTCAGTTCTGCTCTGATCTTAGTTATTTCTTGCTTTCTGCTAGCTTTTGAATGTGTTTGCTCTTGCCTCTCTAGTTCTTTTAATTGTGATGTTAGAGTGTCAATTTTAGATCTTTCCTGCTTTCTCTTGTGGGCACTTAGTGCTATAAATTTCCCTCTACATACTGCTTTAAATGTGTCCCAGAGATTCTGGTATGTTGTATCTTTGTTCTCATTGGATTCAAAGAACATCTTTATTTCTGCTTTCATTTCGTTATGTACCCAGTAGTCATTCAGGAGCAGGTTGTTCAGTTTCCATGTAGTTGAGCGGTTTTGATTGAATTTCTTAGTCCTGAGTTCTAGTTTGATTGCACTGTGGTCAGAGAGACAGTTTGTTATAATTTCTGTTCTTTTACATGTGCTGAGGAGTGCTTTACTTCCAATTATGTGGTCAATTTTGGAATAAGTGTGATGTGGTGCTGAGAAGAATGTATATTCTGTTGACTTGGGGTGGAGAGTTCTATAGATGTCTATTAGGTCCACTTGGTGCAGAGATGAGTTCAATTCCTGGATATCCTTGTTAACTTTCTGTCTCGTTGATCTGTCTAATGTTGACAGTGGAGTGTTGAAGTCTCCCATTATTATTGTATGGGAGTCTAAGTCTCTTTGTAAGTCTCTAAGGACTTGCTTTATGAATCTGGGTGCTCCTGTATTAGGTGCATATATATTTAGGATAGTTAGCTCTTCCTGTTGGATTGATCCCTTTACCATTATGTAATGGCCTTCTTTGTCTCTTTTGATCTTTGATGGTTTAAAGTCTGTTTTATCAGAGACTAGGATTGCAACCCCTGCTTTTTTTTGTTCTCCATTTGCTTGGTAGATCTTCCTCCATCCTTTTATTTTGAGCCTATGTATGTCTCTGCATGTGAGATGGGTCTCCTGAAGACAGCAGACTGATGGGTCTTGACTCTTTATCCAGTTTGCCAGTCTGTGTCTTTTAATTGGAGCATTTAGTCCATTTACATTTAAGGTTAATATTGTTATGTGTGATCTTGATCCTGCCATGATGATATTAACTGGTTATTTTGCTCATTAGTTGATGCAGTTTCTTCCTAGGCTCGATGGTCTTTACATTTTGGCATGTTTTTGCAGTGGCTGGTACCAGTTGTTCCTTTCCATGTTTAGGGCTTCCTTCAGGGTCTCTTGTAAGGCAGGCCTGGTGGTGACAAAATCTCTAAGCATTTGCTTATCTGTAAAGAATTTTATTTCTCCTTCACTTATGAAACTTAGTTTGGCTGGATATGAAATTCTGGGTTGAAAATTCTTTTCTTTAAGAACGTTGAATATTGGCCCCCACTCTCTTCTGGCTTGTAGAGTTTCTGCCGAGAGATCTGCTGTCAGTCTGATGGGCTTCCCTTTGTGGGTAACCCGACCTTTCTCTCTGGCTGCCCTTAAGATTTTTTCCTTCATTTCAATTTTGGTGAATCTGGCAATTATGTGTCTTGGAGTTGCTCTTCTGGAGGAGTATCTTTGTGGCGTTCTCTGTATTTCCTGAATTTGAATGTTGGCCTGGCCTGCTAGGTTGGGGAAGTTCTCCTGGATGATATCCTGTAGAGTGTTTTCCAATTTGGTTCCATTTTCCCCCTCACTTTCAGGCACCCCAATCAGACGTAGATTTGGTCTTTTGACATAATCCCATACTTCTTGCAGGCTTTGTTCATTTCTTTTTCTTCTTTTTTCTTTTGGTTTCTCTTCTCGCTTCATTTCATTCATTTGATCCTCAATCGCTGATACTCTTTCTTCCAGTTGATTGAGTCGGTTACTGAAGCTTGTGCATTTGTCACGTATTTCTCGTGTCATGGTTTTCACCTCTGTCATTTCGTTTATGACCTTCTCTGCATTAATTAGTCTAGCTGTCAATTCTTCCACTTTTTTTTCAAGATTTTTAGTTTCTTTGCGCTGGGTACGTAATTCCTCCTTTAGCTCTGAGAGGTTTGATGGACTGAAGCCTTCTTCTCTCATCTCATCAAAATCATTCTCTGACCAGCTTTGATCCGTTGCTGGCGATGGGCTGTGCTCCTTTGCAGGAGGAGATGCGCTCTTATTTTTTGAATTTCCAGCTATTCTGCCCTGGTTTTCCCCATCTTTGTGGTTTTATCTGTCACTGGTCTTTGATGATGGTGACGTACTGATGGGGTTTTGATATAGGTGTCCTTCCTGTTTGATAGGTTTCCTTCTGACTGTCAGGACCCTCAGCTATAGGTCTGTTGGAGATTGCTTGAGGTCCACTCCAGACCCTGTTTGCCTGGGTATCAGCAGCAGAGGTTGCAGAAGATAGAATATTGCTGAACAGCGAGTGCACCTGTCTGATTCTTGCTTTGGAAGCTTCCTCTCAGGGGTGTACTCCACCCTGTGAGGTGTGGGGTGTCAGACTGCCCCTAGTGGGGGATGTCTCCCAGTTAGGCTACTCAGGGGTCAGTGACTCACTTGAGCAGGCAGACTGCCCCTTCTCAGATCTCAACCTCCGTGTTGGGAGATCCACTGCTCTCTTCAAAGCTGTCAGACAGAGTCGTTCGCGTTTCACAGGCTTCTACTCCTTTAGCTGAGCCCTGTCCCCAGAGGCACAGTCTACAGAGACAGGCAGGTTTCCTTGAGCTGCTGTGAGCTCCACCCAGTTCCAGCTTCCCAGCGGCTTTAGTTACCTACTTAAGCCTCAGCGATGGCGGGCGCCCCTCCCCCAGCCTCGCTGCTGCCTTGCGGTTAGATTGCCGCAGACTGCTGTGTTAGCAAGGAGAGAGGCTCCGTGGGCGTGGGACCCTCCCGGCCAGGTGTGGGATACAATCTCCCGTGTGCCGGTGTTACAGTGCAGTATTGGGGTGGGAGTTACCCGATTTTCCAGGTGTTGTGTGTCTCAGTTCCCCTGGCTAGGAAAAGGGACTCCCTTCCCCCTCGCGCTTCCCAGGTGAGGCGATGCCTCGCCCTGCTTCAGCTCTCGCTGGTCGGGCTGCAGCAGCTGACCAGCACCGATTGTCTGGCACTCCCGAGTGAGATGACCCCAGTACCTCAGTTGAAAATGCAGAAATCGCCGGTCTTCTGTGTCGCTCGCGCTGGGAGATGGAGACTGAAGCTGTTCCTATTCGGCCATCTTGCTCCGCCCCACAAGAAGCTTTTATATATGAACTTTTAGGTCAAAATGGAAGGGCAAGAAGGGGCATGCATGGAAGTGCAGATGTGAGAGCAAGGGCTGAAGGCTGTTGGGTTAGAGGAGACCATCTGGCTGTTTTCAGGAGGAGTTTGGGGAACATGGCCCCAAGTACTTATAAGAAATCCAAAGGTGCAGGATCCAGTACAGACAAATCCCATCAACATGCCTCATGGTTGCTAGACTTTCACCCATCCTATCTGGGTTCTGGAGATGAGCCAGATGGACAACCTTCAGACTCCTAGGGGCTTCGCAATTGTTATCAAGTGCAGAGTTGATGGGAGAGAAACAGCCTGTGTTGGACGCTCAGCTACCAAACACACTGAAGAGTGGATGTGGGTGCGTTCATATGGATATTGTGGAAACCAAAGTCCAGAGATGTTGAGCATCTTGCCTAAGGTCTCATAAGATGTGAGCCTAGACTCAATTTTATCTGACTCCAAAGTCACATGAGTTTGAAAAGTAATTTTTTTTTTTTTTTTTACTTTAGAATAGTTATAGATTTACATAAAATTTTGAAGAGAGTATGAAGAGTTCCCATATACCCTACACCCAGTTTCCCATATTATTAATACTTAGTATAGTACATTTACTGCAATTAATGAATTACTACTAATATATTATTTTAATTAAAGTTCACAATGTAGTCAGATTTTCTTAGTTTTGCCTAATGCCCTTTTTCTGCTTCAGGATATCATCCATTTAGGTTTAATTGCTATGTCTCTTAGGTTCTTGGTTATGACAGTTTCTCAGACTTTCCTTGTTTTTGATGACCTTGACAGTTTCCAGTAGTATTGGTTAGATACGTTATAGAATATTCCTCAATTGGGATTTTTCTAATGTTTTACTCATGATTAAGTTGTGGTTTTAGGAGGAAGACCACAGAAGTAAAGGAACATTCTAATCCCACTATATTAGGGGTATGTGCTATCAACATGACTTATCACTGTTAGTGTGAACCTTGATCACCGGGCTGACTTAGGATTTGTCAGGTTTCTCCACTGTAGAGTAACTTTTTTCCCCCTTTTCTCCTTATTGTACTCTGCAAGAAAGTTACCGTGGGAAAGAGAGTTTCCGGAGTGCCAGATGAGTTGGTCTCCCCTGTGTGAGACACCCATGGAAGCCATGGGCGGCCTCTGAGGAGAAAAGTCTCCCTATTGCCTTCCTGTCTTTATGTCCCCAGAGCATAACCGCCCAGCGGCATTGCACAGGTTGCTGGGGCGATAACACTCCCTTGCCACAGTGGAGTATCATCAAACATCTTGGCTCCTCCTGAAACCCGCTCCCACCCGTTTCAGTCTCTATAAGTTAAAGATCTTAAGCAGTTGAGACACACGCGTTTGCTCAAGGAAATTCACAGAAACCGCCACTGCTATACATCTTATTGAATGACTCACGAGTTCTCCTTCACTGATTAATCCTTTTCCTCATCCCTCCATCCCCCTCCCATCTGCCCTAAGAACAAAGAGCTTGTAAACCAATAAACTGGGCGGAGCCCAAGAGCTCTGGGCCGTGAGCAAGCCTCTGATGCTCCGGTTCCCTGGACCCACTTTTTAAACGCTTCTTTTGTCTCTTTCTAACTCCTTTGCCTCAGCCGGACTCGGGGTACCCACTGGGTGTTGTGGGGCTGGTTTCCCCAATAGTTACTACATGCTTAAAGAAAAAACTCCCAGACTTAAACTCCTGCACCTTTGAATTTCTTGTAAGTATATGGGGACATGTTTCCCAAACTCCTCCGGAAAACAGCCAGATGGTCGCTCCTAACCCAACACCCTTCAGCCCTCGCTCTCACTTCTGGTCTTCCATGCATGCCCCTTCTTGCCTTTTCATTTGGACCGAAAGCTCCATACATAAAAGCTCCCTGTATCATGAGCTTATTTCCAGCATCTCGAGTGACTCGACATATGACATGAGTAAGGCCACAAAAGTGGAGTTATGTTCCAAAATACATGTAAATTATTAGAAATCAGTCTGCACAGTAGATTTGTCTATTCTTACCATTAACTACATAAATTTATATTTGACTTTATGAGTTAATATTTATATTAAATTTATATAGTTAATTAATATTTATAAGATCTTAGAGTCTGTAAGATCTTAAATGAATTATTTTCCCAAATAATTAAATCATACTGTACAGACTAATGATATTTACTTTATACTTCAGATAATAATTCAATACTGCTTATTTTGCTGTTCTTTCTGTTGGCTCATGCATCCTTTGCATACCTCCGTTATTGTGGGTTTTTTAAAATGTTTGTTAGTACTCCTTTACATTCTGGCACTACGAATTGCTGCAGGTTCATGTTATATATTTTCTGACCCAGTCCTAGAGTCATTTCTGCTAGGAGCCCATGTCCTTTTATTGGAGAAAGATATTAGAAGCCAAGATTTGGGTGTTAACGTGTGTTCTGCCACTGGGATTTTGTTGCTTCTAGGTCACCTCGGTTGACAGAAAAAAGAAATATATGTGTGTATACACATATGTATGAATATCTCCAATGTAACCATCTGTGTTTATATTAAATGAAATATGAATTTGCACTACCGTTTCTCATTCTAATCTATTACACATACACCATTCTAGCCTTCTCTCCCTGCATACTGCAATCTTCCACTTCAACAGTGAAAAATCTGGCCCTCACCATCTTCCCTTTCATTTCCCTAGTCATTCAATTCCAGCAAACGTGAATAGTAGTTTCGGAATTGTTAACCTGTACCTCCACGGGAAATCAATTTATCATCAAGAGTACAGTGTTTATGTGCAGCTCCTTTTGCTTTTAGTCTTACATACTCCACTCATTTCCAAAGTTACATAGGTCGGGACTTTTTCCTCGGTCCCTTTCAGTGAGATTGTTTCATACACTTGTTATACAGTTTGATTTTTAGGTCACATCCTGCATTCCATCATTGCATTCCTCAACATCCTAAATTATGATTTTTTCACTTGCATACATCAAGGTTCACTCATGTCTTAAAATCCTATTGGTTTTGATAAATGCATAATGTCATATATTCACAATTATAGTATTATACAGAATAGTTTCACCACCCTAAAAACATTTCCTGTACTTCACTTATTCAACCCTATCTCGCCAAATCCTTGGCAACAACTGATCTGTTTACCATCTTCATAGTTTTGACTTTTGTAGAATGTCATATAAAAGGAACTATAGAGTATACAGCCTTTCCAACTGGCTTCTTTTAGTTAGCAGTATGCATTTAAGATTCATCCAAATATTTGGGTGGCTTGATAGCTTATTCTTTTTTTAATGCTGAATGGTATTCCTTTGTATGTATTACTATAGTTTGTTTATGTATTTACCTATTGAAGGGAATCCTGGTTGCTTCCATTTTGAGGAATTACAGATAAAGCTGTTATAAACATTCATGTGCTGTGTGTGTGTGTGTGTCCCTAAGTTTTCAAATCAGTCGAGTAAATACCAAGAAGTGCAATTGCTGGATTGTATGGCAAGTCTATGTTTAGCTTTGTAAGAAACTGAAAAAACTGTCTTTCAAATTGGCTGTACCATTTTGCATTCCCACTAGCAGTGAATGAGAGTTCCTATGCATCTGCAGCCTTGCCAGCAATTAGTATTATTGGATTGTTCCATTTTAGATGTTCTAGTAAGTTTGTGGTAGCATCTCATCATTGTTTATATTAACATTTCCCCAATGACAATTGCTGTTGAGTGTATTTTCACATGAAATCTCATGCTTTTTTAAACTATGCATTCTTACTAAGAGTTGAAGAAAGAACTTTTGCCAGTTGGCTCAGCTACATCCAGCATGGGTGGTATCTGGACATGCAGATAAGTCTCTGAAGTCTGAAACAGTTGATAAGGATGTATTTCAGAAGCTGGAAACAGGAAGGCATCTGGGCAGGTGGTTGGGGTAGTTGCACCATGCTGAGAATCAGGTCTAACAAGTAGGCATCCATTTAGGGCACTGTCCTGAATGGTTTTCTCACATCACGTACATTTTCCACATCCTCCTTCTCCATTTCTACATACATATGTGTGTGTGGGGGTGTATGTATATGTATGTGTGTGTGTGTGTGTATATATATATGTGTGTGTATACATATTTGTGAAGCCATCATCATGATCAAATAATGAATTCATCACTTCCAAAAATTTCCTCATGCTCTTTTATTACATTTCCCTCCTACACTTTCCCTGCCTCTTGGCCTAGGCAAGCATTTATTTGCTTTCTGTCACTGTAGATTAGTTTGTATTTTCCGGAGTCTTATACAAATGGAATTAAGGAGTATGTATTTTTTTCTCACTTCCTTTACTCAGCATCATCAATTTGAGAATAAGCCATATTTTTGCATGTTTCAATAGTTCATTATTTTTTATTGCTGAATAGTATTTCATTGTATGGGTTATACTATAATTTGTGTATCTCTTCCCTTACTGATGGACATTTGGTCTATTTTAAATAAAGCTCCTATGAAAATCATGTATATTAATATATGCTTTCATTTCTCTAGTTATGTGTAAATACCTAGAAGTAGAAGGCTGAATCACATGATGGATATGTATATAACCTTTAAGAAACTGCCAAACTGTTTCCCAAAGTGATTGTACCATTTTACATCCCACCAGAAGTATATGAGACTTTCTTCTTCTCTATGTTCTTGCCAAAGCTTAAAATAATTGTTTGCTTTAAATTTTACTCATTGTGACAGTTGTGTAGTGGTATCTCATTGTGACTATAATGTTGAGCGTCTTGTCATGTTTATTTTCCATCCATATATCTTTTTCAGTAAAATGTCTGCCTAAACTCTTTGCCCGTTTCAAAAAAGAAAAAAAAAAAAAGGATTGTTTCGTTCCTTACAATTGAGTTTTGAAAGTTATTTTTTATATTCTGGATTCAAGCTGTTTATCATAGACTTTTTTTTTTTTTTTTTTTTAGATGGAGTTTTGATCTTGTTGACCAGGCTGGAATGCAATGGCACAATCTCAGCTCACTGCAACCTCCACCTCCCAGATTCAAGCAATTCTTCTGCCTCAGCCTCCTGAGTAACTGGGATTACAGGCATGTGCCACCACGCCTGGCTAATTTTTGTGTTTTTAGTAGAGATGAGACTTCTCCATGTTGGTCAGTCTGGTCTCAAACTCCCAACCTCAGGTGATCCACCTGCTTCAGCCTCCCAGTGTTGGGATTACTGGCATGAGCCACCGCCCCTGGCAGATACAATTTTTAAGTAGATTCTCTCAGTCTATTGTTTGTTTTTTGGATTATGTTAACAGAATACTTTGAAAAGAGAAGTTTAAAATTTTGGTGAAGTTAAGTTTAAACACTTGTTTTTTTTATGGATTGTGCTTTTGTTGATTTATCTAAGAAAACTTTGCCTAATCCAAAGCCACAAATAATTTCTTTTATATTTTCTTCTAGAAGTACTGTGATTTTAAGTATTACAGTTAGGTCCATAATTCATTTCAAATTAATTTTTATGTGTGGTGTGAGGTATGGATCATAATTTTTTTGTATATGGCTATTTAATTGTTCCACCACTGTTTGCTGAGTAGGCTGTTCTTTTGCTACTAACTTATCTTTTAATGTTTGTCAAAATCAGTTGTCTATATACATGTAGATAAAATTCTGGGCTATTCTATTCCACTGAGGCATGGAAAAAGCCACAGACAAATTCTTATGACAATCTCATAATTTTTATTTTTGAAACTCTGTAATTAGTTTTGAAATCAAATACCATTTTCTCTTTAACTTTATTCCTTTCTGTGTCTCTCTTTTAGTGTGTACCCACTACATTGCCGTCACTTAACACAACTCTTTAACCTAGTAGGCTAAGAGCCCCTTGTAGGTGGGAAGTATGACTTACTCATTTTTTAAAACATAAATCAGACCATGCCAGCACCCCACTCAACCTGCCAATGGCATCCTGCTGCTCTTGCACAGGAGCCCAGTCACAGAAGGACTCATTGGCCAAGGTAAGGACTTTGGATACATTCTCTCTCTCTAGTTTCACTCAGTTTCTTTGTGACTGCTCCATACACACAAGCACATTCCCATCTCAGTGACTGTGCACTCCTTTCTCCCTCAGCCTGGAAAGCTCTTTTTACTGAGGGGCATGTGACTTGCCCCTTCTTTTCACTGCTCAAACATATCCACACGGCCAAGGCTTTCCTGACTTCTGTCTCCAGAGTGTCTTTTCTGTGACGTCTATTCCCCTACTCTGATTTTATAGTTTTCAAAAAAGCTTTTTATTGGATATTTATTAGTTTATTTCCTTCACTAGATGATGAATCCTTTATAAGTGAAAGTCTTTTGTCTGATTTTTTTTTTTTTTTTTTCTGTATACCCATCATTTGAAACTATGGCTGGCACATAGTGAATGCTTAAAAATAAATCTTTGGAACTCATTCCTGAGTATAATGCTTGCTGGATAAGAAAGTGTGATGAAAAGAATTGATGAAGGAAACCTTACTGCTTAGAAAGGCTTGTTTGCAGGGCTGGTGCTTGACTAGCACCTGGGAACTTGGATTTGGGGAGAGTCTCCACCATTTTCAGAACTGATTAACGTGGATTTGTGCTTAAACTAAACTGTTTATGCAAACAATATGGCTTATGCTGAATACTTGCTTTTCTTCTGGGAGTCTTGGAATTTTGGTATATGCTAGTGGAGGGTTGCCCATGTGACTTACCCTCAACAAAGCCCCTGAGCAGTAAATCTCTGAATGACTTCTCTGGTAGACATTTCACATGTGTTATCATAAGTTGATGCTGGAAGAATTAAGCATGTCCTGTATGATTCTGATGCAGGACAGGAGAGTCCCAAAGTTGGAGCTTAGCCCGGGAGGGTTCCTGGCTTTTCCCAGGAAAGAATTCAAAGGCAAGCTGGTGGTGTTAGCAACTTCTGTTGAAGTGGCAGCATACAGCAGCAGCAGAGGTGCTGCTCCTTGCAGAGCAGGGCTACCCCGGAGGCAGTGTGCCGAGAGTTGCAGCTCAGAAGCAGTTCTGCAGTCACATTTATATCCACTTTTAATTATATGCAAATTAAGGGGTGGGTTATGCAGGCATTTCTAGAAAAAGAGTGGTAACCTCTGGGTCATCAGGTCATTGCCATGGAAAGGAGTGGTAACTTCTGTGAGTTGCCATGGCAATGGTAAACTGATATGGCACACCTGTGGGCATGTCTTATGGAGAAGTATTTTCACCTCTTCCCTGTTTTATCTAGTTCTTAATCTGGTCCAGTGTCCAAGCCCCACTTTTGGAATCTGATCCTGCCTCCTACTTCAATTCCACAGACAGAAGACTCTTGGAATTTTATGCCTGGTTTCCTCCAGACTTCATCTTATGCATTTTTCCTTTTGCTGAATTTGCTCTGTGTCCTTTCAGCCTGTATTAGTCAGGCTATGATCGCCTCCATTTAATGGCTGTATTATTTTAGGGATGTTGTTTAACCGCTTCACACCTATTTCTTCATATGGAATGGGAATAATAGCAGTGTCCACTTCATACTGTTGTTAAGAGGATGGAGAGTTAGTTCAACAGACAGCTTTACATGTGACCTATTATTTCAGGAGCACTAGGTGCTAGCACTATGCTACACACTTAGCAGGTCAGCTTCAAGGTTGGCTTTGCCAAGCTGCTGAGCACTACACTGTGGATTCTAGGTCTTCATGCATCCTTCACAGGGGGGGCTACATTTGCACCAGAGCCTGGAGTGGGAGTGGCTGAGTTTCATGTGGGAACTAAGGGCCCTACCTGGCTACAGCAAAAGGAGCAGCTGTCAAGGCCACAACTTGACTCTGTGGGGAACACTCCAGATTAATGGAAGTCTGGGTCTTTTAGGTTTCTAAATTATTCTGGGAATCAATGTAGGGATTCATGCCTCCTCCAGCAGTTGCCAATATGAATTTCTCCTTTCCTTCTTACTCTAATGCTGAGCTCCATGAATGAGCCCTTATATTTAAATTCAGATGTTCACATGAAATCTTTATGTAGGCTGATTTAATTTTTGTGTTGCTGGAAGAGTTAGGGGTGCGGGATCTTACATGGTGATGTAACTGAATTCAGTGAGTGGACAGCTTATTAACAATACAGCCTGGGGGCCAGGGAATCTTGGTCTCTCCAACATTGTTCTGTACGGTAGTTAGCAATGGGTAGTTCTTTACTGCCTCTTTTTCTGCCCTGATGACTGATGAACCTTCATACTGATATGGCAGACCCATTGGATTAAAGAATCCTGGACTGCAAAGTGCCTACATAGAGGCCAGACACTCTGGAAAACCTCCTAGTCTGAAAACAGACTTGTTTGAGTACAAAGCGCAACAACGTCTTGATGTGTAATTATGGAATTGTCTGTTGGTCAGCATAAATTATCCTAGCCTGACTAATACACTTGTTTTGTTCTATCTGTCCTGCTACCTGTCCTCTCACCCCCATTTCACCCTCCTAAACTAGGCCAACTATCCTACTGTCTTTCGATTGTCAAATTTTAGCAATTTTAACCAAACTTTTTGTTAACCCCTTTGTCATAAGGACTTAAGAAAGAAATTTTGTTATGAGAGAATATGAGGAGGGCACCTTTTATTTTATTAGCATTAAAATTATTTTAAATCGCAAAGCGTATTCGCCGGTCTGATAAATGACTGAGTATTTAATTCACCCTCAAAGCAGTTGTACTCCTTTGAGTCAGGCACAGTCCCCAAGAATGTCCTTCTGCTACGGAAGACAGCTGCCTCTCTCTGCCATTTGTTCACATTACTGATTGACCTATCATCTGTTCACATTATCTGCCCATCATCCATCCAAAGTGGAGAAAAGTGCCATCACCAAATTTGGTTTCTCTGTTGTAGCGTTTTCTTTCTCAGGAATAATGGTCCTAAGAAACATCATAATGAAATGAAATGAAAGAAAGTTCTCATTTTTCAGGGAGCTTTCTTTCAAATGCTAACAGCAATAGGGTAGCTTTAATAGCCTTTTTCGTTAATTGTCTAACCAGAGTAAAAATACGTCTCGGGAGACTGAATTTACTTTCACATGCCTCTATAATGTCAAGGAACTATGGAGTATCTTTAGGATGGAAGCCAATCCCAGAATCCAAATTGCTTTTTCTGAGTTATTTGACTCTGTTCTTATAACTGTAATCTCAGTGTGTCAATTTTGACATTTTTGTCGGTAGATGCTGCACTTTAAAAATATAAGGTAGAGAATTATTAATGGCATGTAAGTGGAGATACAGAAAAATCACCCGATGTCATTTACATCTATTCCATCAAAGGATGGATAACAATCTGCCATGGAAGGTTTTAGTGCCCTCCTGCTAGGGGCGAAAGCAGAGACAGCAGGAATGGTATTAAGCTACATGACCCCTTAAGGCCCTGTTCACTTTTAGGAGCTATAAATGATGCATTTCAGAGCTGAAAGTATCATTTCAGGTAATCTCTTTATATGTGAGAAAACCAGAGCCCATTTGGGGACGATAACAACTGTTATGGTGAGATGAGTTCAGAATCCCTGCTTCATTCAAGATTTAGTAACTTTGATCACCTACCATGTGCCAGGCTAGGGCAACTCTTGTCAAAAACATAGAGTACCTGACCACACGGGGCTCATGCCTAGTTTTTCATTCATGGCTGTCTTTGTGCTGCAACAATTGGTTTAAATTTGAAAGTTGTTTTTCTTCTAGACCATTCTTCACTCTGAGATGCAAGAGTGCCCTAATGCCTTTTGCACGGTGATATTCTTCCCATAAAAAAATGTACTCCTTTATTTTAAGTATTGCCTCTCCATTGGATCTTATTCATCAGTGCAGCAGCTCTGGGATAGAGAATACATGAAATTCTTAACCCCTTGTTGACAATTGATTTATTATGTCTTTTTTATAGATGAGAAAAATGAGGCTTTGAGAGCCTAAATTACATGCCCATGACACAGAACTCCTAAGTGTGTTGAGATTCTAATGCACATCTGTGATAAAAAATCCTGGACTGCAAAGTGGCTGCATGGAAGTCAGACACTCTGGAAAGCCTCCTAGTCCCCAAACAGACTTGTCTGAATAAAAAATACAATAAAGTCTTGATGTGTAATTATGGAATTGTTTGTTACCCAGCATAGCTTATCCTTGCCTAACTAATACACCTGCTTCCAAAGCGTTTAACCGTCTTCTCTCCAAGCTACCCTAATATTCTAACTCTGTGTATTCTTGGAGGATACCTTCTAGAAAATCATAATAAATAGAGATTCGTTTCTTCTCAGGAATTCTTACTTTTCCAGCACACTTTGGTTCTGATTAACTTTGGGAAATAGATTTAGTGAAACATTAGGTCATTAAGTCTTCTCAAAGTGGAAAAGGATGATTTCAAGGTGAAGAGGCAGGGAGTATTGGAAGCCTAGTGTTCAAAATCTGTGACTGAGAAGGATGACCAAGAAGGTCAGACTATTCTTTTTTTTTTTTTTTTGAGAACTGTACTCACTGAGTGAATTCTGAATGGCACAAATGAGGCTTGTTGCTATGACACCAAATGATTCCATATTTAGTACAATGGAATCCCCATTTGTGTTCTTAAAAAATTAAAGCAGTTTTATGGATATTAAATGTTTAAGTGGCTCTAGCAGCTAGAAAGAAAAATCACCTTATGAATAAAACAGACCAGTGCCTGATTGCTTGCATGGAAAGCATTTGAAAAATGTGTTCGCAGAGTATGGAGCTTGGCAGCTTTTGTTTTACGGTGTGCAATGATAGGAGGAAATGAATGAATGAATATACAAATGATTGTAGGCAAACTATGGAATAAAAAAATTGTGGGAGAGAAATTAAAGTTACTTCAACACACTTTTTTCCTGAGCATTTATTATGAGCTCAGTAACATGCAGGGTGTTGAAACATGCTAAAGCAGCCCCTGGGATGGAGTTTGACTTTACTCTTCCTCCATTCATGTATTAGCTAAAATGACACTAGCATATCTGACCATGTACTAAATAAATTCCAAGATTCCAATGTCTTAAAACAGAAGATGTTTTAATAATCAAGTTTACTGAGGAATAATTTATATAAAGTGTACAGTTAAATGAACATTGACAAAGATTAACAACTAAGTATCCAGCACCACAACCAAGACACGGAATGTTTCCATCACCCCAAAAAGTTCCCTTATGCCCCTTTGGAGTAGCCCCCTCCTTCCACCCCCAGAACTGAGCAACTACTGCTCTAATTTCTGTTCCTATGGTTTTGCCTTCTCCAGAATATTACATTAATGGAATCATTCACTATATAGTGTTTGTATGTCTGTCTGTCTTCTTTTACATAGCATAGAGATTTTTGAGAGTCATTCATGTTCTTATATATATATATCTTTAACACATTTTTTATTGCTGAATGGTATTCTGTTGTATGCATTTGCTGCAATATGTTTATACATTTACCAGTTAACAAACATTTGAGTTGTTTCTATGTTTTACCTATTGTGAATAAAACTTCTTAAACAGTCTTGTACAGATCTTTGTGTGAATCACGTAGTAAATTTTTCTCACTTATGCAAATGTTCAAGATGGGTTTTCTCAACGGACAAAAACAGCTTTTTGTTTTTTTCCCACACAGTAACTTGGAAATCTAGGCTTCTTTTGTCTCGTGGCTCCCTATCCACACAGGGCCTTGGAATTGTTTGTTTCTAGGCATTGGAAAGGAAAAGGAACTACTTCAAGTAGTCCATCCCAGAAAGGAACCAAATCACTTCTGCTTATATTCTACTGGTAAGAACTAGACATGTGGCCACCCCAGGATGCAAGGGGGCTAGAGAATTTATTCCATAAACAACCCTATGCTATGGACAGGGGTGCATTGATTTTGGGTGGACCAATATCTTCTGATAACACAATTAATTTGCACCCCAAATATTGATTGAGAACCTCCCAAATATCAGGTATTAGGAGATAAAGCAAGGACCAAACAAACAAACCAAAACAAACCCAGGCCTTAACCTCTTGCGTTTATAGTCTGGATAGATTTCAGGGAAGTATAATGTGTTTCTACATCCAGAAAAGAAGTCAATAGGAATAAAAGTGTCATATCAGAAATAAAGGAGAATGGAAAAGATATGAAAATTATAAAATAGTAGACGAAGAGAAAATCACTGGAAATGGGTCAGGGAAATGTCCCTGGAGGAGATGAGATTTCATGTGGGCTCTTAAAGATGCAAGAAATGTGGGTAGGTAGACGGGGGTGGAATGGGAATTTCCAAAGAAATAAAAATCCAAAAAAGGGAGTGGAAGAAACCATATGCCTTGGGTATGCCTTGCTTGGGAGTGGCGAAAGAAATTTATCTGACTTCTCTACTTTGTTAAGCTGCCACATGCTGACCTTCCAGCCCTAGTGCATTTAAGTTGCTTTCTAAGGAAATTCTATCCAATTTGACTGCTTTAATGGCTGCTGCTGTTTTATTGATGGTGATTGAATGTTTTAAAATGTGGAATTGCATACCCCATGGTGGTAAACTTCTTCATAAGTTGAATAAGTAGTGCCATCACCTTGTAGGAGTTTTCTAAATATTAATATAATTAAATACATTAAGACAACAAGAAGAAAACTCCTTTTGAAGAACGCTTTGGAGCTAGATCATGCCAATTACAAATTAAATCATTCACTCTTTAAACCTACAGCTCTATTAAAACTCTAATATGCCATATTATTAGTTCACAGATGCTGGCCCCATGGCACAAGCAGGTAACAAAAAAAGAGGACTGTGGAGTTCTGCCACAACTGGCTTGTTTGCTGCTGCAGCCTCTGAAGAATGCCTTGACCTCCACTTACCTCTCAAATCTCAGATGAACTGATCTCACTCACACTACCTCAATTTCATTCATATTCCTAGATCCAAGAGAGTCTAGGAAATGTAGATTTTAGTCTTTTAGTGCTTGTGACTTAGAACATGGAAGGGGTGTGGCTATCATTGCTAAACCCCAGTTGGAAACAATTAATCCAATTAAATTTCTTTTTTGGCTCCCTCACTTTTTTTTTTTTTTTTTTTCTTTCTGGCAGTTGAAGAGAAAGAGTGTTTTTGTTTGTTTGTTTGTTTGAGACAGAGTCTCACTCTGTCAACCAGGCTGGAGTGCAGTGGTGCGATCTTGGCTCACTGCAACCTCCGCCTCCCGGGTTCAAGCAACTCTCTGCCTCAGCCTCCCAAGCAGCTGGGACTACAGGTGTCCGCCACCATGCCTGGCTAATTTTTGTATTTTTAGTAGAGACGGGGTTTCACCATCTTGGCCAGGCTGGTCTTGAACTCTTGACCTCGTGATCCACCCACCTTGACCTCCCAAAGTGCTGGGATTACAGGCATGAGCCACCATGCCCAGCCGAGAAAGTGTTTCATATAAATATGCCATAGAAAAAGAGACATTGAGATATTATGATTATTTTAAATAGGAGAGTTCTTGTATTTTTATGTGATTACATTCTTATAAAAACCAGTATTAAAAGAAAACCAACTGTAGAAGAACACCAATTAAAACCGATTACAATTCGTATTGTCCACGGAAAATGATATCACATAGCACCAGGACTTCTGCATCATGGACACACTAGACTTTTTATGGGTGACTGTGTTCCTCATACATCTTTGCTGCATCTTCCCCAATTTTATTTTACTTTTTAAAAAAGATGACTAGGCCGGGCGCAGTGGCTCACGCCTGTAATCCCAGCACTTCGGGAGGCCGAGACGGGTGGATCACGAGGTCAGGAGATCGAGACCATCCTGGCTAAAATGGTGAAACCCCGTTCTTACTAAAAATACGGAAAAACTACCTGGGTGTAGTGGTAGGCGCCTGTAGTCCCGGCAACTAGGGAGGCTGAGGCAGGAGAATGGCGTGAACCCGGGAGGCGGAGCTTGCAGAAAAAAAGAAAAAGATTAAACATTTTATTTTATTTATTAAGTTTGTTTTTTGAAATCTTTAAAATTTTTTCATTTTCATAGATTTCGGTGGTACAGGTGCAGGTTTCTTACATGTGTATATTGCATGGTGATGAAATCTGGGTTTTTAGGGAACTCATCACCGGAATAGTGACATTGTGCCCAAGAGGGAATTTTTCAACCCTCACTCCCCTCCCGCCCTTCCAACGTTTGTAGTCTCCAATGTCCACCCTCTATTCTATATGTCCATGTGTACTCACTGCTCCAAACAATTTTAAATCAACAGTTCATGAAGCATAGGTATTTTATGAAAGATCCGGTTATAAGATGGGGAAAAGGCTTCATATCATACCCTACCTAATGAAATTGGTTGTTCCCAGCAAAGTCCCTCTTCCCAGCCTACTTTCTTCCTTCCCAGCTCGAGGAAAATGTCTTTCTTGTGTCAATAAATTCAACTGCTACTCTCAGCTTGCTTATGTATCACTCAGCAAAACAAAAACTGGGTAGTTAGCAGAGCCATCTCTATCAATGACTCCTCAAGAATGGCCTCTTGCCAGAAGGTGGACAGATAACTGAGTGAGCTTTCTTTTTAACTTGCACCCTAAGTGGCTTTTCCAAGTATTCACAAACAAAAGAGGATAGTCTTATAGTAAAATTCTATCCTAAGAAAATACACTTTACATTAGGGAAATGCTTCAGGATATTGATCTTGGCAAAGATATTTTGGGTAAAACCTCAAAAGCACAGGCAACAAAAACAAAAATAGACAAATGTGATTACATCAAGATGAAAAGCTTCTGCACAGCAAAGGAAACAGCAAAGTGAAGAGATAACCTACAGAGTGAGAGAAACTACTTGCAAACTATCCCCGTGAAAAGGAATTAATAATCAGAGTGTAAAGGAAATCAAAGAACCCAATAGCAAAATAAAAATCCGATTAAAAAAATGGGCAAAAGATCTGAATAGACATTTCTCAAAAGAAGATATAAAATTGGTCAGTGGTATATGAAAAAATTCTCAATATTACTAATCACCAGTAAAATGCAAAACAAACATAATGAGATAGCATTTCATCCCAGTTAAAATGGTTTTTATAAAAAAAAAAAATTACAAATGCCGTCCAGCATGCAGAGGAGGGAAAACACTTGTATGATGTTGGCAGGAATGTAAATTAGTAGAGCCATTACGGAAAACAGGATAGAGGTTTTTCAAAAAAAACTGAATCTAGAACTAGCATGTGATTTAGCAGTCTCACTGCTGGGTATATATCCCTAAAAAAGGAAATCCATTTTCATGGAGATATCCACACTCCTGTGTTTATTATAGCACTATTCACAGTAGCTGAAATGCAGAATCAACCTGAGTGCCCATTAGTGGATGAATGCATAAAGAAAATGTGGTATATACACACAAGGAAATAGTATTCAGCCATAAAAAGTAATGAAACCCTGCCATTCACAACCACATGGGTGGATCCGGAGGTCATTATGTTAAGTTAAATCAACCAGGCATATAAAAACGAATACTGCCTGTTCTCATTCACAAGTAGGGGCTAAAAACGTGGATCTCGTGGAGATAGAGAGTAGATTGCTGTTTACTAGAGGCGAGGAAAGGTGGGAAGGTGGGTGGGGTGAAGAGAGGCTGACTAAGGGGTACAAACATACAGTTAAAAGGAATAAAATCTAGTCTTTGATAACATAGTAGAGTGACTATAGTTAGCAATAATTTATGGTGTATTTCAAAATTGTTAGAAGAAAAGAGTGAGAATGTTCCCAACATAAAGAGAAGATAAATATTTGAGGTGATGGATATTCCAATTACCCTGAAATTATACAGTATATTGTATAGTTAGATATTGTATATTGTATAATATAGATCTAATGTATAATTAGATCATTATACATTGTATGTTTATATATGTATATCATATGTACCCCCAAAATATGCGCAACTATTATGAATCAACAAAAAGCCATATGAATATCCATGCACCTAGTGTTTGTTCAGCAATTAATAAATGTCTGTTAACATAACAAAAGTTTTCTTTTAAAAAATACAGTTATTATAAGGATTTATTTTCTAGAACAAGAGCCCAACAGTCAACATTTTAGAGAACTCTTACAAATTATAATTAATATTATGCAAGAAACAGAAATGGATAGGATAAAGCTTTATAAAGCATGCATTAACTAAACAGGAAAATCTAAAAGTAATCAAAATATGATTTAACTTAGATACTATGACATATTTATATTTGATGCTTTTCAGGTTTAAAGCACCTCCTGTCTCCAATTTTATTTGAACTCTACAATGATGTCACAAATACACAGGTCCAATATTTTTCTAAAGCTCTGTGCTTTGAAATGGTGACTTCTAGGCTATAAAAATTGCAGCCAACTTATTTCCCTTGTTGTTACTATGGAGGATTACTAGGCACCTTCTCTATATATTTCTTCTTTATATATCATAGCTGATAGTTTCAACCCTATCCAATTCCGTTAAAATAATAAAAAACATACAGCTTTGAGTGCCGGGTTTGTGCTATTTGCTTTATAGACATTATTTCAAATTCTCATACTGTTCCAAGATAGTATATGTACAGTCGTATAGAACATCGGTCCCCAACATTTTGGGCACCAGGGACCAGTTTCATGGAAGACAATTTTTCCATGGACAGTGGGGCAGGGGAAGATGGTTTCAGGATGAAACTGTTTCCCCTCAGATCATCAGGCATTAGATTATCATAAGGAGCACGCAACCTAGATCCCTTGCATGCGTGGTTCACAATAGAGTTCATGCTCCTATGAGAATCTAACGCTGCCGCTGATCTGACAGGAGGTGGAGCTCAGTGGTAATGTGAGTGATGGTGAGTGGCTGTAAATACAGATGAAGTTTTGCTCCCTTGCTCGCTGCTCACATCCTGCTATGCAGCCAGGTTCCTAACAGGCCACGGACTGGGACCAGTCTGCAGCCGGGGGGTTGGGGACTCCTAGTATAGAAGATTATTTAACTTACCCCAAACTAGAACACTGGTAAATGCTGGGAACATCATTCAAACTCAGGGTTTGGGCTCCTTCCTCTATGTTGTTTCCTATGAGGAGAATCCAGAACCAGAATGGTTTACTTCAGTTTTAAAAATATTAATAGTTACTGAATGATAATGGCTACTTAATTTGTGAGTCCCAGGTTAAAAAGAAAATGCAAGGCTCTTTTTTAAGTTATTAAGAATTCCAAGGTGATGACAGCAGAGCAAAACTTCAAGTTCAGGGTCCTTCTGGTCCCTGAGTGGCTGCACAGCTCACTGCCCACGAAGCTCGCCCTGGGATTTGGCTTATGCGACAGGTGCTGTACCAGGCACTGTGGGTACGCATCAAACTAAGGTATCTTCCTCCTGCCTGGGGAGCTTCCAGTGGTAGAGGCTGTGGGGAAGTCTCTCTTTTGGAATTGTCTGTAGAGTCAGCATCAAATTCTTTTGAATATCTTTAGAGTGGCAAATCTTCTCTCTGAAGGATAGGATTTCTTGAAATAGCCAAACTCACTCTGTTATAAGCCTTGTCAACAACTTGAGAGGACAGCCTGGGTAATTAGTAATGGAGCCTCTGGTTCAAACCAAAGTGTGACCATGAGGAAGAAAACCTGATTAACTTGTAAGGCTTTTGACCTAATGCTGGATGTAGGTACAACAAAAAGTCTCCAAAAATATTGGCGACCATGAAGCATTCTCAGATGGGCTGACTACATTGAAAGCAGTGCTGATTTGGTCTCTGCTAGTCAGCAATAGAAATTAAAAAGTCTAGTCAGCTTCAACACCTTAAAGTCATGCTTTCTGTGCTTGGTAGATTGCTACCTTGGTATTTTCTTCAAAAATAAAAAATTATCCTTAGCACTACAAACTTTGATAACCAAGCCGCATTAGAGATCTGTGATAGTAGAAATAAACTTGAATTCAGGAAAAAAGGTGAATGCATGAATCTTGTGAAATGATGAAATGATGGAGTTGGATAGCATCCTTCCAAGTCATCTGGGAAGGCTTTCGAGACCGTCTGTCCCTATCGAGGTCATGAGGCTCAAATGAGAACGTGTGTTTTAATGTACCTTGTAAAGTGGACAATGAGAGAAATATAAGAAATTACATAGCCTCTTCATTTTACGGGGAGCAAAACTCATCTCTCTGGGCTTGGTCATCTGTCTTCTGACTCTCTTTGTTTCTCAAGGTCAAGCTTTTATTGGTTGGGTCTCATTCAACAACCGTGGCTGGGACTCTTAGTTATAATGCAGCTGCTATCTCCTCACCACTACAGTAGCAGGGCCCTGTGCAATTTCCAGGTGATGAATTAGACCTGCCTAATCCCTTGGCTTCCCCACTTTCTTCCCTTGAGTTAGAGGCTAGATGACTTACATGTATAGATTGGGTCGGCTATGAACAAGGGGTGTGCGGGGAAAATGAAATGAAGAATGGACTCAGTTACTCCAAGGTTTATTTTCCCAACCAGGCAAGGCAGAACAGTTTCTCTAAATAGCTAGGCTTGGGTAGCTGTCAACTCTAATCACTCTGTGACACAGGGTCTATCCAACTGACTAGAACCTGGAATCTCATGCCATCCAGGGAATCCCAAAACAGAAACCATCACTCCAATTACGAGGCATTTTCTCTCTCTCTCTCTCTCTCTCTCTCTCAACACTTCGGCTAAATCGGGCTGTGGACTGAATGATCAAGACTGTTCCTCTGTTCCTTTGTTGACTTTCTCTATGTTCAATGGTGTGTGTGCCCCTGTTTGTGTGTGCATCACTGTGTGGGTTTGATTTTCATAGTCTAGGGGAATGTGCAATTGCTTAATCAGTTGAAACAAAACTACCTCTTCAACATCTTGTTATTTGTTTCATTATTAACTTTGGGTTTATTTATTATTATTAAGTGTTTAGAATTGGACTTTCTGGGGTGAAAATACAACGTCTGTGGACTCAACCTTAAACAGCGCCACATGTGCTAGAATGCACAAATATATGGTTAAAAATCTGGTCTGCTACAAGTCTTACCATCAGTTTACAAGCTTCTCTCCAAAAACGCTTCTATTTGTAAAATTTTTCTTCTATAGCTTGAACCAATGCTTTAGATATATATTTTAAAAACAGGATTTAGCTCAGTACCCTTGGTTTTAAAATTTCTCATCTTTGTTATGAAGGATTCAAATAACACCAACTTGGAAATGTTAGCTTTGAGGATTTTATTTTTAATAGATAACAACTAGCTGAATGATGTCCTCCTTTTACTAAATAACCTGATTTCTCAGGCTATCTTGAGAGTTTTATTTCTCTTTGATTTCCCTTACCACTTCCTATCTTATCTTTCCGGATAATCAAATCCCCGTAAATGTAAAACCCGTCTCCTTTGAAGCTGCTGCCATTTAGAACATGACGGCCTTCTTATCTCTCTTCCCTGAGCTGCTTCCTCAGCTCACGCCAAGACTCGATTGAAATGTATCTTTCCTTCTTCTCTGTTATGATCCAACATTCAAGTTACATTGTATAATATTTGGGGATATGAAGTGTGTATATTTCATTTGAACTTGCACATTTTTCTACACTCAGTTAATAGCATCACTGATAAGGACTTTATATCAATGAATCAGAAATATTTACTTGGTTGCTGATATGTATAAGGCTGGGAGCTAGGTCACATGCAAGGATAAACGTAATGCATGCTTTACATGCATTTTTGCATGCAAAAAATTTTTATATGCATACGTGCTTTTGGGAAACATCTGCATTCTAGCACATGTAACCCTAGGGCTTTGAGATGCTGCCCTACAGAAAGGAGACTACAGTGAATCCTTGAACAATACGGAGATTAGAGGGGTCAACCCCTACACTGTCAAAAATTTGTATAGAACTTTGACTCCCTCAAAACTTAGCTGTTAACTTGAAGCCTACTGGTAACATAAACAGTTGATTCACATATTTCATGACATATGAATTATTCTGTTTTCTTAAAGTAAGCTAGAGAAAAGAAAAAGTTATTAAAATCACAAAGAAGAGAAAATATATTTACTATTTAGTAAGTGGAAATGGATCTTATAAAGGTCTTTATCCTTGTTGCCTTCACACTGAGTAGGCTGAGGAGGAGGAAGAGAAGGGGTTGGTGTTGCGGTCTCAGGGGTGGCAAACGAGAGAGAGAATTCACATACAAGTGGACCTGCCTCGTTAAAACCCGTGTTGTTCAAAGCTCAACTGTATTTGCTACGTTGCATGACTTGCTGTGCAGACATTGACATGAACTTTGCTTCTGTTATAGCATCTTCACCCACCGTGACATCTGCTGGTAGTTGGTTTCTCTCCTTGTACTGCCCACTTCCATTTATCTTTGGATGTTCAGCAACCAGCAGAGTGCATTGCACATGCAATAACTTTGTGAATGACTGATGGAGGAAATGCATGTCTAAGTATTCTTCAAGGGCCGCTTTCCCCCAGTTCTGATCTAATACTCTCTGTGTAGATCCTGTTAAATTCTAGTGCAGCATAATCTCTGTCAGATATTAAATTCATGATTTTGTCTCCACTCCAGAAAGAGGTGCCAAGGGTTTCTCTGGTCTGCCTTTAGGTAGAATTACTTTATCACACCTATCCTTCCCTCCTCCCCACCCCAAGGTAAACAAGCTTACATTTCACAGTTTGTTCTCCCTTGGAGAAGTCAAGCTCTAGTATTCATAGACCAGGGTTCCTGACCTGTTTTGGATGTCATGACCCATGGGGAGCGGTGGGTGGATCTTGAGAAGGATGAAGGAGAGAAAGGTGATTGGAGCTGCACTCCTCACTGGGGCAAGACTGCTGAGACCATCTGGTTTTGAGCCTGATTTGTAACCCAGGGCGTCTGGAGGGGGAAAGTGCTGTGGTAGCACAGCCCAGTGCCCACCCTCCAGGTGATACAGGGCCTCATCCCATACTGTCTTCTACGGAACAGCTCCCTTGGGCTGTAGTTTGAGCCTCAGTTGTGTCTGTGTTTTGAAGAAGGTGCCTGCTAATCTGGCCACTTCCTCCATGCTGAGCTGTGGTGCTGACACCTGTGAATCACTCCTGTTTACTACTTATAGCGTCTGCTTTATCAGTGTGCTATTTATTTATTTACTTTTATTTTTATTTTTAGTTTTATTTTTTTGAGACGGAGTTCACTCTGTCGTCCAGGCTGGAGTGCAGTGGCGCGACCTCAGCTCACTGCAAGCTCCGCCTCCTGGGTTGGTGCCATTCTCCTGACTCAGCCTCCCGAATAGCTAGGACTACAGGCGTTTGCAACCTCTCCCGGCTAATGTTTTTTTTTTTTTTTTTTTTTTTTTTTTTTTCTTTTTAGCCAGGATGGCCTCAATTTCCTGACCTCGTGATCTGCCCGCCTCGGGCTCCCAAAGTGCTGGGATTATAGGCGTGAGCCACTGCGCCCGGCCGCTTTTCATGTATTTGAAGCTACTTCTCACCAATTTCATGTTCCAGATGAGACCCTGGGGGCAGGGATTTAAACCTCCTATTCTATGGAGTGAGTGAGGCACAAAGGTAAATTTTGAGTCGGAGAAATACGTGGTAGATAGTAATTCCTATTAAAATAGGACCATCTCGACTCAACAGAACAAAAAGACAGACTTACTTGCTGCAGCAAAATAAACCCACGTGTGAATATATAATCTGCTCAGGCCCCCGGATGCTCCTAACAAAGGGTGCATTAGCCTTTAGTGTCCAGCATTGCCAGTGTCCATTCTGTAAATCTTTGCTTCTCTGTATTTACTCTTCAGTACCTCCATCTTTTCCTTATTTCTATTCCTTTTATTGTCATATTTACTCACAAGAAAATGTGTAATGTTTGTTGCTGTCTGTTGCTGGAGGAAACTTCAAACTGAAGCATCTCTTCTAGGGTTGCCTGTCTTTTAATAAGCACAAAAATGGTAAACCAAAAAACTAGAACTCAACAAATGAATGAAAGTGTTGGCCAGAAAAGCCTAAGACATGAGAGTCAGCAGACATGTTTGGTTCTTCTGAAATCTGAAGTGTGAGGACTCATCTGCCCCATCCTAATGGTTTGGAACATCACTGGTGAGAGCCATCTTGTTTAAAGCTTTCATTTATATTAAAGTTTATTTTACAGGAGTTTATGGTAAGTATCGCCCATGTTGCCAACCTCCAAACTAAAGAATGGGACTTGAAGTGAATCTTTCTGGAAATGGCAGCTATAAATCTCCACTGCTTTTTGTCAGCATGCCCAGTGGTGGGAATTGAAGCCTGAGAGGTTCCCAACATGCAACCTGATGTTTATGTTTGAACTCATCTTGACGTCATGCAAATCCACTCTTCTTTTGGCTAGGAGGGACTGAGTAGCTTGCTGATGGCTTATACTTGAGTCCTCTCATATTAGGGACATTCAGTGGTACAAGGAGAGGAAAGCAGGGAAAACTGGGAGGAGAAACCCCTAACCTAATGCCTTAATCAACTTTTGCTCACTGAGACCAGCCACCATAAAAAGTCTGTTCCTTTCTGCTTTGTGGAATGTCTTCAGGATGGTCCAGGGGATCTTGTTTATTCCCTCCATTTTGTCTGTGTTTACAGACGTGGCTGAGGATTTAATTCTTGCCATTCATAGCCATCCCAATTGGACCTGAAGCTTCCAAGATGCTTTTACGAATGAAGAATTCAATTACCCACATACCCCAGCCCTAGCAACCAGACTCTTAGCCTGGATAGAAACCTGGATCATCACTTAATGCAAACAGAGAGGTCAGGAAGCAGAGTAAGGTAGTTGTATCAGTTTTTTTTTCTTCATAACATACAAATTTAGCAGCTTAAAACAAACCTAACGTCTCATAGTCTCCATATGTAATATTCTGGGCATGGGTTAACTTCATCTTTTGCTCAGGGTCTCAATTGACTTAAATCAAGGTTTTTTTCTGGGGCTGCAATATTATTTTAATCTCTCATCTGAGGGCCCTCTTCCAGGCTCACTAGTAGTTGGAATAATTCAATTCTTTGTGGCTGTGGGACTCAAGGCTGCTTGCTCCTTCAAGACCAGTAGTTGAGTCTCTCTGACTTCCAGGAAGAACTCAGCCTTTCTTTCAAAGGGTTCGCTTGATTGGGTTAGGTCGATCCATGATAATCTCCCTTGTGGTTAATTTCTTTTGTCTTATAATGTAACACAATCACAGAGTGCCGTTCCATCTTATTAACAAATCCTGCTTCTATTCATGGAAAGGGCTTATGCATGTGCACATCAGGGAATGATGGCAATCTTAGGGGCCATCTTAGAATTCTGCCTACCAAAATAATGAAAAGAGCATGATCCTGGGAGACAGACAGTGCTAGGTTCCATTCCTGTTCTTGGTCTTTACTGTCTTGCCAGGTAATATTGGGATCTGATACTTCATCTGTCAAATGAGGCTCATAATGGCTACTGTGCAGTCTTATTATACAGATTTAAGGTAATGTGTGTAAAGATCTAGCATGCTGCCAGCCACACGGTGAGCCCTCCATAGCAGTGATATTATGACAAGAGGAGAAGATGCCGGACTTGGCTAAGGAGGGAGAGGTGGGGTATGTGCAGCTGCAGTAATGCTGATATGTTATGGGCCTAATTATTGCTGAAAAACTTTTGGAGGATTTTGAAATATTGAGAAACATCTGCAAGTCCATGTAAAGAGTGGGGATTTGCCAAGTAATAACTGGGTAGTTTCACATTTATTTTTATGTTTCCAATTAGTTCAGCCTAAACTACAAAATTCAAACAAAGAAGATGTAAAAATCTGGCCCAGACCATGCATCTGATTAAAGGGGTACGTAGAATGAAAGTGATTTCTTTACTTTTATAAATAAGTTTAATTTTTCTACTTATAAAAGTAATATATGCAAATTATAGAATTTAGGGAATATAAATTTAGGGAATATAATACATGTAAATATAAAGAAGACAACCACTATTAACATTTGGTTTATTTCTTTCCAGTCTTTTCTTCTTGCACAGCTCATGTTATATTATTGGTATCTTTCTATACCTATAATTATAGATCATTCTTATTCATCTTAACATTAGATCAGAGACAGATTTCTCTGTTTTTGGACAATTTTTAAATTAAAACCATCATTTTAAATGTCTGCACCCTTCAGAGGTTGCAGTTTTATGTTAGCCTGTGTGATTATTTGATTAATGTCTTTCTGCCTTAACTGGAATATAAATTCCTTATGGAAAAGAACCAGGTCTCTTTTGCATCATTGTTGTATCCCCAGCAGCTAATAGTACCTGGCACATGATAGGTAAACAATAAATATTAGTTGAAAGGCTGAACGAATAAATAAATGACTACATTTTGTTGATGTGCTATAATTTACTTTGCGCTCTATTGTTGTTGAACATTTTTTTCATTATTATAAATGCAGCTGCAGTGGCATTGCACATAAATCATTTTCCATGTATAAATTGGTTGCTTCTGTCCTTGGTTTAGAGTGCAAATGGCATGGTCCAGTTCCCAAAATGCAATTTATGCGTATCCACACATGAATACCAGCAGAAAACACAGAGGACGAGTCTGTTCTTGTACATGTTACAAACCTCTCTTCCTACAGGTGTTAAAAAATACGTGTGTGTACTTTTTGTGATTATAGGAGCCCAGTCTCATTGGATTCCTTTGGGTTGTGGATTATAACAGAGAACACACTGGCTGTTGATTAATAATTGAATTTGACAAGTAAGGCCTGAAATGGGTGAAGGTGATAATTGTTCCTTGCTTTCCTTCTGACCTCTGTCCTTGGGTGGCATCTGATCTAGCAAAAAAGATGCTTTTATAATGAGGCTTTAGTAGGCAAAATTCTGAAAATGAACTCCTAGATTTTATACTTTAATCTCCAAACCTGTGAAGATAATGAGCTAGTACTCATTACGTCAGGCTAGATGTCACGGTTGACTTTAAGATAGGATGATTATCTGGGTGGGCCAGATCTAACCAAGTGAACTCCTTTGAAAGCAGAGAGTTTTTCTCCAGCTAATGGCAGAAGAAGTCAGAGAGATTTGAAGCACAAGGGGGATTCGATGTGCTGCTGCGGGCTTGGAGTTGTGAAGATGGAGGGACCCTGTGAGAAGGAAGGCAGTGGCATGCAGGGGCTGAGAGAGGCCTCTGGCTCACAACCAATGAGGAAATGGAAACCTCAGTCTTACAACTGTGAGGAACTGAATTCTGCCAACACACTGAATGAGCTTGGAAGCAGTTTCTCTCCACAACGTCTAGATGAGGGTCCAGCCTGGCCAGCAACTTGGTTTAAACCTTGTGATAGCCTGAGCATGAGAACATAGTCATGCTGATGTCTGACCTATGGAACTGTAAGCTAGTAAATGGATATTGTTTTAAGCTGCTCGGTTTGTGGTGATTTGTTCCACAGCAGTAGAAAATGATCACAAGTACCTACCCTAATGTTAAATTCAGAGAAGCAGGCTCTCAGCTGTGTAAACGCTTAGAGCTACTAGTTCTGTATTAAAATGATCCAGGAATCTGGCTTCTGGGTCTTAATTCTTAGATATTTGCAATATAACTTACCATCTTACAGGAAAAAATTCCTGATTGCTATTTTCTTGAGGTATCTCCAATTACTAACTACGAAGACTTTCTTTTTTTTTTTTTTTTTTTTGGAGGCGGAGTCTCGCTCTGTCGCCCAGGCTGGAGTGCAATGGCCAGCTCACTGCAAGCTCCGCCTCTCGGGTTCACGCCATTCTCCTCCCTCAGCCTCCCGAGTAGCTGGGACTACAGGCGCCCACCACCTCGCCCGGTTAGTTTTTTGTATTTTTTAGTAGAGATGGGGTTTCACCGTGTTGGCCAGGATGGTCTCGATCTCCTGACCTTGTGATCCGCCTGTCTCAGCCTCCCAAAGTGCTGGGATTACAGGCTTGAGCCACCGCGCCGGGCCGAAGACTTTTAGATACGACGATCTCCTGCAATGCCCAGAGAGGACGCGTTCAAAATCAGAGGAAAGTATTTGAAACCAAGCCTTGGAATTACTTCTTTTAAAAATGGAATATTGAAGTGGTTATGCAACTCACTGGCAGATAACAATTATGAAAACTGTATAAAATCAAACAGGAAATGCTGGAAAGCACCCAAAAGCAGAGAGAAGCTAAGGGAGAATTTGACCCCCCAAAAAGAAAAACAAACAAACAACAAACAAAACCAAAGCTGTACAACCTGAAGAACAGGAAGAGATAAGAATTTGGAGTTCAGGGCTTCCTTGGCTGATGGCATTGCTCATGGCTACGACTCTTTCCTCTACTGTCTTAGAAGCTAATATGCTTAAAGTCTAAAGGAATGAAGCTGAAAATTGTAAGGAGGAATCATGAAGGATATGAATCACAAAAAGAGAAGAAATTAGAGCATTAACTGCTCAGATCTGTGGCTGACAACTAACTAAACATGCCCTGAGGGAGCCTTTCAGGAAGCATGGAAGAAAAGCAGTCAGAGACCAGAGATAAATCTGCTCCTGAATGATAAAGCTATGGAGAGCCAGATCGGTGAATTTCATGCTTTTCTTAATTTTAATACGTCTCCCAGCTGCTCACAGCTTGGGAGGCAGAAATACTAAAGGGTCAGAGAACAGAGCCCAAGGCTAGAAATTTGGGCAATTCTTAGAAGCAAGGAAACTACAGAGGGATGAACTCTATTTCTACCCAAATCCTTGGCTGACAGCCAAATTTGATAGGCACAGGAGAGACCCAGGAGGTTCAGAATGAAAAATCAGCAACGAGAGGACATAAGAATAAGAAATAAGTATGAGAGCTGTATACCACAGGAAAGAAAATATTGGTGGTTATTTTGTTCTATTTGTTCTGCCTAATAGAACAAAAATCTGACAAGTTTTATTAACACATGGCAGGATCCAAGTTGCTATCCTGTATTATCTGCAATGTCTACTTTTCAACAAAAACTACTAGATATGTGCTATTGCTGTATAACAAATTACTTCAAAACTTAGCAATTTAAACAACCACAAAAACCCATTTAAAAAAATCACATTGGTTTTCTGAGAGTCAGGATCTAAAAGAGGCTTAGATGTAGTTCTAGCTCAGAGTCTCACAGCATTGCCATCAAAATGTTCACTAGGGCTGCAGTCATCTGAAGGTGTGACTGGTGCTGCAAAAATCAGTTCCGAGTTCAGTTATATGGTTATTGGCATGCATGCTCCAGTTTCATGTAATCTCCAGTTGCCTCAATGGTGGTAGGCTTGGACAAAAAAGGACAAGTTCTGTTACAAAACTCAGACATGGAATATGCAAGATCAGAGCCTAAGTTAGTTGCGAACAACAGGGTGCCTCTGTTTACTTCTTTATAAAACTTTAAATTGTGTGTTTTAATAGAGATGAAATTAATATAATATGGGAGTAAAATTAGATTACTATAATACAAAAATACACATATATGTATGTATATTTATATGTATATGTGTGTGTAATGTTAGTTGTGATTATGGAATGTTATAATGTTAAGGGTTTAAGGATTATTAAAAAATTTAATTAATATGGCCAGGCACGGTGGCTCACTCCTGTAATCCCAGCACTTTGGTAGGCGAGGCGGGTGGATTACCTGAAGTCAGGTTCGAGTTCGAGATTAGCCTGACCAACATGGTGAAATCCCGTCTCTACTAAAAATACAAAAGAATTAGCTGAGTATGGTGGTGGGTGCCTATAATTCCAGCTACTCAGGAGGCTGAAACAGGAGAATCACTTGAACCTGGGAGGTAGAGGTTGCGGTGAGCTGAGATTGCGCCACTGCACTCTAGCCTGGGTGACAGAGCAAAACTCTGTCTCAAAAAAAAAAAAAAAAAAAAAAAAAAAAAATTAGTATATTGCCAACATTTAATTTAGAATATCAATTTGTGAGTCATATAGTTTAATTTTGTAATTCGAATTTCCATAGTTCTGGTACTTAAATTTCTTGAGTCTGAGGTTATGATCTCTAAGTTGATCTTAGAGATCAAGTTCTTAAGAAAATATCGCCAATATATTTAGAGGAGAAGAAGGCCTCCGCTATTTACTATAGGCATGTATATAACTTTGCCAAGTCCTGCTTTCCACCTCTGTAATATTAGAATAATAGTATCCATTCACAGAATTAATAAGGAGTTTCAGTGAGATACCATGGAAAACAGCAGTGCATGTGGAACGTACCAGACTGCACAAGGAAAAGGTTCAAGTAAGGCTAATCTTGTTTCTCAGCCTCCATATCCTTCTCATGGTATTTGCTTCTCAGTATAATTTTTCTTGTTTCTTTATGTTGCACAGCACTATGAAATGTTTTAGGACCATATCTGATCCTCTGATTCCACATCTATCTAAATTATGCATTCTTGAGGTTACCCAGAACCCCTCTCTTAGGAAATGGTGGCAGTAATGGGATATTAAAGAAGTGAAGTATGAAATATTTCTTCAGTGGGGGTATTTAAAGCAATTTCCAACAGAAGCAAAATGAATGTTTATTAATTAACTTCTAAAAGTAGTGGCTTTTCAATGTGGTACCACTAGTTCTCCTTACTGCATTCTTGGTATTGCATACCTAACCCCTGAAAATATTGATGTGATTGAACTTAACTGTCTTTTCTTCTTTCTCATCACCAGTGACATTAGGTTTGATTACAATTAGGCCAGATTGTCCACTCCCACCCCCTGCCGAGATTGCTTCCATTCTGTGTCACTTCTTAATTTCCTAAATCACATTGTTTCTAGTTCCCTTACGTGAGTGAGGCACAGGCCACTAGAAGTTTAGGAAAGACGTATTTTTTTTTTTTCATAATATTCAAAGACCATTCATTTTTTCCCTTTGAGCAGTACTTTTTTCTTCCTCTAGTCTTTCTCATTTGCACACACATGTAACCACCAAGGTATGCACAGAGAGTCTCTGTGTCCTCTGATCTCCCCCCTAAAAAATATATGAGAAGAAAACACAGGGCAGTGCCATGAACAAGTTTGAAATTTAGCAAGAAAGACAAGAACCCAAGCAGTTGGTTCCCAATAGCCCTTCCCTACCTTGATAATGTGAACATGAATAAAAGAAATAAACATGCTATTAGAAAATGGATATGCCCTCCCTGTTATTCAGAGTCTTAAAGAAATGAAAACTCGACTTTCGGGCTGAGTTTCGATTATCTCCAAGCTTGTCTTCCTCTTGTTTCCTTTTTCCTCTGAATCTCTCAGAAGGAGTGATTTGTGGTTGTAAATAGTTGTCATAACTTCAGAATGGCTCTGACAAATCTGTCCTGGAAATAGGATCCCTCTTCACCTCTCCACCTGGACTGACAGCTAAGCCTCAAGTTGCCCCTTGTATCCTGACACCTCAGCTCAAGACAACTCATTTCCTGGAGGGAATACAACCAGAAGATAATGATTCTGCCTGGGGCAGGCCAGCTGGCCCCATGATCCAGGGTGTCAGCGGAACAACATGTACCCAGGGGGCTTTGCTAGAGCTCATAATCTAACTTCCAGCCGTGCAGGCTTAGAGAGTAGCTTTTGTCTCTACACTAGGGGTGGGTGGAATCACAACAGCCAACCCGTAAACAATGATGGATGAGCTGCAAATGGAAAATGTTCATGGGTAAAAGGGAAACTTAATTAAAAGGGTAAGTGTTGAATTTCAAGGACGAAGAAAGAATTCTAAAAGCATCACAGCATTAAAACAACAACAACAATCAACCAACCAACAATAAAAACAGACATCTAAAAAGGAAAATAAAAATCTGGATGGCCTTAGACTTCTTTGCAATGTTAGATGCCACAAGATAATGAAGCAATGATTACAGGAACGAAGCAATGATTACAACAGCATGATGGAAAAGGTTATGCCCCCACATTCTATCTTTAGCCAAACTGTCATTCATCTGAAAGCAACAAAAACAAATGCATGAGTATGAAAGGGCTCAGAAATACAGCACTTATGCATGTTTCTTAAAAACAAAAACATTTTAAGAAGAAAGAAAATAAATCAACTAGTGAAAATAAATAAAAAACAGGAAATCAAATATTAGGTTGGTGTGAAAGTAACTTTTGTGCCAGCTGAATACATAGAGATAGGAGGAAAGAATTAATAAAGGTTAAAGCCCAGTTTTATAAATTAGAAAACAAAAAACAATACAATTTATATTTAATTGTGAGAGTTTATTTTGTGAGAAAATAGATAAAATATTAAGTGATTTGAAGAGCTAAAAATGCAAAATTAACAATGCAATAAACATATTACATCAATTATACAAAAATGCTTTGTATAATTCTAGGCTAATGATCTTCAAAGTATCATTTGAATAGATATGTATTTTTTGTCAGATTATTAACATTGGTAGAAATAGGATTGAACATATCACTATATAAGTATCTTTAAAAAAATCAAAATCTTGTCTGAAGAATTAGCTCCAAGAAAGGTGTTAGTTTAGATGGTTTCCTAACTGTTTTGTGGTCCTTCAGGGGGCAGATAAAGGATGTTGATTATCTAAACTTTACAGAGCACAGGAAAAGAAGGCCCTTGCAATAATTCTAATTATTTTTATATGGATAGTGTAAGTCTGGTAGCCCAAACTTGAAAAAGTTGGCACACAATAAAAAACACACATCTGACTAATTTTTTATTTATATATGAAGCAAAGATCTTTAATAATATATTAGAAAATCAAATCCAGGAGTATATTCAATGAATAATTCACCATGACTAAGTGGGATTTATTCCAGGAAAGAATGGATGGCACAACATTGAGACATCTATTAATATAACTCATGATATTAAGAGGTTAAAGAGGAAAACATTATTTCACAGTTGTCAAATATGTATTTGATAAAATTTAAGATTATGCTATAAAAAACAAAATCTCAGTTCCTTGGAATTAGATATAGCATTCCTCAACACAAGGAGTATGGTGGGGGATCCATCTCCAGCAAACGTCAGTTCCTGGCTCACCAAAGATACACTGGATTAGATGAGGTCAGATGAAATAAGACAATAATACCTACTGTCATCCCTACTGTTTAAGATGGTTTTGGAAGTATTAGTTTATAAAAGTAGAGATTAAAAATAACAAACAGAAGAGACATGATAATTGGAAAAGAAGAAGTAAGTTTATTATTTACAGAAGATATAATGAGTAACTGCAAAACCTAACACAATCACCTGAAATCAGTCATTGGAAACCCCAAGGGAAGATCAAACACGTTTCAGTGATTGTTTTACTGTATAGCAATAATCATTAACTGGAGAATAAATTGGAAAACAAACCTCATTTATAGTAGTACCCAAAAGAAGGAATTACAGAAAAAAGCTTACCACATCCTAAAGCCATAGCGTGATTCCACTATGTGGTTTGGTTCAGCTTTGGTAAAGGACAGATGGGTTATAACTCCAGATATTCCTTTTATTAGTAGTGTGTCCAGTTAACTAACCCAAACTTGCATTCTCCTCTGTAAAACCACGAGAATAATATCTCACAAGAATTTTATGAAGATCAAATGAGAAAATGTACCCAAAATCCTCAATGAAATGCTAGCCCACAGATTATTATTGAGAAAATCCCAATACTCTCCTGGCCCTTGGTAACTAAATTTGTCTCAAGAAAAGCTGATTATCTGCACAAATGTGTATGCATAAAGAATATGTACAAGTGTGACCTCTATGGGTTTTGTTTTTGTACAGAAAAATTAGAAACAATTATATGTCAGCATAGGTGACTGACGAAATACATTTCATACATCTAAAACGAGTGATATTTGTGTTGATTTAAAAATACAATATGGTAGTATATTTGTTGACCTGTAAAGATTGTCATAATACATCCAGTGAAAAGACAAGCAAAAATAGAATTTATAATCGTGGTTTGGTAAAAAATTCTGCATATAATAATCATATGTATTTAACTGAAAAATAAAAAGGACTAAGATATATGCTAAAATATTAGTAATGATTTCCTATGGCTTATCAGATTTCTTTCCACTGATGTTTTATTTAGAAAATTGGGGTTTCTAAGAATTCTGTAACAAATATTAATCTCTTACATTAACAAGATAAGTAAGAAGCAGGTTGCTTGCACACTCCCTTGCACACTGAAATCACTTGTGAAATCCTACAGGCCAAGACACTCTCTCTCCTGATAGGGTTTAGGTGGACAGAACTTAGGTTGTACACACTTATCTCTCAGTCCTTTCTTTTTTCTTCAAATCTATTTTCTTTTTTGGATGAAACTCTACCACCATATGACTGACATGTTTCTTTATATATGTCAATATCTTTGGTCAAGAATTGCTTTGACTTGGGAACCGCTCTGTCTTTGATGTGAATTGTAGACTTCAGCTCTTACCATTCAGTCAACAAATATTGACTGAGCATCCAGACATTTGGCTAGGTACTCGATATGAGGTGTTTGCTGGGGGGGCCTAGGGAGACCAATAGAGAGTACGGCTCTTTCCTGCGTAGGTTCTGAACCAACGGAGAAGACAAAAGAGAGGGCAGATGGAGAAACAAAACATGTGTGTTAGTTTCTTACCTGCGGAGCAGCTCAGCTAAGGGAAGTTGGAGTCTGAAGAGTGATCTTGCTCTCCTATGTCATTGTCACTGCCTCTCATGTCCCAGTGGAGTGGGAAAGAGAGTCCACATCTGCACAGGAGTGTGGCTCTGGTAGTGCCTCTTGCTTGAAAATCGTGGATAAAATGCTCTCTGGGTAACCTTTTCTGCCTCTCTTAAAGAAGAGTGAGGAAACCGAGTGGAAAAAAATTAGGAGGATGATGCTAAAACTCTTTTCTCCCTGTGAAAGGAAAAGGCCAGGGCTATGGATGTCCTCCCTGTGGATATGACTGTGGTCTCAAAGGAAATCTGCTCCTAGCTTCAAACCCATTCCCCACTCCTAATCATTGCACTTTTCAATATCTTTTGGGACCCCTTGTGGGCAGCACTGATTTTGCCCCTGGATGATGCTGAAATGGGGGAGAAGAGTATATTAATTAAATTAACTTTGAGGCTACGTGATATGGTTTGGCTGCATCCCTACCAAAATCGCATCTTGAATTGTAGCTCCCATAATTCCCACGTGTCATGGGAGAGATCCCATGGGAGGTAATTGAATCATGGGGGCGAATTTTTGTCATGCTTTTCTCATGATAGTGAATGTCTCATGAGAACTGGTGGTTTTATAAAGGGGAGTTCCCCTGCACATGCTCTCTTGCTTGCCACCATGTAAGATGCACCTTTGCTCCTCCTTTGTCTTCTGCCATGATTGTGAGGCCTCCGTAGCCATGTGGAACTGTGAGTACATTCAACCTGTTTTCTCTGTAAATTACTCAGTCTCAGGTATGTCTTTATTAGCAGCATGAGAACCGACTAATACACTACTCTATCCCAAAGGCTGAAAATTCATTCTTAGTTGCACTTACCTTTCCAAATTATGTCTAGCCATATTTCCCAATATAGCCCACCAGAGATAATACAATAAAATTAAATGACAACATTGAGATATTCTCAATAATAAAATGCCAAAAACATAGAGATACATCAACTTGAATGTAAACTATCCTCTTATTATCAAATTCCTGAGGAGAAGATAGTCCAAAAATTACACTGTTTTGCAAGTTCAGGTGCAAAATAATTAAAGTCAGAAATTAAATTTGCTTGCTTTTGTGAATTAAAAGTCTAATGGAATCAAAGTTCTCTCCTGTTTCTTATTTTGTTCATTTTTAGTCAAAGATAGTCTTTTAGGTGGGACTGAGCTTCTTTCAGTAGCTTTCACTGGGAGTGATAATGATCTCTTCAGGATCTCAGAAGATGAATTACTCTAATGCCAATCTCCAATGAGCTTCACCTTTAAGACTCTAAATTTATTAGGGCATTAATGATTCCTGGTACTGACCCCCATCCCCACCACATTTAGAAAGCAAGCCAATCCCCAGCCCTGACAGCAATTATTTCAGGCAAAGCTTTGTTTTCAGAACACAGTGCTGGATGCTGCCTGAGTCCATGCGGGGACCCAGGGGTTACTAAGAAGGGCGACCAGAAGTGCCAATTTCTTTGGGATAGTCCCATTGTATGCATCTTATCCCAAAGTAATGATACCAGCCATTTTTATTCTCATAATTGCCCTGTTTGGAAAACAAATTTTATGGTCATTCTACGACGTAAGAAATCTAGATTTCAGCTTTGTCAGGAAGCCTCTCACTCCAGTTTTTTTGGAGTCTACCACTTGTGGATTAAGCTCAACTGGGAGAAGATCTTCAAGTAGGAGGTTAATTTGGGTAATATGCTCTTACCATATCCTAGGGTAGGGGGAAATCTAGCTACTTATACTGTGTCCTCTCCCAGGGAGTGAATTTGATACATTGTTTCCTTCTCATTTGGTTTGGAAATTTGTGGTGGTGGTAAACCCAATCACTGGGTCTTATTTGAGGTTCCTTTCTTTCCCTTCAAACATTCTTTTCACTTTTAAGTATTCTTTCCCCTTTGCCCTGAGTACTAACAGTATAAATTTAGGCATTACCTTAGTAATGTGTGTAAAGCAGAACATGACTTATTTGCGTTTTAAGAGCAGCAAATATTGTTGGCTCATAATGTCTATCTGCATGACCTGTATTGGGAAAGATTATTCTCCATTGCTGTTTTGTTTTGTTTTAAAGTGTCGATAAGATTTATTTTGTTTTAGTTTTAATTTCAATAGTTTTTGGGGGAACAGATGGTGTTTTGTTACATGGATAAGTTCTTTAGTGGTGATTTCTTAGATTTTGGTGCAACTGTCACCTGAGCAGTGTACACTGAATTTAATGTGTAGTCTTTTATACCTCACTGGCCTCTGACACTTCCCCCCAAGTCCCCAGAGTTCATTATATCATTCTTATGTCTTTGCATCCTCATAGCTTAGCTTCCACTTATAAGTGAGAATGTACAATGTTTGGTTTTCTGTTCCTGGGTTACATCACTTAGAATAATAGTCTCCATCTCCATCCAGGTTGCTGTGAATGCCATTATTTCATTCCTTTTTATGGCTGAGTGGTATTCCTTTGGTGTGTGTGTGTGTATGTATGTGTGTGCATATATATATATGTATATAAAATAAAATATAAAAATAAAAAATACATATCACTTTTTTTTCTTCAACTTTTATTTAAGTTTTGGGCTACATGTGCAGGATGTGCAGGTTTGTTACATAGGTAAATGTGTGCCATGGTGGTTTGCTGCACAGATCAATCCATCACCTGGGATTAAGCTCAGCATCCATTAGCTATTCTTCCTGGTGCTCTCCCTCCTGCTGTGCCCCAGGCCCCAGTGTGTGTTGCTCGCCTCCCTGTGTCCACGTGTTCTCATAGTTCGGTTTGCATTTAAAAAAGATAACGTGGCGTTTGGTGTTCTGTTCCTGCGCTAATTTGCTGAGGATAACAACTTCCAAATCCATCCAATCCACATTCTTGCAAAGGAAATAATCTCGTTTTTTTTTTCATGGCTGCACAGTATCCGTTGGTGTATAAGTACCACATTTTCTTTATCCAATTTATCTCTGGTGGGCATTTGGGTTGATTCCATGTCTTTGCTGTTGTGAATAGTGCAGCAACATACATATGAGTGTGTGTACTTTATAATAGAATGATTGATATTCCTTTGGATATATACTCAGTAATGGGATTGCTGGGTCAAATGGTATTTCTGTTCCTAGGTCTTTGAGGAATTACCACACTATCTTCCTTAATGATTGAACTAATTTACATTCCCACCAACAGTGTAAAAGCGTTCCTATTTCTCCACAACCTTGCCAACACCTGTTGTTTTTTGACTTTTTAATAATCGCCATTCTGACTGGCATTAGATGGTATGGTATGTTATTGTGGTTTTGATTTACATTTCTCTAATGATCAGTGATGCTGAGCTTTCTTTCATATGTTTGTTGGTTGCATGTATGTCTTCTTTTGAGAAGTGTCTGTTCATGTCCTTTGCCCACTTTGTAATGCGGTCATTGTTTTCTTTCTTGTAAGTTTAAGTTTTTTTTTCTTGTAAATTTGCTGTGGATTCTGGATGTTAGACCTTTGTCAGACGGATAGATTGCAAAAAATTTTTTCCCATTCTGTAGGTTGTCTGTTCACTCTGAGGATAGTTTCTTTTGCTGTGCAGAAGCTCCTTAGTTTTATTAGATCCCATTTGTTGATTTTTGCTTTTGTTGCTATTGCTTTTGGCATTTTCGTCATGAAATGTTTGCCTGTGCCTATGTCCTGAATGATATTGCCTAGATTTTCTTCTGGGGATTTTATAGTTTTGCATTTTACATGTAAGTATTTAATCCATCTTGAATTAATTTTTGTGTAAGGTATAAGGAAGGGGTCCAGTTTTCAATTTTCTGTGTATGGCTAGCCATTTCACCACTTATTAAATAGGGAATCCTTTCCCTGTTGCTTGTTTTTGTCAGTTTTGTGGAAGATCAGATGGTGGTAGGTATGCAGTCTTATTTCTAAGTTCTCTATTCTGTTCTGTTGGTCTATATACCACATTTTCTTTATCCACTCGTTGGTTGATAGGCATTTAGGCTGGTTTCATATTTTTGGAATTATGAATTGTGCTGCTGTAAACATGCGTGTACAAGAGTTCTTTTCTTTTCTTTCTTTTCTTTTCTTTTCCCTTCCCTCCCTTCTTCCCTCCCCTCCCCTCCTATCCCCTCCCCTGCCCTCCCCTCTCCTCTTCTCTTCTCTCCCTCCTTTTCAGACAGAGTTTTGCTCTTCTTGCCCAGGCTGGAGTGCAATGGCGTATCTCAGCTCACCACAGCCTCTGCCTCCTAAGTTCAAGCGATTCTTGCCTCAGCCTCCTGAATAGCTGGGATTACAGGCATGCACCACCACGCCTGGCTGATTTTTTTGTATTTTCAGTAGAGACAGGGTTTCTCCAGGTTGGTCAGGTTGGTCACCAACTCCCAACTTCCATGATCCACCCACCTTGGCCTCCCAACTTGCTGGGATTACAGGCGTGAGCCACCGTGCCCGGCCACAAATGGTTTTTTCATATAATGACTTCCTCTGTGTAGATACCCAGTAGTAGGATTGCTGGGTTAAATGGTAGTTCTGCCTTTAGATCTTTGAGGAATCTCCATACTGTTTTCCACAGTGGTTGTACTAGTTTACATTCTCACCAGCAGTGTAAAAGTGTTGCCTTTTCACCATGACCATACAAACATCTATTATTTCTTGATTTTTAAATTACGGCCATCTTTGCAGGAGTAAGGAGGTAATTAGTGATGTTGACCATTTGTCCATATGTTTCTTGGCCATTTGTGTATCTTCTTTTGAGAATTGTCTATTCATGTCTTTAGCCCACATTTTTATGGAATTGTTTGTTTTTTTCTTGCTGATTTGAGTTCCTTGTACATTCTGGATATTAGTCTTTTGTTGGATGCATAGTTTGTGAATATTTTTTTCCCACTCTGTGGGTTATCTATTTACTCTGCTGATTATTTCTTTTGCTGTGCAGTAACTTTTTATTTTAATTAAGTCCCATCTATTTATCTTTGTTTTTGTTGCATTTGCCGTGGGATTTTTGGTCATGAACTCTTTGCCTAAGTCAATGTCTAGAAGAGTTTCTCCAATGTCATCTTCTAGAATTTATATGGTTTCATATGTCCTTTGATAACTCAGTTGGTAGAGTGGAGAACCTTATGTGTGTGGAGCTGATTTGTAGGGTTTCAGGTCTTAAATTTAAGTCTCAGATTCATATTGAGTAAATTTTGTACAAGATGAGAGTTGAGGATCCAGTTTCATTCTTCTATTGTGACTTGCCAATTATTTCAGCACCATTTGTTGAATAGGGTGTCCTTTGCCCACTTTATGTTTTTGTTTGCTTTGTTGAAGATCAGTTGGTTATAAGTATTTGGCTTAATTTCTGGATTCTTTACTCTGTTCCATTGTTCTACATGCCCATTTTTATACAAGTACCATGCAGTTTTGGTACCTATGACCTTATAGTATAGTTTGAAGTCAGGTAATGTGATGTCTCCAGGTTTGTTCTTTTTGCTTAGTCTTGCTTTGGCTATGCGGGCTCTTTTTTGGTTTCATATGACTATTAGGATAGTCTTTTTCTAGTTCTGTGAAAAATGATGATGGTATTTTGATGGGAATTGCATTGAATTTATAGATTGCTTTTGGCAGTGTGAATGAAAATATCTTGGGATCCCCATATCACTAAGCTAAAAGGAAAACTCAAGTTGAAAACTGTGCAGGGCAAACCTGCCTCCCCATTGTATTCAAAGTAATCTCTCTGCTCACTGAGATAGATGCATGTTCTAATTACCCCCTTTGGAAAGGCTTATCAGAAACTCAAAAGAATGCAACCATTTTTCTCTCACCTACCTGTGACCTGGAAGTCCTCTAACTGCTTCGAGTTGTCCCCACCCACCTTTCTGGGTGGAACCTGTGTCCTTCTTATATGTATTGATTGATGTCTCATGTCTCTCTAAAGTGTATGAAACCAAGCTGTGCCCTGACCACCTTGGGCACATGTTATCAGGACTTCCTGAGGCTGTGTGTCACAGGCATGTGTCCTCAACCTTGGCAAAATAAACTTTCTAAATTAACTGAGACCTGTCTCAGATTTTCTGGGTTTACAGCAGTATAGTCATTTTCACAGTATTGATTCTACTCATCCATGAATATGGGATGTGTTTCCATTTGTTTGTGTTGTTGATGATTTCTTTCAGCAGTGTTTTGTAGTTTCCTTGTAAAGGTCTTTCACCTCCTTGGTTAGGTATATTCCTAAGTGTTTTATTTTTTTGCAGCTGTTGTAAAAGAGGTTACGTTTGTGATTTGATTCTCAGCTTGATCACTGTGGGTGTATAGCTATTGATTTTGCATCTTGAAACTTTACTGGATTGATTTATCAGTTCTAGGAGCTTTTTGGATGAGTCTTTAGGGTTTTCTGGGTATACAATCATATCATTTTCAAACAGCCACAGTTTGACTTCCTCTTTTCTGATTTGAATGCCCTTTATTTCTTTCTCTTGTCTGATTGTTCTGACTGGAACTTTCAATACCACATTGAATAGACGTGGTGAAAGTAGAATCTTTGTCTTGTTCCAGTTCTCAGGGCGAATGCTTTCAACCTTTCCTCATTCAGTATAATGGTGACTGTGGGCTTGTCATAGATGGCTTTTATTACCTTGAGGTATGTCCCTTCTATGCCAATTTTGCTGAGGGCTTTAATCATAACGGGATACAGAATGTTGTCAAATGCTTTTTCTGCATCTACTGAGATGATCATACACATTTTTAAAATTATGTTTACATGATGTACTACATTTATTGACTTGCATATGTTAAACCATTTCTGTATCCCTCACATGAAACCTGCTTGATCATGGTGTATTATCTTTATGATATGCTGCTGATTTTGATTAGCTAATATTTTGTTGAGGATTTTTGCATCTATGTTAATCAGGGATATTGGTCTGTAGTTTTCCTTTTTTTGCTATGTCCTTTCCTGGTTTTCGTATTAGGGTAATACTGGTTTCATAGAGTGATTTGGGAAGAACTCCCTTTCTCTAGCTTTTGGAATAGTTTCAGCAGGATTACTACCAATTCTTCTTTGAATGTCTGATAGAATTCAACTGTGAATCCATTTGTTCCTGGACTTTTATTTCTTGGCAATTTTTAAATTACTGTTTCACTCTCGCTACTTGTTATTATTATATTTTGCATTTCTCTAAGTGTGTCTTTCATTTCCAAAAGTTGTAATTGTCTTTTCTTTATGATATCTATTTCTCTGGAGAGTTTTTCATCCATACCCTGTATTGTTGTTTTTAAAAATTTCTTTAAGTTTGTTTTCACCTCTCTCAGGTATCTCCTTGAGTAGCTTAATAATCAACCTTCTGGATTCTTTATCTGACAATTCAGAGATTTCTTTTCGGTTTGAATCCATTGCTGGAGAGCTAGTTGATCTTTTGGGGATGTTATAGAACCTTGCTTTGTCATATTACCAGAATTACTTTTCTGGTTCCTTATCATTTGGTTAGACTGTTTCAGTGGTAAGATCTGGAACTCAAATGCTGCTGTCCAGATTCTTTCATCCCATGAGGTGATGCCTTGATGTGGTGCTCTCTCCCTTCCCCTTGAGATGGGGTTTCCCAAGAGCTGAACTGCAGTGATTGTTATTGCCCCTCTGGGTATAGCCACCCAGTGGGTCTATCAGGCTCTGGGCTGATGCTGGAGAATGTCTGCAAAGTGTCCTGTTATGTGATCTGTCTTCAGGTCCTCCAGCTATGGATATTAGCCCCTGCTCCAGTGGAGGTGGCAGAGGAGTGAAGTGGACTCTGTGGGAATCCTTGGTTGTAGTTTTGTTTGGTGCACTGGTTTTCTCGAATGCTGATTATTCTAGCAGTGAAGTTGTCACATGGACAGATTCAGGACCTCTGGTTAGCCAGGATGTTGCAGATGTGGAATTAGCTGTTTATTTTCTCCTTATTTGGAGCAGCATTTTTCTGTTATGAGTTGCTGTAATGGCTTGAGTTGGTTGGCTTCCAGCCAGGAGGTGGCACTTTCAAGAGAATACCAGCTGTAGCTGTAGAAGGGGGATATAAGCTTACCCTATGTTAGCCAGGATAAGTACTCAGGTTTCTCAGGTGATGATGGGTGGAGCTATAGAGCTCCCAAGAGTTTATGTAGTTTGTTTTCGGCTACCAGGGCAGGTAGAGAAAACCCATGAGGCTGGGGCAGAATTAAGGGTGTCTGAGCTCATGATGACTGTAGCTATATAGTCAATGTTTGAAACCAACTAGTAAGAGTTCTCCAAATTTACTTTTTTCTTTCCAAATTGTTTAAATGCTTCTAGGTCTTTTGTTTTTCTACATAATTTTATAATCTACTGGTATTCATCCCTTTTTCTCTTCATTTCTCAACATCCCATAAATTTGGAATTGAGACTCATCTTCTCTTAAAATGCCAGATGAGGTCTGGTCTTGTGATTTGTTGCCTGGAGGAAAGAGAGGAAGGGCTGGTTTTACATCACATGGACTTCTAGATCAATTTCTAGAGTTAGGTAGATTTTCACAATGCACTGGACTAGGCAGGCCTTCCTCCACTTCCACAGGGCAGATGAATTCATCTTGTTCCAAAGAGACAGAGAGAGGAAGGGCCTTAGTTCTGCATGCTCTTTTGCCATTTTCCCTCAAACTCACTAACCACCTGTCTCCTGAGGGGGTGAGGAATGGGTGAGAACAAGAAAGTATAATAATGTCATTGCCATTGCATGGAAGAGCATGCCAGGAGTGGGAAAACTGCATTCTCTCCACCAGCACTGACTCTACCCATTAGCATTGAGTGGTCAGCCTTATTTCCCATTTCCATGTGCACAGGGGAACCTAGCTGGGAACTGTCACTAACCAGCTAGGTTCCCCTGTGCACATGGAAATGGGAAATAAGGCTGTGCTGTATGGAATTTTATGTGATCTAGATTCAGCTGACTTCATAAGTCAATGCCACACAGAAGGAGTTGCATAACTTTTTAAGAAGTCTTTTCTTTTTTTAAAAAAATAAAACCTAGCTATAAAATGGCAATAAAATATCAGGGTTGATTAGTTTTTGAACATATACACCAACTTCTACTTCCAAAAGAGTAGTCATGGTAGGTTCATCCTCTTATGCCAAATCAGTTTCATTTCTTGAATCACATCTCTTCCCTGAGAATATCTCCACCAGTTATTTCTGGCCTCTGGTGGGTGCCTGGTATGTCTCTGCTCCAGCTCCATTGGTGCTTTACCATGTCTCTGTGAAGATGCCAAACCTGGGTGGAGAGCTCTGTCCTTGGGTGCCCCACAGTTGATCTTCCTGGACAGGATTCACCATAGAATAGGGACAGTGTCTGCCCTGAACTTTTTTTTCTTGGGCCCCGAGGCAACCTTTCTCTTCCAGGATTCCCGAAGGTTTTGTCTGTTTAAGTTAGCTCTCTCGGTTTCAGGGTTACCTTTGCTTTACACAAGCTCTCCACACAGTTTCCTCTTCTCTCAATACAACTCTCTCTCCTCAACAAAATCCCTAACTGTCATGGACAGGTTCTCTCCAAATAGAGCCTGGAGGGTTCACCAGCACATTAGTTTCTAAAAATACTTTCTCTTTATGCTTGGATGAGACACTGCTATAATTTCCCATCTTTTCCTACTCTCAGAATAGAAAACAACTAATGAACTTTAAATGTGTTGATTTGTTGACAATTTATTTTTCTATGGCAGTGTACTCTCACTAAGCACGGTACCTCAAGAAGGCATTTGCATTTTACACCTCATCACAAATTGAAATAAAAGATCGTTTCTTGTTCTTATGTTTTTAGGTGGCCCATGGGTACAGCTGTCTGCCAAAAAGCCCTGGAAAAGGCTCATTCTCTGCTGATGTGGGTTTTGGCTTCAATTTCTTTCTGCAACATGAGATATTTTGGGGGCCTCAGACGTAGGAAAGAAAAAAGTTAATGTTTGGGAGATACTTACTGGAGACTGAGACATTACAGCCTGTTATTTAGTGCTTACCAAGTGCCAGGCACTGAGTTAAATGCTTTATAATCAATTTCTCATATCCTGCTTTATTTTTCTTCATAGAACCTATTGCTCTCTCAAGTTATGCTACATACATTTATGTGTTTATTCATTCTTTTGTTGTTGTTGTTGTTTGTCTTTCCCTATTACAGTATAAGCTCCATGAGGACAGAGATTGTTGTCTTTTTAATTATCTACTATATTTCTGGTTCCTGGCTCATGGGAGTCACTCGAGATATTTGTTGCTTTAGTAATCCACTTATCCCATGCAGCAAGCTCTATGATTATTTTCATGTATGAGACAGCAAGGGCTTAAACAGGTTTTGTAACTTTTCCAAGGCCATCAATTTGGTAAGTGGTAGAACCAAGAATCAAAGCCAAGATTTGACTCGTGAGTCTGTAGTTGAACCATTTATCTACATTCCCTCCCATCTCTTTCAATTCTGACAGCAATAACTCCCTAAAGTAGGTACCATTTTTATTTTAATGATGAGAAAATGGAAGCCCAGAGAGGTCAAGTAAACTGATTCAGGTCACACAGCTGCTACATAGATAACAGAAGTCTCAAACTCATATTTTTTGACTCCAAAGTCCATGTACTTTTCTCTATACCATAGTGTATTGGTTGAGAGGCATTAAAAGTTACTTGAATTATGTATTTCAGGCTCAAGTTATAATGATGTTGAGAGTAATAAACATTCATATATGGCAGAAAACACAAGGTAAACATAGTTTAAATCAAACATATGAGGTCCTCATGCTTCGTGACTCAGAATTTGGATTTTCTGGGGCTCACCTCTTGCCGTGTGGTGTCTCAGGTAATAAGGAGGTTGTCAGCCCTCCTTGCCTGCTTACCACCCCTTGTGGCAGAAATAGATCCTCTTATCCCACTACAGTTAGTGCCACTAAGGATAGATTTGTTTGTTGTCTATTTACCACAGTGACAAATCACTGATCAGAGTCCAGCTGGGAAGACTGTACACTAACCAGACAGAGCCATGAGGGTGCCTTTAAAATGAGGAGGGAACTCACTGGAAGCCCTCTTAGTGCCCTGAAGGTACTAAGGATGAATGCTATGTATTCCGGGTTTGCACTATCGTAGGCAAGGAAGATAAATATCAAGTGCTGCTAAAATCCACCTGTCCAGATTCCAGCAGACACAAGCTCTTTAGGGAATATGGTGCTGGAGAAGTTAATAATATTTAGAAATCCCTAGGCCTGTCAGAATAATGAATGCAGCTAATAAACATTCTAATTAGGTAACCCGGAGAAAAATCTTTGCCACTGTAGAGTGGACATTTTCATATTATCGTGAATGTAAACATTACCTTATCATAGACGGCTGTTTAAATGTTACTCTATATCTTTTCTTGGGTTTAGACACTGTTATTGACTATGCAAAAAGCAGCAAAAAAGGACTTAATAAAAAGTGACAGCAGGCAGCTCTCCCCGCCGGCAGAGATTAAGTGCTTAGCTCTTGGCATTTCAATTACCTAAAACTAATGGAATAAATATTTTACAATATTATTGCCTTTTGGGGGGTAAAGCACTCAAAGGAAAAAATATACATGAAATGGGATTCTGTTCTTTTCTTAATGAAATAATTGAAAATGGATTTAGTATCTGAGTGTGATCATTCCAAAAATAAAGATACAAGAATAGTATCAGCGTGAAGAGATCAGGACATAATTTCTTGTACACTTGGCCTTCACTGCTGTCATTTTGCCACTAGCATAACTTTAAAATAATGCCCTCTAACTATATCCATAAAACCATTTTAGCTGAGCTCAGATGATTTTACGATGGCATAAATTTATTAGGGTAATTTTTTTTTTTTTAAGATGAAACTAGTCAAGAATTTCCATTCCTAGAGAATATTGTATTCTGGGCATCATGGGGTTGAGGTTTTATTAAGTTTACTTTTTGAATTGGCTCTCAGTGATGCTGGTTTTGTGCTCTTTCTTGTCCCTGGATCATTTAAGGAAGGAAACACAGGCAAGCAACGGCTGCCTGGAGAACTTTTTTTTTCAATGAAACGATACTTCTCTATTTTCTAGTATAGAGTAGTATAGATGCTTCCATGCAAAGATAATAATGGTTTTTGTTCATTGATATAAAATAGTAGGGCCCAAAGATAAATTAAATACTGCTAATTTCAGTGTTTGAGGTCTTTGGATATAGGGAAATGGTCTATTTCCCCTTTAGGTATGTCATCATTTTCACTAAAGTTAATAAAAATAATGTCAATCCTGAATCTGCAAATGGCTTGCATATTCTATAATGTCACATTATGTCTGATGGGGCCCATTAGTTTATAGTGATTGTTTATAGAATTTACAATGCTGTGTGTGTTTGTCTGTGTGAGCAGAGAAGTTGTATAATGAAACTAAAAATTGAAAAATATCCATTATGTTTTAAAAGATCTCATTCTCTGCTCAAATGATTTGCCCTATGCACATGATATTCTCAAGACACATCCCTTTAGAGACATGAATTTTACATGTCTTTTATAATTGTTATATCAGTGATAATAGCAGATAATTTATTCATTGAAATGCATCTATATATGTGGCAAAATACTTATCACTTCAAAAGAAGGCATTTGCTATTTTATCTGTTTTTTTAAATGTGATGATTTATGTATACTGGCAAATATGCATGGAATGAGGACTCTCTTTAAAATTAATTATCTGAAAGATTGCTTAGACTCTTAGAAAACATATATACTTGAAGAAATAAAAAGAATTTTTTTAGACATGGAAAGACTGAGCAAAAATATTCTCACCATAGGAATTATTAAATTTTGCAAAATAATATAAATTGATATTATGTAATTTTAATCTGTAGATTAAAAATGATCAATATATGGCTCTAGATTGAGGAATCACCTCAAATCACTTGCCTAGAATCAGTGCCAGAATCCAGGTCTTAATAACATAGAACTCTAATTCATTAGCCTGCCTATTGAATTAGATTCCCAAATCCATCCACTTTTCCATGACTCCAGTTTTATCAATCTAGTTCAAAACGCTATTATTTTTCTTCTAAGTCACTGTAAGAAATGATCTTAGCTCTTCCAGAATCATTTCTCAACACATTTCTCAATAATACTTAAAGTGGTCAATTAAAGATAGAAATGAATCCTGCAACTCTCTGGCTCAGACTTTCCAGTGGCTTCCTATTACTTCAAAAATTAAATCCAACCTCTTAGCCTGTAGGGTCCGTCCTGCTGTTTCTGCCACCTCGTGCCCTAACACTCTCCACCTCATTCTTTTGAACCATTATCCAGTCACCTTGCCCCTCCACCTGAAATGTCCTGCTCTAGACATTGAATCCCCAAGCCCCCTTAGTTCTCTACATCCTCAGTCCAAGCCCCATCTCCTCTGGAGGCCTTCCCCAACACAGACATAGGCACATTTTCTCCTAAAACTTTTCAATATCTGATGCCTTATTTATTGATTTATTGTCACACTTCTACTATATGTTAAGTTCTGCAATGCAAGCACCTCACCTGTTTTATTAACAATTCTATGTCCAGTTCTTAGAAGAGTACCTAACACTCTAACGGTTCTCAATGTTTGTTTATTCATTTATTTATTGATTAAAAATGAATGCTTTCTTCTGCTGTTTGACGACAGTGCAACATATTCTTATCTCAAACAATTAAAATGTACTCTCTTTTTTGACGCGTGGATCTGAGCACTTAACTAGGAAACATTTTCATCCAATTTAGAGTGGCTAATTACAAAATAAGAGAGGATTATGTAATAAGTTTTTGCGGTATTTAAGATGAATAGCACTTGTTTATTTTTAGTGACATGATGAACAAAGAATTCTTCTAGATGTGCCCTAGATTTCCGCTGGTGGCCATTACCCTATGAACAGCGTACCCCAATGTGTTTTATATCAAATCTTCACATTGGACCTCATGATCACGCACTGGATTCATGGTTTATTATCCCACATTAACAGACCAACTGATAAGATAAACATTGTGGAAACGATTCACTCCCAGTATCTCCCCAAGGTGCAGCCATATACCCCAGATACAGATACACCTTGTTTTTCTTGTTTATATTTATAACCCAGGTACTTAGGCACTGAGATTTCTGCCTGTTTTTCCTTTCATTTTCTCAAGGCCAAAGCTATCTTCCTAGAATCTCCTGTCTCTTCTCTGCTGAAGGCTTGAATAATCCCCATTTGTTTCTAGAAATGTCCCTCATACATGTTTCCATGCTTGGAGCAGCTGGTAGCTTTTCACAATAGTTGATGCTTCCCATTCAATACTGAACATGTGGGTTGGAATGTCCTTCTAAAAACTGAGTGTCTGGGTTTTCAGAAGTTCCAGGAAATCTGTAACGTAAGGCAGAAGCACAAACTCTTTCTGAAGAATGAAGGAAAAAATGGATCTTGTATAAGAAGTTTTAGGAAATGTCTGTATGGATGAAGCATTTGAGGAAAAAAGATGATACTCTTGAAATAAGGTTTTATTTTAAGCCCAGAGAAAACCTAAGGATAGTGTTAAAATTCTGGAAGGGTTTTGATGAGAATTGTCTGATGGGTCTCATCATATTGCATAATGAATTAAACAAGTTTTGCGCCAACTTGATTTATTGACATACATAGTTCTTAAGACTCTTTCTCAAACTCACTGAGTAGGAACTTCTTTATCTTTAGATGGCTTTGTTGACATGATCATCTAACCCTGTGGTTTCACTTGGTCTTCTCTGCATCATTGCACGTCAACTGTCTTCTACTTTCCTGGGTTCATTTCATCACCTTGAGTCTCACAGGACTTGTTAAAACTTCTTGAATACTCCCAAAGAATTCGTCGATATTAAAATATATTTAAATTATCAATAACCAAACCATGTGGCGCTGGAATAGTAAAAAACTGTGTGTTAGTCTGCTCTCACATTGCTATAAAGAAATATCTGAGGCTGCATAATTTATAAAGAAAAAAGATTTAATTGACTCACATTTCTGCAGGCTGTAGAGGAAGCATGATGCTGGCATCTGCTTGGTTTCCAGGGAGGCCTCAGGAAACTTACAATCATGGTGGAAGTCGAAGGAGTAGCAGGCACATCACATGGCCAGAGCCAGAGCAAGAGAGTCAGGAGGGAGGTGCCACATGCTTTTAAATGACCAGATGTCATGAGAACTGACTCACTATCATGAGAATAGTACCGGGGATGGCTCTAAACAATTCCTGAGAAAACTATCCCCCTCATCCAGTTACCACCCACCAAGCCTTGCCTCCAGCATTGGGGATTACAATTAAACATGAAATTTGGGCAAGGACACATATCAAATTATATTAAATTGATAGATAAATGAAAGAAAGCACAGATTCTAGAAAATGTTCCAAGAATATTTGGGGATATAGCATTTTAAGTCAGTGGAGAAAAGATGGACTATTCAACAACTAACATTGGAGTAAGTGGCTAGACACTGAGAAAAAGCCTAGGCCTTAACATAATTCTAGATGAATCAGTAGTTCAAATTTTAAAGTTATACCATATAAATACCCTATGAAAATATGGGTGTTTTGGTGATTTGAGAGCTGAAGAAGTTTTTTAAGGTCTAACACTCCAGCTAGAAACCATAAAAGAAAAAAAATAATTGATTGACACTTAAAATGATAAACTTTTATATAGACATATTTATATAGAAAATATGTCATTAGACAAAGTTTGAAGAATGAGAAAGTGAGGAAAATATTTGTACTGTAGATCAGGATTAATATCTCTAAAATGTATTTTTTAAAACTCCTACAAAGCATTGAATAAAAGAATAATTTTCCCATACAGAAAAAATGTGCAAAGGACATAAACAGGTAATTCACAATAGAATCAATAAAAATGGCCAATACACATGAAAATATATATAACATTCCAGATATTCTACAAAAACAACAGCATTTTTTCCCCTCATTTATTTGATCTGCACACAAAAATCTTGCTAACACAACATATAAATAAAATACAGAGAAATGGGCTGGGTGCGGTGGCTCACATCTGTAATCCCAGCCCTTTGGGAGGCCGAGGTGGGCGGATCACGAGGTCAGGAGATTGAGACCATCCTGGCTAACTCGGTGAAACCCCATCTCTATTAAAAAATATAGCCGGGGGTGGTGGCACATGCCTGCAGTCCCAGCTACTCAGGAGACTGAGGCAGGAGGATCACTTGAATCCTGGAGGTGGAGATTGCAGTGAGCCGAGATCACATCACTGCACTCTAGCCTGGGTGACAGAGTGAGACTGTCTCAAGCAAGCAAACAAACAAAAAACCAGGAACATGGACACACTCATGCAGTGTTGTACATTATTTCTCAAAGGCTGTTTGGTAAAAGGCACCAAAAATAGAAATTCAACTTCTAGGAAATTATTTTAAGGAAGGAATGAGCTTGTGTGTCAAGAGATAAATGTTAATGATCCTTGTAGCTTTACTTGTTATATTGGCAAAGAAAGTAAAAAGATTCAAGTTCAGTGTCCTAATACTGTTCCTAATATGGAAATGAGCATGACTTATATTCCCTATAGAATAGTATGCAACTGTTAATTAGGATGTCAGTATACCTTAATTGACATAGAAAGACAGCCACAATATCATTGAATGAAAAAGTTGACTACCCAATGGCATATATAACATGATACCATTTATTTAAAAATATGCACATATATATTTATGAACTCAGTATGACCCATTACATGGGCTTGCTATTCAAAATAAAATATCATATCACCTTTAAAATTTTCAAATTAGGGCCGGGCGCGGTGGCTCAAGCCTGTAATCCCAGCACTTTGGGAGGCCGAGACGGGCGGATCATGAGGTCAGGAGATCGAGACCATCCTGGCTAACACAGTGAAACCCCGTCTCTACTAAAAAATACAAAAAAACTAGCCGGGCGAGGTGGCGGGCGCCTGTAGTCCCAGCTACTTGGGAGGCTGAGGCAGGAGAATGGCGTGAACCCGGGAAGCGGAGCTTGTAGTGAGCTGAGATCCGGCCACTGCACTCCAGCCTGGGCAACAGAGCGACTCCGTCTCAAAAAAAAAAAAATTCAAATTAAAAGGCCCAAGTCACCACGTTGCCTCTTCTCTCTTCCTACGACTTCCTATCATGATAGTCCATGATGGTTTCAGCAAGTTATCAAGGTGCTGTCCATAGGGTCGGTTCAGATTACTTTTGGATTAGCTGGAGCCAGATATTAGCCACGTTCCCTTGATGCTGGAGATCACCACAAATATCACTTGAAGCTTGTTCCTTTGAATAGCATCATCAGTTACCCAGCCAAAGACTTGGGGGTTGCAACTTCACTCTATGTTTGACATGCCCAAGTCCGCAGCTGAAGGACAGCATAATTCTCATCAAGTCCCAGTGACATGACCAAGTCTGAGCCTCTGGTTCTGGTAACCACTCCTGGCCCTAAAGCAGATTCTTTCAAGAAAGCACAAGTGGTCCTCTGATGAACAAGGGAGAAATATTGTGACCCAACTCTGTACACTCCTCAAACTGGGTCTGCTCTCTCAATGCTTCAGCTTTATAGATTGTACCACTTCTGTGCCCCCTACCCTCACCACAGCCTCTTTCCCAGGGAGCAAGACAGGTTTGATAGATTCCAGTGTGTACCAATCATAGGGCATAGTGCATGCCCACCTATCTTGTCTTTCTCTATCTCTATGTGGATTTCTTTACAGAGAGGTCTTTTTGATCAAACTGGATCTACCCAACACATTTCTGTATCTTTTAATATTAATGAAAATGTCTGGGCTTTGGAAGTTCTGCTCCAGAAAGTCTGTGTACTCCATTAGTAACATTTTTCTTCATATATCTCAGCAGTATTCAAACTCAGAGTACCAGTAGTATGTTTGGAAAACAGCAAATTAAAATTTAGTTTTGCTTGACACAATCTCTCCCAGTAGTATGTTTGGAAAACAGCAAATTAAAAATTAGTTTTGCTTGGCACCTACCTCTTCCACTGGGGAAAAAATGGGTGTTACAGAGTGAGAGACAATGGAAATTATTTAGGATGCATTTTCAGCAACATTTCAACTTGGCTATTTCTAGGCAATAAGATTTAAGGTGATTCGTCTGTACTTTTCCCTACATTTTAGTTTAAAAAAAGAGAATGTAACATTTTAAAAACAAGGTAAAAAGCTATTTATTTTTGGAAAAAAATATTTCTCAAATCTCTTTGTGCAAAATCCTTGCTATTAGGACTTGAACAAATTATTTAATGTTTTTAGGCCCCCTCAGCCTATATGTGAAATGGAAGAGTATGATTACTTATCTTTAGCCTGAAAAATGTTCTCATGTTTTCCTAAAAGAAATAATTAACAATAGTGTTAATACGGGAAGAAATGCAGAGGGTGATCATATTTTACAGAGGAGGTGACACACTGTGTTGTGTTTTCACTTTAAAAATAAGAAGTTGGTAAGATAGTCTTTAAGGTCTATCTCTGCTTTAACATTCAGTGACCTTTGGACAAATTAATGACTTAGAAGACACATGAGACAACACTTGGAATATGTTGGCGCCACTGACTCTATTGACTTAAATGATCACATTTAGTTGGAGCTCCTTCAGAATGAGATCTCTTACTTACCAATTGCAGAGATTTATTTCCTTTATTTGTCTAGTTAAAAGGCACTGGGAAAAATGAGGCCAGTCCCTCACTCTTCAAGGGAGCTCTTATTTCCCTGCACTGCCTATTAGACTGAGGATAGCTGAAAGTTTTTCATTGCTGTTACTTAGGACACATTTGTAAGGCATATTTTACTAAGGTCGCTTCAACAAACTTTTCAACCCCCTCAGCAACCATTCGCTCGTTCTGCTGTTTTACTTACGCAGTCCTTTTGTACCCTCATGATCTGAGATGACATTTGACTGAGATGGGTTGATTTGTCTGCCATTCCCTTTCTCTGTTTCACTCATGTCCTCTCGCAGGACTTTCTTTCCATGATAATTTGTTGGGGTCATTCTTTGGGTTTGTAATTTTCAACAAAAGTCATTCAAACTGTTTTATCTTATTCGTGGATTTGCCTCTAACATGCATATAATTACCTATTAAAGCATAGCATTTGAACTATTCTAAAGCAAAAGCTCTTGTAAATCACTCCAGTCATGTTAGGATTGGAACTCAGAAATCAGGTCTCAAGAGGAAACACGTTTCTTGGTTGGGATAGTTCACTATCCTGCCAGAATTCAGATGTAGCTGCTATGGAACTGAATGTTCATGCCTCTCCCCACTCCATTCATTGTTGAAATCTTAAGCTCCAAAGCGATGCTGTTAAGACGGGGGTCTTTGTGGGAGGTGAATAGGTCATGAGGGTGGAGCACTCATGAATGGAATTAGTGTCCCTGTAAAAGAGACCCCAGAAACCTCTTTTGTTCCTTCTGAGATATGAGGACACAGCACAAAGACAGACATGATTTATGAAAGAAGAAGTAGGCCCTCACCGGACACTGAATCTGGTGGCACCTTAATCTTGGACTTTCCAGCCTCCAGAACTGTGAGAAATAACATTTTTGTTTGTAAGCCACACAGTCTTTTGTGTGTATTCTGTGACTGTTGCCTGAATGGATTAAGTGAGGGGCTAAATCTGGATCCCAATTCTGTGCTCTTTTATACCTCTAGTCCCCTCTCCTCCTTTTCTTCCTTCTTTTTTCCTCTAAATTATTTAACTTAAAAAATGTTAAATTACAAATGATTAAATAAAAATACAAAATCTCCCATCAGAGAATTCTATCCTTACCCTCTCCGTTTTGGTTGTAGCCACTATTTTGATTTGTCTTACTAACCATTTTTTATATGAGGGAGATGTATGTCTATATGATATACATATATGTGTCTCATATGGAGTTTTTCTTTGTCGTGTGAAAGTGAATTGTGATATATGTATAATTCTGAGACTTTTAAAAAAATGTAATAAGCCCTGGATATATTTTTGGTTAAATAGACCTAGTTCTACGTTATCTTTAATCCAATGATAGGTGAGTATGGTAATATATTTAACCATTTCTCTATTAATGATCATTCAGTCTCTTTTACATATTCTTTATAAAAGCAATGCTACAATAAATATGTTTTAAGCATAAGTGCAAGTATTTCCTCACAATTGTGCTAGATCTAGTTTACGTACTTTGTCAAATGTACTTGGCCATAGTTTTCTGCTGGGTGTGAAAGAAGACAGCCTGGCACTGACTGCATTCTTACTGGCCCCAGAGGAGAGCTTGATCAATGCCAAACAGGGGATATGAGGGAACTGGCTGATAAGTTATTCTCCCTCCACCTGATAAGTTGTTACGAGACACAGTGTTTCCAATGCCCCTTCAGGAGGTGGGCTATGTGGGTGAGCAACCGGGTATGGTTTCTAATAAGACCACAACCAAATTCATTATACACCATTTTGTATTTTATTTTTCCCTTTCTTTGCCTGATTTTTTTTTCCCTACTCTAGCTTCCTTGGGATTATACTCCTCATAAAACTTTCTATGTAAATATTGTCTCAGGCTTTGTTTTCTGGAAAATGTGGGCTAAGAAAAAGATATATATTGAAAAGAACACTTATTAGGTCAGAGGGTATGCAAGTTTGGGCCACCTTACTTTCTAATCAGGTCATGCAATTACAAATATATAGTTATCTTTTCTTTTATTTTCTATTAATTATTAATATTTCAATTATAAAAAGAACTATATTATTATTAAGTATATTATATAAAGTAATATATTGTTACATTATGAGCATTCAATCTTGGTAACAAACCTCTCTGTCTGGATGTATATTCAGGTAAAATGTTACATGAATTTCTGTTAAGTGATGAGAATTCCAGTGCTTTAATTTTGTAGCCAAATAAAGCAAAGCCCAAAGCCTGAATTAATTCTTTATTCTTCTCTATATTATATTATAAAGCAGTTAGTCCTCCCACAGAAGCCATCTCTCAGAAAATATAAAGTGGTTCAAAAAAACATCATTAGGACACCCTATATTACATGTTGCTGTTGGGAAGATTTTATACAGCATAAGCTTTCATAAGTTCATGATGGGGAGATAACTTGATTAACCTTTTGCCCAAGTTTTGCCATAACTTTGAAATGACAGAGAAATTAAAGAATATATATATTTTTTCTGTTTGGCGTTCCAGGAAAAAGTGGTTGTAGGTGAGGTGAGAAGTGGTTAGCAGCTAGAACAAATAGGATCGCTCACAACTTGGGGAACTGAATCTAATCTCTGACTTGTCAACTTGCCAAGGTGTTCTTAATAGCACTGCCAGAAATCCTAATTCAAACTCGCATTTGTGGCTTCTGGCAACTGCCTGGCAACAGGGAACGTGTAGCTCACTCCATTATGTGGAGGAGTCCCTCTGTGAATGTATTTTCAAATGAGCATGTTATTCACAATACTCCTTCAGCTGTGAGAATGTGGAGGGACAACAGTTAACCCTTAAATCATGGATTGGGAGCTAGAGTGCAACTTGCTAGGTCAGGCACACTTCTTCATATACTCGTCCTGTATTGCTGGCCATTCATATGGAGATAGGTTCACAAAGGAAATTTCTATTGCCCTGTTAATGAAGGCCCTTTTTACATCTTTTCATCAATTCACTGTGGTTGTTCTTCTGACCTGGCTGCACTGACAGGACCTTGAGGCTTAATCATGAGTAGAAAGAAGAGTCTGAATTTTCCTGGAGAGTTTCCAGTGGAGATGCTTGTAGGAACAAATTCCTATTTAGATTAGGAAATTCAAGAAAGTAGGGGTTAAGTAGATATATGAGAGTTATGTTGGCTTTCCATATTTGCTTAAAGTGGGAAAATGGATTGTGTGGAGCTTTGGATAACACCCGAAACCAATGTGCTTAGCCAAATGTAAATGTGGTGTTGCAACACTGATGTGAGAGGAAAGGAAATTGTTAATGGGGTGGAAATGCTTCAGCGTAATTAGATAGCCAGTGAGCCAGTTACACTTGTGTTGGCTTGGGGTGAGGTCTGCATGGATTTGCAAAATGAAAACCTGACTTACATTCTAAATAGATTAAAGACACTGATGAAGTCAGGCCAGTTTTACTCTGCAATTGGGAAAACTGAGGCTCTCTTCAGTAGTCATCTGTTGAAGCACACTGCTTTGCAGCGCTTCGTTGAAGAAGAAGCAGTGTTTAACGCCTATCAGCCTGGAAACCATATCTTGAATCCAGTGTTGCCACTCCTCAAATTGCAACTTCCTGGTGGCAGCTAAACAAGCAAGTTCATATAGCAAAGGCGAGAAAACTAAAAGGTCATAGCATTCCACCATTAGCATTCTGTCTTTGACCACTTCTAGTTTCTGAAATAAACAGAAACTTTATAGTAAAATCTTAAGAAAATGTTTTAATTTTTTTTCAAAATAACTCATGCATGCAGTTGCAGAAAATAGAAAAGTAAGGAAAATCTTATCATGGGAAACAACATTCTTCTTTGATGTGTTATGATCTGTTAACAAAAACAGAATAATTTAATACATGATATGTAACTTGGCTGTATGTATTTTCAGCACTGTTGGTATGGTTTGGCTCTGTGTCCCCACACAAATCTCACCTTGACTTATAATAATCCCCACATGTCAAGGGCAGGGCCAGGTGGAGATAATTGAATCATGGGCGTGGTTTCTGCCCATGCTGCAATAGTGAGTGAGTTCTCATAAGAGCCCTTGGTTTTATAAGGGGCTTCCCCCTTCACTCAGTACTCACTTTCTCTCCTGCTGCCCTGTGAAGAACTGCCCTTCACTGAAATTGTAAGTTTCCTGAGGCCTCCGCAGCCATGCAGACTGTGAGTCAATTAAACCTGTTTACTTTATAAATTACCCAGCCTCGGGTATTGCTTCATAGCAGCGTGAGAATGGACTAATACAACTGTATTTTAGAAAACGTGCTAAATTAAAGATGGTTGCTACTTGATATATGTGTGTGTGTGTGTGTGTGTGTGTGTGTGTGTGTGTTGTGCGCGTGCGTATTGGCAGGGTCTATGCCTATAACTCTTCCCTTTAAATTTGGATGGCTCTGTGAGTGTCCTCACCACTTGAATATGCAGACGTGATTCTGTGACAGTTTTATGGCTCAGGCCTTAGGAGACTATGAGTTTCTTCTTCCCGTCTCTTGGATATTTACTTGTGGAACCCAGTTGCCATGCTGTGAGAAAACTCAATTATTCCAGTGAAGAGGCTCAGGTAAAAAGAACTAAGGCCCTCAACTCAGGACAGCCTCAGCTGAGCTTGCAGCCAACAGCCAGAACTAACTTGTGATCCTAAGTCAGCTATCTTGGAAGTGGATACTCCAGTTCCATGTAAACTGCCCAGCTAATACCACGTAAAGAAGGAGAATTGCCTAGCCATGCCTGCCCAAATTCATGATTTGCAAAATTGTGTCATATAAGAAAATAGTGGCTGTGTTAAGCACTGGATTTTGGGGTAATTGTTATGCAGAACAAGAAGTTAGATATAATGGAAGCATACAGAACTTGCAGACTTAGTGCCCTGGCTTCAAATTCTGGTTCTAACATTTCATAGCTATGTAACTTTGGGGACAGCTATTAAGCCACTGTCAGCCTTAAAGAAAAGTTTCCTTATCTGTAAAATGGCAGCACAAAATATATCTCTTAAAGGCTGTGGTGAGGATTAGAGACAAAATATGTAATATGACTATTACATTTTCTGGAAAATGATAACAGCTCAACATAGTAGCAATTACTTGCTATTCACCAGTTAACCCACTTCTCTGTATCCTTCTTCTTTCTAAGCAGATCTTTCAGACCAAGATCTGGAAAGCCAAACAAAGGATATTGCTGAGGAGAATATCTTTTTTGAAAATCAACTCAGCAGAGTAATTTAAAGATCTACAATGTTTATATATCTTTCATTAAGTAATTTTATTTTATTATTTTATTCTAAGGAAATATGTCTAAATACTGGCCATAGTAAGTCTATCCAGGAAATAAGATGCTTGTGTATGTTCCTGATCTCTGTGCATCACTTTAAAAAATTCTGCATGTTCATTATTTTGAAGTGCACCACTGTGTTTTAGACACAACAACCAAGGTTTGGAAGGCAATGGCTGAACCTGCCTCCTCAAGCCCCAACATACTCAGGAACTATCAATAACAATTAGGGAGTTTATGCATATATGAAATCATTCAATGAGGAAGTGTAACTTTTGATAAGTGCCTTTTATTCTACAAGTATTTACTGAATAGCAGCAAAGTCCTGGATTCTGGGTACAATTCAGGAGAACAGAGATGAAACCACAGCCTTTGTGCATTTCTAGAGAGTCTGATGAGTTGCCATTCTGGGCAGAGTCAACACTGCTTCTCAAACATTCTGTATGTCTCAAACATGTCTTCACCTCCACACTTCATTGTTACAGTCTTTCTTCTCAAAACAATCTTCCACTTTATCAGTCAAAGCATTTTGCATGACCCAGTTTGAGCTCCACCTCCTCCAAGCAACCTTCCCTGGATCTGTGCTATACAACTTCTAGCTCCAATCTGTCCCCTATTGCTGACTTCTTGTAGAACTCAATGTGTTCTCATTTCTGGCCACTCTGTGTGGTTAGTTTTCTTTTTAAATGTCTGTATTATTTCCACAACTAGATGAAGAATTCTCTATCAGTGCATCTCAAACATATTTCTTATGCACATATGAGATACTTAGGGGTCTTGTTAAAATGCAGATTCTGTTTCCTAGATTTGAGGCAAAACCTTAGATTCTTCACAGTTAACAAGCTCCAGGTGAAGTCCCTGCTGCTAGATCTCAGACTACAGCCTGAGTAGCAAGTAGCTAGGTTGTAGAGGGCAGAGGCCACCCTATTACTCTGTTTCTTTACAGTGCCTTGGGAGTGAAAGAGGTTCAGTGATTGTTTTTGTCGGTATAGTACAAAGAAAAGTATGCAGACTGGTATAGTTTTGATATTTGTGCCCTCTAAATCTCATGCTGAAATTTGATTCCCAGTGTTGGAGGTGGGGTCTAATGGAAGATGTCTGGGTCATGAGAGTGGATCCCTCATGAGTAGTTTGGTACTGTATTCCCAGTAATGAGTTCTATCTCTGTTAATTCCCTCAAGAGCTTCCTCCTCTCCATCTATGAGAACTGACTGTTAAAAATATCCTGGCACCTCCCTTTCACTTCCTTTCTTTCTCACCACATGTTGCCTAATTCCGTTTGCCTTTTGCTGTGAGTGGAAGCAGGTTGAGGTCCTCAGCAGAAGCAGATGCTGGTGCCATGCTTCTTGTACAGTCTGCAGAACCATGAGCCAAACAAACCTGTTTTATTTATACATTACCCAGCCTCAGGTATTTTCTTTATTGCAACGCAAATGGATTAAGACACAGGCCTTGAAACAATTCTGACCTAGGTTACAGTATCAGTTTTACTACTTAATGATCTGAATGATTGTGAGCACTTTATTCACTTATAAAGCAAACTTAGAGAGTTTCTGTGAAGTCAAAAGTAACATATTTTAAAGCACTTGGCCTAGTAGTCATAGATAGCAAGGGACTGATACGTAAGATATATTTCCTCTTGATGGCACTGAACAAAATCCGTGTGTTTTCAGGCTAAAATATTTCTTCACTAGAGTTGATCTTGATATAGTGCAATACATATCTTAAGAGGAAAGAAGATACTAATATAAGCTTTGGCTTGAGTTTTAAATATTATTCCATGTCGATTTTATCAGTTCATTTATATATATATATATATATATATGTGTATGTGTGTGTGTGTATGTATATGTATGTGTGTGTGTATGTATGTATGTATGTGTATGTATATATATATATATATATGTATATATATATATACCAAAAAATGTAGAGAAAAAATCATGGCAAGTGAAAATGGGTCAAGTGTAGCCACATGTTGCTTCTAGTCTCTTATAGTATAAAGATTCATTGAAGATAGTTAAAGCTGATCAATAATATCAAAGGAGGCAGCAATGTCACTCTTCTTGCTACAATGGTTTCTACCCAGCCTGTTTGTCAGAGATAGTGTCTAGGTGTTCTGCAGATAAAGCCCTGACAAAGACCCTCAGGAAGATGACTCTGACTCAGAGGGTGAATACAAGAAGGGTTGGCTGGAAGCATTCAGTGCTCAAATAGCTGCACTGGGAAAAGCACTGAAGGCAGAAGAAAGCTTGGTGCTAGACCTCTAGAGTCAGCTCCCCCGTCCACTGGCTGAAAAAGTGGCTGCAATATCTCCCAGGTTCTGATATTCTCTGACACTGTATTTCAAATGTGAGAGGTTAGTATTTTTCTTTCATGGATTACATTTCAGAGTAGCAAAATAATTGGTGGAGTAAAGTTTTCTTTTGAAAAGCATCACAGCTAATAAATGAAAAGAAATGATAGAGAAAACCACATTTGCAAAACTTAATGTGTCTAGATAATGGTCATTAATAGTTGCAAAAACTGTTAGATAAGAAACACTAGATGTTAAATTTTATAATAGATGGATCAGGCTGACATGACCTGAGTTCACTAATTAATCTTTCCATTACTAAAAGAGGAACAAATGTGACATTATTTTTCTTTTGATGTAAGGCAATAGAAAGCATTTAGAGACACTAAATAGTGTTTAAAAAATAACATATCTAGTCAGGCCTCTGGATCTAACTCCCAGTTTACAAAAACTATGAGGATGGAGGGTCATGTTAAATGACATCACAATGCTTTAATCAGAAAAACCTAGATATTCCACAAGACAAAGGATTTAGTTGTTTAAAGAAAAAGAACAAATAGCACATAAAGAGGAAGAATTACTATATTTTAAGAGAGACTTGTGATACACATAATCTAAATGTAATATGTGGACATTGTTTGGATCCTGATTCAAACTCACTTTATTGTTAATTTCATAACACCTCTATTGAAGTCATTTTTTTTTAAGTTCTATCTGTTGAGATACTTACTGGATTATTTATTGATAAAAGATGACCACCACCTTTACTAGGAATCTGTGATATACAGATTCAAAGAAATAAAATATCTCCCCTGTTAGAGTAGCCAAAATTAAAATGTTTGCACTGACAATGGGAAGCAAAAGTGGGAGTGATTAAAAGCTCATGCATTTGGTGAATGTTTAAATAGTAGAACCATTTTGGAGAGCAATTTTGTGATATTTAGCAAAGTTGAAACTGCGTGTTCTTTATGTCAAAAATTTCAGGAATTTCCAGAATTCCCTTTCTAGTTCTGCGAGTCAGCTTATTTAGGCTGGATGGACAACTTCATCTCCTGCTTATGGATCTGGCTAGGCTAGGTTTCTTATTTAGATTTGGACTCAGGCCTATCCCATGTTTTTATATGTTTTTAAAAATTCGACAGACTTCATAGTTTCAGATTTACAGAAATGACACCAAGACCTAACATACACCACTCTCCTCCTGCACCATTTCCCCTAGTATTATATTAGTATAGTACATTTGGTACAGATAATGAATCAATATTGGTATGTTGCTATTAACTGATATCCATAATTTTTCTTGATTTCTTTAGGTTTTATGTATTATCTATTGTCTGTCCCAGGATCCCATCTGAGATATCATAGTACATTTAGTTGTCACGTCTTTTTAGCCTCCTACTGGCTGTGACAGTTTCTTAGACTTCCTTTGTTTTCAGTGACCTTGACAGTCTTGAGGAGTACTGGTCAGGCATTAATATAGCGGAGGATGCCCTTGTATTGAAATATTTCCAATGTTTTTCTCATTATTAGATTGAGGTTATGGATTTTGGTACACAGGATCACAGAAATAAAAGGCAATTTTCATCAAATGATATCAAGGGTACATACTCTCAACATGATTTATGATTATTGATTGTATAATGGTTTACCTTAATCGTCTGCTGAAGCAGTGCTTGTCAGGTTTCTTTACTATAAATTTTCTGCCTCCAGCTTTCCATACTGTAGGCATTTCCTAGACTCCACATGGTACAGTATGTGCAGCCTGCACTTGAGTGGGGAGTTACGCACTTCCTCCTTTGGGGTAGAGTATCTGCATAACTTATTGGAATTCTTCTGCATGGCAGATTTTTCTCTTCTCTCCCACTTGTTAATTTATTCAATCATTTATTTATATGAGTATAGACTCTTTGATTTTTAAAATATTTGGTGTTATAGTTTAAAACTATTTATTTCATTGCTTATATTGTTCCAATTTTGACTATTTCCTTTTGTCTCTTGTGTTGCTTTGACATACCTCCGTGTGTGTGTGTGTGTATGTGCATTTTCCTCGAGCATTTTCTTAATGGGCTGCAAGATGCTCCAGGCTCATTTTGTATATTTCGTGCCCCTGTCCTAGAATCAATCATTTCTCTAAGTGGCCTTGTTTCCTTATTGAAAAATAGAAAACAAGATCTGACTGCAACGTGTGCTCAGTGCTCCTATAGTGTCACTTCTTATGGGCTTCCTTGGCTGACAGAGCAAAGAAATATTTATGTATACTAATCCATATCTGTCCAATTATCTATAAACATTTCTATATATAATGAAGTGCATCTATATTAAGAGTTAAACATAAGTTGTTACAATTTGGTACAATTAATGAATCATTAATTGGTATGTCTCTAACTCTAATTCATTACCACATGGGTCACTATGGGTAGTTTTCCTTTCTTGTTTGTAATCTTCTGTTTAACAATGAAAACCAGCATCCACCATCCATTTACATAATTGTTCATTATTAGTATACACATACATCAGTGTCAGAATTGTTAATCCATACCACACGGGAAACAATTTTATTAGCCAGAGTACAGTGCTTAGGTGCAGTAACTTTCACCTTTAATCTTACAAATTCTACTCATTTCCAAAGCTACTTACTTCAATACGTTTTCTCCCTAACCTTCTTCAGTGAGGCTGTTTCACACATTTGTAACACAGTTAAATTCTCTTCTCATATTCTGCATTCTTTCCTGGGATCCCTCAACCTCCTAAATAATTTAACAAATTTGTTATACATGAAGATTCATTCTTTGTTTTGTAAAACTCTATGAATTTTGATAAATGTATAATGTCATGTGCCACGATTACAGTATTATACAAAATAATTTTACCATTATAAAAATTCCCTGTGCTTCTCTCATCTTCTTTCTGTAAACCCCTAGAAAGCAATGAATGTTTTACAGTCTATATAGTTTTGTCCTTTCCAGAATGTCATATAATTGGAATTCTAAAGTATGTAGCCTTTTTGTACTGGCTTCTTTCACTTAGCATTATGCATTTAGGATTCCTCTATGTCCTTTGTAGTTTGATAGTATGTTTCTTTTTACTGAAGAATAGCGTTCCATTATATGATGTACCACAGTTTATCCACTCAACCTACTGAAGGGCATATTAGCTGTTTTCAGTTTTGGGTGATTATGAATAAAAGTACTATAAAACTTTGTGTGCATATTTTTGTGTAGATATAAATTTTCATCTCATTAGTATAAACGACTAGAAGCAATTCTTGGATTGCATGGCAAGACTATGTTATCTATGTAAGAAACTACCAAACTGTCTTCTAAAGTGGCTGTAGCATTTTGTATTCTCACCAGCAATGAAGATGAGAGTTCCCATTGCTCTTCATCATTGCAAATATTTGGTATTGCCAATTTTTTTGAGCTATGCTAATAGGTGTGTAGAGAAATCTCATTGTTGTTTTAATTTTCAGTTCCCTATTGATGAAATATATTGAGAATCTTTTATTAGCTGATTTGTCGCTTGTGAATCTTTGTTGAGATGTGTCTTCAGATCTTTTGCTCACTTATAAGTTTTTTTTTTTTTTTTAACTCAAGTGAGTTTTTAATACAGTTTAGATATAATTCCTTTATTGTGGGTGTGTTTTGCAATATTTTCTCCCAGTCTGTGGCTTGTCTTCTCTGTCTCTTAACACCCGTTTTATTTTTGCTTTTGGGACTAAAGATGAGGGATGATAAGCGTCCTGTGATTCTTGTAATAATAATCGCAGAGCCAAGAGAGAATGGACTCAACCTTGTAATCACATTGGAAGCCCCTGGTTGTGTCAAGTCTGCTAATGTTACATTGAGTAAAAAAAGTCACGTGGTCAAATCCTACATTAATGAAATGGGGTAGTATATGCAGGGAGGGGATGGGGAATAATAAATGCTTTTTAAGAATAATATAATCTGCCATACCATCTCTGAACTGATAACAGCTTTCTATTACCTTGTTCTGTGGTTTGTCTAATGTTGGAATCTTTCTGAAAGATAAAGTTTCTGGGAGACTCTAATCTGAGAAAGCCATCAAAACACATTTCTTTTTTTGGCATAATTTAAATTCTTAGACATTGTTAACATTTATTGATGTTACTTATATAAGAATTCATCCACCATATTCCTTCTTGAGTCCAGTTGAGTATTAAAAAAAAAGCTGATTTCTCCCCCACTATCTTTTCAGGTTTACAGCATGTAATTCTATTCTATAACCATTTTCACAATTGTCTAACAATGTTATAATAGATTGGTTGCTTACTACCAATTTTTTAAAAAGTCATGGCTTCTCCAGTCATTTCTTGCTTATCAAAATTATTTCACGAGGTGGTTTAGGCCTTGTATATTTGAATATGATGTTTTCTCCTTTCTACTTAAAAAACAACTTGGGTCACACTGTCTCATCCTGATAAGTTGGTAGAAGTTGCTTCATCATTGTTATTCTTGTTGTGGTGGTGGTGATTAATATTTCATATTCTATTTTAAAAATTAAAATTTTAAAGAAGATCAGTATCTTTGACTATCTTCCCAATTCCAGTACATTTTTAAAAAAGTAAGTAATGTTATCAGCTTTGTACATTTAAAAAGAAGTAACTAATGCTATCAGCTTTGTTTGTTATCACTCAAGACCATTTTATATGTCTTTAGTTATGTACATGTGTGTATACTGTATATATATTATTCCATTTCTTCTAGAAAATTGATTTTTGAAGCAGAACTTTTTCTTTTCCTAGATGTCCCCTCCTTAGGAATCTTTGGTCGATCCTTGAAGTTTGGTAACATCTTTAAATGTGTATATCTCCCTGTTAATTATGGCATTTTCCTGGACATTTTTATATACACACATACATATGTATACTTAAAATGGAAGAATAATGTTCCAAAATATGTTAGAAGAAAAAATTCTTTTCTTTCAGAGATTTCTAACACATTTTATTTTGCAGATCACTGATTTGAAGCTTTTGACGACCAACATCTCTATCACTTCCTATAAAATGTCCAGTTAGTTTCAGTTACATAGCAGGCTGTTCTGTACTGCACACCATACTATGGCTGGGGGTCTGGTCACACACGTATAAAGGCTGCCCACTGGTTCCTGGAGCACCGTGTGTCCAAGTGAATGCCTCTTCCAGGGAGCTTCATTTTCCCAGGGGTGGTTTCCTTTGGCAAGAAGTTGATCAGTTTACACACGTGGCTTTGGTGCCTATGAGCAGGAAGTGTCTGAAACTTGCAGAATGTGCCACTTTTTCTCTTAGGAAGACAGACACCTGAGAATTCAGTGCCCTTATGCTTAACGACAGGAATTCCTCCTCATTGTTTAGTAGGTTAAAATATGAGAAAGCCTGTTTTTAAGTAACACAGATAACACCTTTTTAGATTGCTTATTTATTCTAGAAGTAAAAATTTAATTCAAGAAAATATAGGTCCCATGAAAGATTTAAGAGTTTTATAAAACCAAAAGCTAGTTTCTCCCAGCAAATAGTACTTTAGGCAAAAAACCCTTTCAATGTTTCTAAAATAATACTAAAAGAGCATCTGATTAAAAGAGCAATTTTAAGAATTATACATTTATTTGAATAATAAGTTTACATCTGAGCTGCAATTTTGGGAATGCGGATTTTTAACACGGATCACAAAAAACATGCCCAAAAAAAGTACTAGTGCAAAGGACAAAACAGTGCTAAGAATTAGACTAAATATAGCTCTTGCTTTTAAGAGAAAAGGCCTGAAATCACTATACAAAATATAAAATGTATTAAACACTACCATCCATAGAACAGTCTTTATTAATTATGTTTAAAATTATTTGCATAATTATATATTGAATTGTAAATGAGTGTTATACACGAACCTTCTTTTGGAGGGGAACTCCTTGTTGCATTATGAAATGTCTAATTACATTACATTGCAAAAAGTAGCCTTTTTTGCTATTGATAAAGAAAACCATTAATGGTATTACTGTAAATATGAGGAAGGCTACAAAAAAAGAAATACAGTTTCATTTTTTCAAAATGTTTTTCATGCAGTGAAGTACTTGCCGTGTTGAACCCAATTCTGTACTGGAGAATGTCCTGGGTATAAGACGCTCTTGAATGACAAGACAAGGCTTTTCAATTCAAAGACTAGAAGTAATCACATAACCCTCTTATGACTGGGATACTGTCATGGGCCACTTACCAATGCTGTCTTTCCAGAAAACCATTCAAGATACTTAAAAAACCATAAGACTTACCTGATAAACATACATAAAATGAAAAGACATCAACTGCTATTTGACATTGCTATTGGTAATGTCTGTCCTATGTGAAAGCACTTTTAAAAAGAGAGTACCTATGTGCAAGAGATAAGTGTCTAGAGATTCCAAATGAATCAACAGTATCAGGTAACAATATAATTCTCTACTCAGAAGCTGACTCAAGATTAGGTGCAATTTCAGTTAATGTAACAGGAAAAAAAGACAATGGATTTTATTTTGTTAATTGTATCCACTCACAAATTGACCTAGGGTCACCAGATGTGTAGATACCGTGAGATTTTTGTTGTTTATAGTCTTTAATTGAAGTGATGATAAAGGAAATAGATCTATTTTAAAACAAAACCAAATAGTTTTTTCTGTCTAGATTAAGAAGTGGCCCCAGGTGTGGGATTCACATTTTGAGTGGCTATTTGGGTAACCTCAGTGATCCAGGGTTGGTCTATGATTCCAGCTGCATGGTTGTTCTTCTCAACAATCCAGTAATCCATCCTTGGTGGTCTCTACCACATTTGGGGCAGTTTATCTCTGCACAGAGCCAAGCTGCTTGCTCATGGGGTAAACAGATCAGAATGGCTCCTGCTGTCTCTGGACACGTTCCGTGCATGAGGCTGAACATGTTGCCACAGGCGTTGCTCATCACAGTCATCTTGGCCAGCACAGGAGCCATTGTGAATTACAAAAAAACCATTCCTCTGCTGCTTGGTCGGGTTCTGTGCATGGCCCCAAATCCTAATGCCCATGATGTCTGTGGCTGCATGGGCTCTGAATGTGTGCATGATGAAGCTTTCCTGTTGAACTTTTCACCATGTTCATTATTGCTGCTTGGTACGTCAACTCTACATCTTCATGGGTGACCACTAGTTTAATTTTATTTCATTTTTCAAGAATATCCAGCCACTGCTATTTGACACAAGTGTCAGTGGTGCACAGCCACTGCTACTTGTGGCCCCAGGGGTTTTGTGAACTCTGGTACATCCCTTCCCTGGCACTGTATTGTCTGTCATGATAAATTGATTGGCCTGTTGTTGTAGTGACTCCTCCCAAAACAATCCAGGAGGTTAGCACTCTTTGGCCACTCGTTACAGGCGTTCCTGCTTCCTCAGCTTCATCTTTAAAACCCTGTATAATCAGGGGCATCACTGTATCCCTTTCCCTGTCAGTCGTTCCATCATTGATGAAAGAAAACATATATTCAGATTGATTTTTAGTTCAGAAAATGTTTCTTTTATTGTATCTTTGGACATTTTTTTCTTTTATTGTTCTGTTTCCTTTGACTTCAATAACGCCTATTATATGTATACTGGATCTCATGTTCTGCATATATTGTTCTTCTTAAACTTATGAATTCTGTTTCCAATTTCATGTTTCTCATTTTGTTTGTTCAAAGCCTGTCTCAAATGTCCCTTGGCTGTTTTCAGCAGGTTCAATTCTACTTCTTACTGACTATAAATTGTTTTCATTTCCGTGATTTTTTATTATGCCTTCCATTTATTTACTGATATCTGCCGGCTTGGTATTCATTTCCTTACTACATCTTATATTTCTTTTTTTGATTTGTTTATCTTTCCTTTATATTCTGATTTCAATGAGGTCATACTTTCTCTAATTTATAGAATATCATAAAAAGTCTTTTAAATGTTCCCCTGCTTCCTGGTATGACCTTGAAGAGCAGTCTTTACATGCCTTCTGTTTGTTATATTATTTTCCTTCTTTTTACTTGCTGTCTATACTGAACCCTAATGGATTATAAATTATATTTGTGGTGCTCATTTTGGAGCTAGCTGTTGGAGCAGATATGATACAGGCTAGAGAAATGAACCAGCAGAAAGGCAGTTTCATCCAGGCTTGTTGTTTCTAAGGGCCTCACCAACTCTGCCCCAGGGTATGTGTGCTCTGTGCTCTCAGAGGAGGTTAGCAGCCCCTTGAGGAGGCAGGAATCTCTGTGTCAAATTGTTTAGTCCTGTATGTCGCAAGTCTCTCTCTCCCTCTTTCCTTCCTCTTTCTCACTCTCTCTCCCTTCAGTATTTTATGTGTTTATTTTCCTTCAGCTGATCATTAGAGGTAGCTGCAAGGCAGAAAACCTACCCAGGCCACCCCAGAATCTGGCCCCTTGAGTAGGTAGATGCCTACAGATTTCCTCATTTGTTCCTCTTCCCTAAACCTTACAGGGGTGCGAATTCAGTGCTGGGTCAATAGCTCCCTCAAACCCTTGACCTTGCTCTCCTAAATAAGGGAATCGTACTTTGGACACTTCAAGTCCTTGCTACATAACGTCAAAGGTTTTCTGTCACACGAGAACATAAAGGTACATGTTATCATGTTTTATCCTTGTGTCTTCCATAAACGATGTAAGTTTAACATATGGATTGTAGATATTTTCTAACTTTAATGAAGACGGAACTCTTTCTCTCATTGTGGTGTTTTCACTTGGTGGTATATGTGTCTTTATTTCACCATTTCTAACCATATGTCTTTCTAAATTTTAAAATATGTTTTTCTAAGTCAAGTGGGATAGCACGTGCCTGTAGTCCCAGATAACTTGGCAGGCTGAGGCAGGCGGGTCACTGGAGCCCAGGAGTTCAAGTCCGGAAACATAGTGAGATCCCTGTCTTAATGAACAACAGAAAAGAGAAGATATATAAGTTTTCCTAAAATTTAGGAGTAAAATACTCTATACAAGAAACTTGGAAAAAAAATTAAAATATAGAGCTAAATAAGTAAATATGTGAATAAACAAATAAATAACATGACCCATTACCTACCAGTATACCTAGATATATCAGTGTTTATCAGCTAACTTTTATTTCTTCAGTGAATGTCCACGGCCTTCTAAAGTCATAAAAGCCCTGTAGACAGGAAACCTATTCAATTTTCTTTACTCAAATATCTAATTGTTCACCTGATGACAATAAAAACACAAAATACAGCCAATTTCAAAAGTGATTAATTGATAAACCAAGAAATATTGATTAAGACTACTAGTTGGCGATATAATAATTATTAATAAAAACAAATAAAAAAGATAAAAGTGGTTGCCTCATGTGAGGAAGTGGGGAAGACGTAATGTGAGATTGCTTTTCAACTTAAGCTTTTCTTTATTATTTAATATTTTCTAACCATGTAAATGGGTTACTTTGAGATAAAAATCATTCATTAAAAATAAGAAATCAAAATAAATTACATTACTGAAAATATGAGTTTTTCTGCCAAATTTTTACATTTTGTTAAGTGATTCTCTTATCACAGTCTTTAATTTTCAACCATTATGAAATAGGAATTAAGGAATAATCCTTAGATCTCTGTTTTGGCTATGTATTTAAACATCACATTTCTTGACTACTGACACACGGTGCCTTATTTCTCTAATGCTTTCTGATTCTTTGAGTTCTACATGACATGCCTTATGTCTTATGTCTTTGGTTATATGAGCAAAAATAAACACATTTGTCATGGGATCATGTATATTTCATTGTCTCTTTCTTATAGAGTCTGTTAGGGGAACACAGAAAGCATCCTCATGCCCCCCTGGTGTTCCTGTTTCTGGATTTGTAACTCAGCTTTCAGAATATTCCTACTACTTCTCTCAGCAGTCATAGGAAGCAAGCCCTTGTCCTGCTCCTTGTCACCCGGGAGTCCTTGGAAGACTCCTGACTTAGGTGGGGGAAAAAAATGAGGCAAGTGACACACTTTCCAGGTCCAGATGTCAGACGAGCTTTTGAATCTCCTTGGACCAAATTTTTCTCATCCACACATCCAGGGTGTCAGACTGAGTAACTGGGAAGGTTTATTTGGACTCTAAAATGTTCAGATTCCACAAAAGGGTGGGATAATATCATTGTGTCACATACTCCTTACCATCTAAGCAGTGATGTCAGACGAGTCAAGGCCTCTATCTCATACCTCTGGTTGCCAAATACCTATAGGAGTTCACACAGATGTGCCCCTATGGAGCACTTGAAATGAGGGGGGCAAGCGGACCTGGGTTTCACTGAAGAGGGAAAATGCAGAAGCAAATGATTTGGCTACTATCACATTTTGAAATATAAAGATGTGAGAGTACGTGGGTGTTGCTGGAGTTGGAAAAATAGATCAGTGTTAGCTCACAAATCCAGTCTCTTTAAATACCTGGAGAGACTCCAAGCTTCCTGCAAAAAAACAAAACAAAACAAAACCACTTTCTTAACCTCCCCTTCATTTCACGAGCATCATAATTAGAGCAAGGTATGCATAATAAGGAGCTCTGTAAGGTCAGATCAATCAGAAAAGCAGGAGAAATGTAATCCCCTAGTCCCTGCAAATACTGTGGCGGGAGGCTGAGGCCATCTTTCCACAGGTTTAGAGAATTCATTTATTCTTTTCATCAGAATTTTAAGTTCAAAGGATTCCAAAAGCAAAATAAAACAAAAGAAGAAAAGAAAAACCCTTGGGATTTGCATTACATTTGTTTTGTATGCTTTATTGATTTCATTTTGTTCTTTCACAAACCATTTGAGGCAGGCACAAGAAGAATCACTTCCCCCATTTCACAGCTGGGGTGGCTGAGGCACAGAAAGAGCGCATGACTTGTTCAATATCACATAGTGATTTTTCAAAGGCAGGACTTAAACCTGAGGTTTCTGACTCCTTGGCAATTTCTCCTGCCTGCTCACTTTGTTGCTTCTCAAGGTCTTTCACACAGGTGGCTCAGGAGGTCATATATACCAAGTGCACTGTGTGGGGCCTAGCAGAGAATAGATGCTCAAGTAATGGTAGCTACTCCCTTAGTTTTAGCCACTCTGTTTTAGGCCCTACATTCTATAGTGCAGGACCTTGTTTGGTAAAGTTTTTCTTAATGATCCCTGCCATGAAGAATGAAAAATTAGACTTACCAAGCGCTGTATTTGGAAAATATGTGGGTTATGAAGTCTGCAAAATTTGCACCCAGGGGTAGCACAACTAACTCATTCTCACTTTGCAAGCCTTTTGCTCTTTCTTCCTATTTCAGTAAAACTTCTGTCAAATATATTCAAACAAAATATGACTACTGGCATTAACATTAGTGAAATGTGTTAAGATTTGTCTTTCTAAGTAAATGAGAGAGCTCTAGTCATGATTTGGCATTGCTGGAATTTGCAGATAGTTGAAAATCAGCTTCCAGTCATGGATGCTCTCTATGCAGGGCATATGTTTGTTTTATTTTCTCTTTTTTTCCTCAGTTATTTTATGTTGGCTTTGAGGCTCAGGAGTCATAACACTATTGCATGATTAATTTTGTGCCTCTATTATGATTGAGTTTTTGTGAAATTAACTGTGCTGTTTCCTTCCTAGTAATGTCCTCTGATGAATATTTTATTTCTCTCAGTGGCTGTGTGGTGTGCCTTGCTTGATATTTTGAGGTACTTTTGCAAATAACAAGAGCCTCTGCCCCTCAGAGTACTGTGCCTTTGTAGGCAATCCAGAAGTCAGCCAAGAAAGCTCTTCCCTTTAAGAGCACAGAACATGTCCAATTTTTGTCCCCACAGGAAAGGACCAAGACTTCCCTGACCTCCCGAAAGCCATCAATTAGAAATCACAATAGCATCGGCACAGAAAAGGGGACATAATTGCATCTCGCCATCATGGAGATGTGTTACCAGGCCAATCGAGTCCCATGTTTATCTGAGACTGCAGAGAATTGCATGGGTTTCCTATTTATTCTCCCCTGAGCACAGAGGTGGCTCTTGAATATTCGATATAGACTCTCTCCTGGCAGCTCCAAGCCTTGTGCAGCTGCCCGTTTTTCTAAGGAGGGCATAAGTTCAGGGACAAGAAGAAAAAACATGCTGAAGGAGTGACAGGTGCAGGTGCAAGGCAAGAGAAAGGGAAAAAATGGAGCAGCTACTGATTGCTAGACAATGTGCTTGGTGCTTTAAAAAATTACCTCTTTAATTGTCACAATCACCTGGTAATGGGGTTATGATCCCCAGTCTACATATAAGACCTCTGGGGCTCGGAGAGGTTAAGTAACTTGTCTAAGGAGCCTGGTGTCCAGCATTCAAATATTTATTAAGTCAATCATGAATGAATAAATGTTATACAGCCAATGCAAGGAGTGAATGAAGAGAGCCCCTTTTAACTCCATTTGACGGAATAAATATTCTCTGTGGCAGTGGGAAGACCTAGCAGACTGGGCATGGGAGCTTATGGAGCAAAGTTGTTCGCATGAATTGCTGGCAAGATAAGGACAGTGGTGTGCCTCCGCTTTCCTGGTGTGCACTCTGTAGTCTGTAGTCTTTGTACGAAGTCCCAAGTGATGGCTCTGGCCACTCCATGTCCCACTGCATCCTTGATTTGCCAGAGTCATCAAGAGGTCCCCAGCATTAGCTGAGCTAGTGGATGTGATGTAGTTGTACATAATCCTGTGTATGGCCACCAAAAACTGGAAACAACCATCAAGGTCCTAAAAATTTTCTGCCTTTTGGGGCATTTGGAAGTAAGGTAAAGAATGAAGTACTTTGGGCTTAGACAACAAACATGGTTTTCACATGTAAGTGACGTGGGGTGTGCACTGCAATCCCGCTCATAAACTCATTGCTTTTTTCAGGCCCTGTTTCTACTAAATCTTGTGATTTTCCAGATTGTGCTGAGAGCAAATTTTACACACCCTTTGAAATAATTTTGTTTCTGCATTCAAAACTTCTGTTATTATGATGGTCTGGAGGGCAAGCTGCAGAAAATGCTTTCTTCCCCATGAATTAAATGCTTTTAGGCAAGAGGAAAGGGTGTGAGATTGTCGTGCCTGCTTGAAAGCAGGGAAGTATCTTCAGCATCCATATCAAAGCCTTCGGTGCTCATGGTGACATTAATAATAAATGATGAATTTCTTGCAGGCTTTCAATTCAGCAACATTGCTTTTCCTGTGGTTAGGTCAGTTCCAGTGTGTTTGGCTCTAGTATTTCAGAAGTCTCCTGTCAAACAAATGCAAAAAGAATTAGCAGTGTGCAATAGTTTTGCTTTGCTCACCATAAAATGCCTTTTAGCTTAAAAAGAAATAGAGGTACAGTTTTTCAAGTGAATCTTGGTTATAAAAGCTTCTCTGAGGATTACTAATCTAAGTAACTGCTAGAGTGGTCTTGAGTCCTCTTTTCTGATATTCATGGGCCAATTAGATGGAACTAGGAGACAGAAATTGGGCTAGTTACCCAAGGTGAGACTAGAAACAGGGTTGGTGGGCTTCATCTGTGCCATAGCAAGGGGCAGTTGGAAAACAAAAGAAAACAAAATTTCCACTAATTTCTCTCCATCCCCACCGGTCCTGCCAAACCACCACTCTTAACTCTCAAATGACCATGCAAAAATCTAACTACTCTTTCTGCTTACCCTTTCTGCTCCAATTTAGAAAGCCATAGTGAACTTTTGAAACAAATGCTAACTTAATCAATTGACTCCCTGGTTGAAATCTTCCAATGACTTTCCATTGCACTTGGCATAAAATCCAAAATCCTACTATGGCTCCTAAGGGGCCCAGTAGTATCCCTGCTCTCATGTCTGTGGCTGTCCTGCTCCATTACTTACTGTTGTCTAGCCATGGTGGACTTCCAGAAAACCCTGGGACTCAACAAGTTCTTCCCGCTGCTGCAGGCTCTGCACGTGCTAGCTCACACCTCTGCCTTCACGGTCTTCCTCTGTCTCTGTCTCACCTCTACTTTCCCTTCAGGTCTCAGTTTAAAGCTGCATCCCCAGAAAGTCTCCCCTGATTAAAATAAAAATATACATTCATACTTAGAACTTAAGATGAGGACTGTTGCTAGTGTATATTTTACTTGTGATGATTTTTTTAAAGCCTGGCTTCCCACTGGTTTATAAACTCAGTTAGGCAAGAATCAAGGCTGTTTTATATACCACTATATCCTTAGCACCTACCAGAGTGCCTGACACTTAAGAGGTGTTATAAATATTTATTGAATGAATAAAAAAGTGGCATCTTGTGCCATCTGTCAATTTTACTTACCTTTATTTTTAAAGCCACTGTTTGGGATATCCAATTTCAGCCCTCAGATAAGCGGGCACAGCCTTGCTGGGTGTTCATACTGCTCGGTGGGTTTGCCGGCTGCTGCCTCACTGCTGAGCATCTATTTCATGTCCTTTCCCAGGTTCAGCCCCTTGCAACCTGACCTCAGACCTGTTGTTCTAAATTTGATCTCTGATTGCCCTGTCTAGTAGTCTGAGCCTGTGCTCAAAGCCTGCTTTAATGAAACCTTTCAAAAATCCTCAATTTTAAAAATCTGTAGTGTCCTGATAGGTCTGTCTGTAGAACAGCTGTAACTCTTTGTATACAGCTCCACGAGAGTCAGCCCAAGCCTCCTTCAACTTCCTGTCTTGGCCTATATAATGTTGAAGACTAAATGGAAATATTTATAAAATAATCAACATTGAAAATATAATGTTTGTTGCAATTGACAAGAAGTCAGGCCTCTGGAATTTCCTAAAGCCATAGAACTTAAGAACGTAAAATGACATACTTTGGGAGTAAAAGTATAAATAGAAGTCTGATGGATATACCAACTGTGCCTTCATCTAACATTCCCCTTTCTGCTACTGTCGTGTGAAGTCAAGAGTAATCCCATTTTTTATAGAGATAACAGTCCAAATTCCATGAAGACTTCTCATATATTTTATTATACCATGTTTTATTTTATTTTGATGAGAACACAACATGAGATCTATCCTCAACAAATATATAAGTTGAGTTGACTATAGGTACAATGTTGTACAGCAGATGTCTAGAGGTCATTCATGTAGTTTGAGACTTTTTATCCATTGATTAGTGACTCTCCATTTTCTTCTCTTCCTAGGCCTTTGTCACCAATATTCCACTCTTAGATTCTATTAATTTGACCATTTTAGACACTTCATGCAAGTGAAATCATACACAATTGGTATTCTTGTGACTGGTTTATTTTACTTAGCGTAATATTCTCAAGGTTCATCCATGTTGTTGCATATAGCAGAATTTCCTTCCTTTTCTAAGGCTGCACAGTGTTCCATTGTATGTATATACAGTATTTTCTTTGTCCATTCATTCATCAGTGTTTTCACATCTTGCCTATTGTAGATTGTGTTACAATGAGTATGGGAGTGTCAATGTCTCTTTGAGATTCCGATTGCAATTATTCTGTAGAAATACCCAGAGGTAGGATTTGTGAAAACTTAAAACATCTTACCCTTGACTCTCCAGACTTCTCACTTGATGCTGACTCTCTAGAAGAGTGCAACTGCATTTATTCCCGAAGTGTCTTACAAAATCTGTAGCATGTTTAATATGCATACCCATCAAATATACTGATTTTGTGGCAAAGAATTCATCAAAATCCCAGTGCATCTAAGGAAAGGGACAATGATGCAGAACATCCAAGAATACTATTCAATATATTCTCCTTTAAAATAAAAACAAAACAATCCTCAACCTCTCACTAATAAATGCTATGTGCCTGATAGAAAAAGACTCTCAGGGCTGGGTGCAGTGACTCACGCCTGTAATCTCAGCACTTTGGGAGGCTGAGGCAGGCGAATCACTTGAGGTCAGAAGTTTGAGACTAACCTGGCCAACATGGTTGAAACCCCATCTCTACTAAAAATATAAAAATTAGCCCGTCATGGTGGCGTATACCTGTAGTCCCAGCTACTCGAGAGGCTGGGGTGGGAGAATCACTTGAACCTGGGAGGCGGAGGTTGTAGTGAGCCGAGATTGAGCCATTGAATTTGAGCCTGGGCTACAGAATGAGACTCTGTCTCAAAAAAAAAAAAAAAAAAAAAAAAAAAAAAAAGACTCTGGCTCACCTGATGGCATTTTTTTTTCATCACTGTAAACAAAATATCAGTGAAAGGTTGAGTCTGTCTATGCCTTCCCTCTCAGCAATTTACAAAATAAACATTTACTGATTTGATTATTAGAGTTTAAACTATTGAACTGAAGACATATGCTCTTTGAACAGATACTGAAGAGAAGAGACTGATCAGAAATTCTCATGAGGCCAAAACTTGATACACTGATAATTATAGCTTCTCTTATCTGTCAGAGTCTTTGGAAGAAAATATGGCTCTAGATTTTCTGAAGATGCATCCGGCATACCCCAGCCAGCAGACTTTGGGCAATCGTTTCCTTGGGTGTTCTTCCAGTTTATTAAAAAGTAAATCATTTTTGAGTTTTGCTTTGTAAACTGAACTTTGCCAAACAAGGGTATTGAAGTGATGCATAACTGAACACTTAAGTCTCTGTTCATTTTTGGGATTCAATAACTATTATTTTGAAAACAAACCAACGTAATCAATGTTAGCCCTACCCAAAATGAGATTACGCTAAAATAAAATTCTTCTTTTTCTAAATATACCTGAAAAAAGTCAGTGCAGAGAATTATTAGAAAAATATTAGTGTAGAGACTGAGTTTTTTTTCCACTGGAGTCAAGCTCTGAATGCATTGAGAATCTCAGGAAAGTGTAAGATGTAGTCTGGGTGGTGATTTCCTTCGGGGCTGAGGGTCATCCTAAAAAGCAGGCTTGGTTGGAAAGATTAATTACAGACAGTGTGATTGTAAGCTTTGCTCCTCACCCTCGCTGGTTACAAAAAAACAAAACAAAGCAAAAAAACACTCAATGTTAACACATTTCCAAACTCTCTTGGCATTTCACCCTAAAATCTCATTGCTTTGGGGAAGTCATTTCTTGGTAGTCATTCTGGTTGAAATGGCCTCCCTCAAAAAATCACACACAGAATATGTAGGGATTGGTGAAACCAAGGTATAGAAACTGGAACAGGAGAAAGGGAGACAAAATTAGAGCTGTATCAGCCCTATTTGGGCTAAGAGAGTAGGAAGGAGCAAAGGACTATGCCAGTGAGTCAAAGGCCCCTGAGGGGTGGGCTGGAAGATGAGAGTGCACCATCCACAAGTCTTGCCTCTTTCCTGGCTTCATTTAAACCAAGAACATCTATCTGGGTGGGGCAAAAAATTAATGACACCTTTGGTCCCCTAAATATGCTCTAGACAACTGACTATGTCGGAAGAAGACGCAAAGAAGAGAGAGGTTATCTAAATGAAGGGTAACTGAATTTTTTGTTTGGTATAGAGCTTTATACACAATTTTACCAAACATTTAATGTGAAATTCAGTTTGCAAAATAGCAGTTTCCATGGAGGCCAAAGAGTTCATTGAAGCCAAGGTAGACATTTTCTGTTCACATGTGTATAACTTTCAAAGCACTGTGAGAGGCACAGAAAGAAGAGGGAGACAGTTAGACAGTGCGAGTACATGCCTACCTGTAGCTTTCTCTGAACCAGACAGTGTGGACAATTTGGAAAGAAAATGCAGAGCCAGGAGTTAAGACAAAAAGTGAAGTTTTATGAGTTTCCTTCTTTGTCTTGCTCTTCTTCCTTTTACTTCTGTGACAATCCTGTTCTATATTTTGAGAGAGGATGTAGATCTCCCAGCTCTGAACTTGTCACAGCCGCCATTTCCCACTGCCAACCACCTATGGATTTCCTATAAGCAGAGTCCATTCATTGTGAAAATTAGATAATTGAAACAATCTATCTGCTTCAGGCTGCTGGCTTCAGGGGTGACACTCACCCGTTGCCATGACAAATAATTTTCAGAGTGAGATTTTAGCCACCATAACTCACTGAACAATATGTTGTTGCCCTGTTCTGTTTATCAGGAAGAGGATCCTTTTTTTACAAAATGAAATTAATTAATTAATTTATTTTTAGTGGCTCCTGGAGATGATAAAACAAGCTCCTAGCAATTCATCTTCCAGCCAGCCTCCTCCCTTTTGCACTGTGATCCTCTCCCTTGCTCCAAAAGAAGACATGATAGAAGAGTGCGAGGCTGTCCATGGTGCTTGTCTGGGTTCATTCAGTCATGCCTTCCAGGTGGCAGGATATTGATTATGGTACGGATCCTGAAGGGATTAAATCAGAGCAGGTGAGAAATCCATACCTCCAGTTGGCGCACAAATTTGCGTGTGGCACCCTCGTCCAGGGGTTAATTACATCTCTGTATCTTTCTAATCAGAAAGAAAAGTCTTCAAAGGAGAGGGGCACAGGCTTGGAATGATCTTCCTCTGAATTTCATAGGATTAAAAGCAGTCAGCAAAGCCAGCTCTGTGAAGCTGAGACCTCAGCTGCTGTTGATCTTTACCTAGTCTCTATGTCTGGAAGGTGTGTGGCCCATCAGATGCACTCAAAAAATCCTTGCTGAACAAATAAATGAACCCTTGAGTGAAATGGCTGTCTCACTTCACTGCAGACACATTGAATTCTAGTGTCCTCCTCTTTTTCCTTTTCATCAAAATCTGCTTTTACAATTCTGTTTCCGTTTCTGCATAAGTGCTTGAAAGCTTAAAGAAGCATTTCCCAAAGCATGAGCACAAGCACTTGCAACCTGCTCCATGGAAAGAAGGTTGTATGTTCACATGAGTTTGGGAAAGTGTGCATACTAGATTCTATTCTTGGTGATTGAAAATACTTACAGAAATACTAAAGGCTCTTCCTCTTGCAGATAAAAAAATCTGGCTGGCACGGAGGAACTCAAAATTTCCTAAACTTTATTAATTCGCTTCACTTTATTTTATTCAATAAGCATTAATGAAACATCTATAATATGTCAGGAAATGGTCTAGGTACAGAGAGTGAACAGTCAGATAAGTCTCTGCCCTGTGGAATTTACTTTCTAGTGGGACAGACAGTGAGTGCACAGTAAATAAATAAAAATCTGATGTATCAGATCATGATTAGTACTATGGAGAAACATAAAGAAGGAAGGATAGGAAGGCTTTCATGGGGAATCGCCCTTTAAGAAAATTTTTGAGACAGGGTCTCACCCTGTCACGAGGTTGAAGTGCAGTGGTGCAGTCATGGCTCACTGCAACCTCTAATTCCTGGGCTCAAGCAACCCTCACACTTCAGCCTCCCAAATAGCTGGGACTGTGGATGAGTGCCACCACGCCCAGCAGGAGTTGCCATTTTAAGTTGAGTGGTTAGTGGTTACTCTAAGGTGATGTTTGAGCATAGACATGAAGGAGGTGAGTGAAGGATCCCCTGGGGGAAAAGACATTCAGGTGAGGGAAGCAGCAAGAGCAAAGGCTCTGAGGAAGGGACATTTCTGGAGCATATGAGGAAACCAAGATGGTCAGCACAGCTGGTAGATCCAGGATGGGAAGAAATAAAGGAGAAAGGTCAGCGACGTGACAGTGGAGGGGCTAGGTTGCATAAATTGTATTTAACTACAAAAGTGCTTTCCTTTTTCTTCAAGGACAATCTCTTAAAATGCTGACCGAGAAGTGCTGCCCTTGCTGTGAATCCTCTTTGTCCTCCTGCCCAGTAAATCACACAATTAAAAAGAAAAGAAAGAAAAAATACATAAGCAAAAACCTGTTTCCTCATCTGTAAAAGGGGAAATATAATATTATCTTCCTTTCAAAGTTATTTGAAGGATGAAATAAAATAAATTTTATATGATGACAGATATGTGGTTACAGCTCAATAAATGTTAGATCTCTGCATCCTCTCTCCTTCTCACTTCGTCTCCCACAAACCTCATTGTCAAGCTGCTGTCATCTATAAGCACCAAGTACAGAATCAGAAAAGTCATACCAGGCCGCGCGATGGCTCATGCCTGTAATCTCAGCACTTTGGGAGGCCGAGGGGGGCGGATCAGGAGGTCAGGAGTATTGGATCACAAGGTCAGGAGTTTCACCAATGTGGTGAAACCCTGTCTCTACTAAAAATACAAAAATATTAGCCGGGCGTGGTGGTGGGCGCCTCTAATCCCAGCTACTCAGGAGGCTGAGGCAGGAGAATCACTTGAACCCGGGAGGCAGAGGTTGCAGTGAGCCGAGACAGAGCCACTGCACTTCAGCCTGGCAACAGAGTGAGATTCCATCTCAAAAAACAGAGCAGAGCAACCACTGAAGGTGGACAGAAACAAACCAAAACTGTAGTGCACAATATGCAGCAGATTTCACTAATTAAAGATGAGGAGAAAGAAAAAATTCCAATGCCAAAAGAATGAAGAAAAGAATAGACGAACTAGCAGGGATCAGGACTGTGGGCTGTGCACGCGGCACGGTGTTTCAGGACAAGGTACGGGGGAGCCGCAGGGCGCAGAGAGTGAAGATGGCGCCTGGCATTTCCAGAGAGACTTCTTGGAATGGTGAAGGTCAGAGGTGACTGAGGGATTCATGGGAAGATGATTAGGCATTTTTGACATCTCATATTCAAGAGTATTAAATGCCCTGGCTGGAAATGTGGGTATATATAGCTTCTGACAGCAAAATATTGGCAAACTCAGGTAAAATTAGAGTTTCTGTTTCCTCATATCATAATGAATAAATTATAAGACTCTGTCAATCTGATAGTTATGAAAATGTACCTCATTGATATTTTACTCTATATCTCCCCAATTAATGTCATTGAGCATCTTTTCATGTTTGTTGGAAACTGGTGTTTAATTCATTGACATTATTGAGGTTACTTATATGCCTCCTCTTATTTCTTTCATGTAGTGCTTCCATTTTATTTCACTCTTGCCCTATTGATAATTATTTTTATTGTTGCTAGTCTTTTGGTATTACAAGCAATATTTCAATGAATAATCTCCCATCCATGTCATCATGTACATGTTTGGGTATATTTGTTAGATAAATCCCTAGAAGCAAATAACTGGAGCCAAAGTGTGTGTATTTATAATAATTTTTAGGAAATACATTTTATTTTATTCTATAGTAGGCAATAGAAGAATGTATTGTATATTTTTTAAAGTATCAAAGGGTTAAATTGTGAAAATTAAGTCTTCAGTCAACCTCTTCTCACCTAGCCACCAGGAAATATTGCTACCAGCTTGTTAAGAAATCCCTCAGAAATATTTCATACATATATAAGCAACTGTGTACATTGGAGAATTTCTTTCATCTAAGTGGATTTGTGTTTTCTTCTGCATTGTAGTTTATAGAAAGGCTATATAGCTCTTGCCAGGACACTAAATAAAGCAGAGATGCTAGGCTTTGATGTGAATGTTTCTGATAGGAACATAACTCCTTGTTATCTTGTCATTTAGTATTAGCCATTCACTGTCATCATGATGCATGTCACCAATAAAGTGATTGTTTCTTTAATTTCAGTATGCTTAACACTTCACTCTGGAGGGAAAGCTGGCCGTCAATATGAGGCCGTCACCACACATTTTTCAACTTGCTTCTGTCTGGATTGGTTGCTTTCTCTATTTGGTACACAAAAGTTTTTCTGGGATCCTTTGTTGCCACCATTTTGGGAATTTTCTTTGCTTCTTACATTCCTTCCTCATTTTCATGAAAACTTCCAGTAGTTTTTCAGAGAAAGGTGTGTATGGGAGATAAACAACTTGAGATCTTCTTAGATACAACACATTTTAAATTTATTTTTATTCTTGATTGATAGTTTAGCTGGGTATTAAATTCTACCCTGGTGATTGTTTTTCTTCAGACTTTTGAAAGCATTAATACAGCTTCCAAGGTCACTTTTGAGAACTCAGAAGACAGTTGTCTTAGTTTCCTTTTATCTTGATGTGTTTAAAATCTTCTAATGTCTCCAATAAGCTAAATTGTCACAATATTATGCCTTGGTTTATTACTCATTTTCCTGGGTTTTTTGAGACTTTTCTCTTCTTTTTCTCTTGAGACGGAGTCTCACTCTATTGCCAAGGCTGGAGTGCAGTGGCTTGATCTCAGCTCACTGCAACTTCTGCTTCCCACTTCCTGGGTTCAAGTGATTCTCATGCCTCATCCTCTGGTGTAGCTAGGATTACAGGTGGACACCACCACACTCAGCCAATTTTTTCTGTTTACAGTAGAGACATGTTGTCACGTCGTGTTGGTCAGGCTGGTCTCAAATTTCTGGCCTCAAGTGATCTGCCCACCTCAGCCTCCCAAAGTGCTGGGATTACAGGCATGAGCCACTGCACCAGACCTTGTGAGACTTTTCAATACGAAAACTGTCTTTTAATTTTGGGAATTTTTTTGAACTAGTTTATTCATGATTTCTTCTATCCATTTCCTTCATTTTCTCTTGCAGGAATGGTTATAACTTAAATTTGTTTTTCTGGATTGAATCTGCAGTTTTCTCATCTCTTCATTCTTAGTTTTATGTTTGTACTCTATTTTCTGGAAATTTCTTCAAGTTTCTTTTTCTCTATAAAGTTTTGATTTCTGCCACCATACTTTTGATTTCTAAGAGTTGCTCTAATTTGTGTTCTGAATTTTCTTTTTTAGAACATCTTGTTCTTGCTTCATTTGCTTCAGAATTAACCATTACCCTCTCTTTTATCCTCTTTATAGAAAAAATGATCTCCAGATTTCTACTTGGTTTGTGAGGGTCCATGATTGAATGATATGGAGTTGGAGATGATATTTAGAGACATGATTACTTTTTGACTTGATTCTTCCTCATTTTAAGTGCCCCCCTTCACTGCTAACTTCATAAATAGGTGGTGCTATCAGTTCCTGCAAGTTTTGAGGATTATCTGGTATAAATTAGGTTGAATTTTTTACATTATTCACTGTAGACTCAGAACTTCGCTTTCATTAATTTTCCTTCCAGGTTCCAAAATATTTTTGCTTTTGCTGCTTTTTCTGTTCTCATTCTCTTTGTGGTTATACATCTTTTTATCCTTTTGTTTTAAATTTAGAGATGTTTTAAGAAGGTGTTATGACTGAATGTTTGTGTTACCTAAATTCATATGTTGAAGTTATAACCTCCAATGTGATGGTATTTGGAGGTGGGAACCTTGGGAGGTAGTTAGGTTTAGACAAGGTCATTAGGATGAGGTCTCAATGATAGAATTATAATATCCTTATAAAAAGAGAAAGAAAAACCAGGCATCATTGTCTTCATGTGAGTATGCAGTGCAAAGACTCCTATCTGTAAGCCAGGAAGGGGCCCTCACTAGCAATTAAATTTCTAGCACCTTGATCTTGGACTTCCCAGCCTCATAGTCTACCCAGGACTGTGATAAATGAATGGCTGTTGTTGAAGCTACCCAGTCTATGGAATTTTGTTATAGCAGCCTGAGCTGACTAATACAAAGGATGTAAAATTAGATTTGTATTTTTAATCCACCATCTTAACCTGGAACCTCCTTGACATGTTGGTTTTTTGGGGAAGAGCAGGAATTGAGGAAAGTCCAGAGCATAAGATACTGCTGAAAGGAGAACACTAAAATATGGTTAGGGTAGGTGCACCTGGGGAGTCTAGGAGAAGCATGAATACCCTGTTATCTTTCAGGAATGAGAAAGAGCAACGGGACTCATTGAGGGTAAGTATCACCTGCTTCAGCCTTTGATTTCTTAGCATTTTGGAGCTAAGGTATGGCTTTACAACAGGCAGAAAAGTGAGGGAGACAGGATGTTTTCTGCTGTGAAGGTGCATCAAAGACAACTCCATTGCCAGTTTTAAGAGGTAGTGGCTAAATTTAAAATGGGACGTATTCTGTGTAGGCATGTGCTGGTAATGAATGGCTCAGCATGTAATTGCACACTTCCTTGTGGCATATTTTTAAGTACTATATTTGCAGATGACCTTTTACAGAGGTAAATGGCATATAAGGAGCTGTAAGTGCCACATTTAATAATGCTTCAGGGACATTATGAAGAAAGTTAACAGTTATTATTCAGTGATCGCCTGCCATTATTAACTTACAGGCAGGTTACTGAGCAGTGACCAATGCTCAGCAACAGATGTCTCCTCCAGCTTTAAGAACTGATCACAACTAGCCAAGGTATATGCAAGATGTTAAGGGAAAAAGGTAGAAAAAATCAGGTAGGAAAAGAAAAATGTCTGGACTAGGAAAACCTAAATTACTCGCCTTAAAAACATATATTGATAGATGTTTCACTTTTACAAGGATGCAACAATCTTTGAACTGGCCTGAGGTGTAGGGAATCTTAGGTCTGTACCTGAGTTGGTTCCTTTCCAGTTTTCTCCATTGCACACACTGAGGGTCGTTTTTCTGGAGATTTCCTATGTAGCTCATCTCACATACAGTAACTAAATTAAAACATCACTGGCGTTCTTACTAGTGAAAAACCTTGAAGTGACTCTTTTCTTTTTTCTTTTACTACCTAGAGAATGAAGTGAAAATTCTTTGATCTCATCATCAAGACTCCATAGTATGAATTTTGCAAGGTGATACCCCCGACTCCCCATTCCTTACGTGTAGGGGTTTCTGTTTAGGGCAGATTGCTGTCCTTTTTGTCTTTTAATGTAGTATGGTCATTCCCAATTTCCTACTTTTGTTGTAATATTCTGACCTTCCTTCTGAATTCTTCTACCCCAGGCATCAACAAACTTCTGCAAAGGGTCAGATACTAAGCATTTTCAGCTTTGTGGGCCACATGGTCTCTGTTGCAACTACTTGATTCCATTTGCTATTGTTGAATGAAAGCAGCATAGATACCATGCAAACAAAGGGGTGGGGCTGGATTCGATTTTTGGTTGTTATAGTTTACTGACCTCTGCTTTTGCCTCCTGAATCCTGCTGTTCTTGAAAATCCCAAACTCCATGAACTCCATGAGACCATCCTAACACATCCTCTCGTCAGGTCCCTGAATGTGCCAAGACTTCCACATCATTGCCTTCAGAGTTGCTGCCCAGTCTCAGCCTGGCTAGTGTGCTTCCCTGGCTTTTTTTTAAAGGGTTTTCTTTTTCTCTGTTTCCTGGTCTTATGTCAGAAGCTGAACCAGGACTGGAACTGAGGGTTCCTTTTTTTGTTTCTCTCTTGTCTTTCCTATAGTATTTTCTTTACCCTCTCATGATGTTTAAATATATCACACTAGATCAAATTAAAGGCAGTTTAAGAGCTCAGGTCACTACTGTCCCAAGTCCATTATTATTAGTTCTCAGTTCAGCATTCTTTCCTCACTTACATCAGACCCAGAAAGACACAGAAATAGAATCTCCTCGGAGTTGCCAAGGATTGGTGCAGAGATCAAGTCAGAGATGGAGGTGTGGAAAAATTTAGGTATAGATCTCTCTCTTCCTTTCATCTTCTTTCAATTAAACACCACCAACAACAAAACAAATACGAAGTACACAAGAAAATCCTCGCTAATCTATTTTTCAAAGAATGCTTTTCTTCTATGCTTTCTCCTGCCACCTGAGAGATAAAATGATTGAATTAATGAATCAGTATAGACCAATAGTAATCATGGATGTGTTTAGTCAGACCTGGGTTCTTTGCAATTCTGGGTTTCTAATAAAATATTCAGGCTTATTTTCCCAGTCTGAGTTCTCATATTTTTATGTGACATCTTGAGTATTTGGACTCATGTAGTAACAAATGTTATATCTGCTGGGTGATGTGTTCAGTGTGAGTCGTCATGGCCTGGAAAACCTTACGGTTCCATTTTTCCTTTTAGCAAGCTTTCCAGATATTCTGAGAACTTACAGAAAATAAATTTCAATGGAGACATCCACACCCACAAAGTTTAAAAACATGAAGCATAAACATATGAGAGTCAACATGATTTATTCTTCATTTTAGCTATTAGATAAAATGTGAATATGAAATTAGCAAATTAAATTAGATTGATACCTCATCTGGTTAGTAACATAATATTAATAGTTCAGTTAAGACCGTTAATAATTTTTATACCCCATATGACTAGTTCTTGTTTATAAGATGGCCTCTAAGGAAAGGAAATGCAGAGCCATCCATTACTAGCAGGCAGAAAGTGTGTGACTTTTTAAGCACCCAGTGGTGTCCATGGGTCACATTAACACCCGATTAGGAGTCCATGTCATCATTAAAGTCGCAGAGACAGGGTGTGCTCTACAAGAAAGACAGCTGTTATTGTAATCGTTAGAACAAGGCATAAGAATCCCTCATCTGACATCCTCCTGGGTGTTTTCCATCACAACTCCTACCTGCTGCCTCCCTTCTTATTGTATCATTACTTAGAAAAATGATGGTAGTGTGACTTAAGGTGAAGCCTTTTGAATTTTCATTAAAAGAAAAAAATCATTATAAAAGAAAAAACATGTTATATATTCAGTGATACCTCTCCCACTTTTTCTTACTTGAAAATGACATGAATAATTTGGGAAAAATAAACTCATTGTGTCATACTGGGATTTCAATATTAAATTATATTATTTTGAAATCATATGAAACTGCCATTTAGACAGTCAAAAAGAGTTGAAAATTAGCAATTTCATATGGTTCAACTTAATAAGAGCTGTTACTCATTGATCATTGTGTCAGAAAAATCTATGAAAAATATCCTTATTTTCTTATTAATCTTCATAATCATCACAAGTAGTGATAGTAAATCTCCATCAGTTCCCATCCTCCTACCTTTGCCAAAGTCACCTCACATGGACCTTCTTATGCAAATGAAGTTTCAAGATCAGTCCTCCATCCCATTCCCCGCCCTTCACTTCCTACCCTATCCCTCTCTTACAGTTGCCTCTCCTAAGCTGTCTTTTATGGAAACATTTGTGATGGTACTGCCTAAGACACAGGCATTGTTATCACACACGCTTAACAGATTGGGAAATGGAGGCTTAGGGAATCAGGAAGGAAGAGAATTGGAGCAGAAATGAGGCGGGATTTGAACCCAGGTCATCTTGGCTTAAAATTCTGAGCTTCTTCAACAGTTGCCATAGTACCTCTATGCTTGATGACTCAATCACCTGATATAAAGCACGTGAAGGTGACCTAACACATTTGGGCCAAATTGCTAGAATTAACCTTATTCATATAGTCATATCAGATCAATAGAAATATTACTTTGTCCTTGTCCTCATGTAATGTCAAAGATCAATGAAACCTCAGAAATGACCTGATGGTTCAGTGTCCGTAGGGGAATTTCCTGCAAGTGAAATATTCCAGACCCCTTCTCCAAAGATTCTGAATCTAGGTCGGGGATGAGTCCACGTCAGGTGAGACCAGTGAGAAACTTCAGGAAAATCTTGGATAAACGTTAACCTAGTCCAATTGCCTTATTTTATTTTTATTTTTTAAATGTTTTTCATTTAATTTTTTTTCTCCAGGTCAGATGGGTAATGAGCCAGTTCAAGGGTGGCACATCTCACACAAGTGCGTGAACACCCACTCATCTATGCTCATGAACTACAAAAGGATCGATTGCCTTATTTTATAGATGAAGAAAGTCACTTGAGATGTGAAGCTACTTAATTTACTGCCCTGTTGGTACCATTGGTACTAGGACTAAATTTGGGTCTCTAAACTCATAATCAAGTGGACTGATTCCTAAACTTTAGCCACAGGCCCCAGAAATGCAGGTGTAGTAAGCATTATTAAAGGTTAAATAAATAACATGAGTCACACATGCGGTATTTATCAACAAGCACAGCAATGACCTTTTGATTGAAAGTGGATCTGTTATTAGGCCTCCACTTGCCAGCTAGCCTAGCTCAGCTGGGGGCACCAGAAGTCAGTTCAGGCCTAAAAGTAATCAAACTGAAGACTGGATGAAACTTATAATGAAATCTTCAAATAGAACCTTCCCCAGAAGTCACCATTTCCAGACTAGTCTGAGTTGGAAATACCAGCTTCAGGTTTTTAGAGTAAACATGTAAACCATGTCCTCTGTAGAAATGGACCTAAAACAAACCCGATCTTTGGATATCCTAAGGAATGCTATGTGTTTGGACAAGGTCGTGGATTTATCCAATCAAATGCTTACTTGAGTGGTTTTACAGCAGTTCCTTGTATGTGGTGAAAAGGCAGACTGAACAAGAATCTCCACATCAGAAATATGGGGAGGGGTCAGGAGAGTATAATAAATTCCCTCCCAATACACACTAGTACCATGTGGATGGCAGCTATGAGCTCCTTGCATTTAGGGAAATGGTCACTTGGTGTGTGATACAGTACCTGCATCTCCATGCAAGACTGTAGACATGGGGAGCCTTTACTTCCATCTGGGAGCATGCTGTGTTGCCTCTGTCAATAACTATCTCTGTAAATTTTAAAATTTTGGTTCAGATATAACTTTTGCATCCTTTATCTGTGGCTGTTCATGTCTTTCCATTAATCATGTCCCATGGCCCTGTTCTGATAACAGTGCACCCACAGTCCTCAGTTCATGTAAGCACATACAATGAATAGTAATGAAGATGGCGGTTTGGACATGCCACTTCTATTTCTGCAAGCCTCCATAAATCCAAGGCAAGGTTCTAAGGTGCCTGCTGGTGCCCCAAAGAATTCTCTTCTGAACCCAGTTCTTCAGCCTCCATATCTTTTTAGTGTTTGTTTCATCATCCTCTGCCCTCTTGATGTTGTTAGTCTATTTAACAGACATCTATTATTTAGGCATCTAAGCCTCCATTCCATCTGGAAAGCTGTCTATACTTTCGTGAAGACCTGGATGATCCCTGTCCACTGCCCACAGTCAAGGGTGAAGGGCGGCTCAGCAGGCACGTCCCTGCTCTTACCTGCCGCCTCCGTTCCCTGCTTGTTGCTTAATTGTGCTTAGTGCCCATTGAGGTAGGGCTCCAGCATGCCCTGATGTCTGCAATTCTCTCTCAACCAACACTTCAGCACAGCACAAAGAGTGTTTTGGTTTTTTTGTTTGTTTTTGAGATGGAGTTTTGCTCGTGATGCCTAGGCTGGAGTACAATGGCACAATCTCAGCTTACTGCAACCTCTGCCTCCCAGGTTCAAGTGATTCTCCTGCCTTAGCCTCCTGAGTAGCTGGGATTACAGGTGCCTGCCACCATGCCCAGCTAATTTTTTGTATTTTTAGCAGAAACGAGTTTTCACCATGTTGGCCAGGCTGGTCTCGAGTTCTTGATCTCAGGTGGATCCACCCTCTTCGGCCTCCCAAAGTGCTGGGATTGTAGGTGTGAGCCACCGCACCCAGCCAGCATGAGGTGTTTTGAGGTATATTGACAACCAGAAATAACTAATACGGGTGCTCACAGAATCAACTGTAACATGATTTTATCTAAAAATCTGCCCTTTTCAATTCCAACATTTGATTTTCGGGCAAGTCAGTTATTTCTTAGGAAATTAAAAACTAAATTCTCATAGGATTTCAGAAATGACTCTGATTTCAAAGTGCAAACTGCCTGAAAGCCTGAACTAACCACTTAACATGAATTACATCCCAAAACTCTAATTCAGAAATATTATGTTATCTACTTTGTAAAAATCTTTCTGTGGTGTGGTACTTAGCACTTGGGTCACTTCTGACCACTAACATGGAGGAATGAAACATTTTTATGTGATTATCTTCTTTTCCTCATCCTTGCTCTTAAATACTGTGTTTCTCTTTGATGCCCTATGTTTATTTTAGAGCATTTTTCAAGTCTTTTAATGTTTCCTAATCTTGCCCCTGCCCTCCTTATGTTACTATCTAAAACAAAACAAAACAAAAAAGCCCACCTAATTCATATTAAAATGTATTGCAGACAAATGACTTACCCACATATCAAGGATTTATTATAGAATAAAATATATAAACATAAACAACTCAGATCTGATAGTCTTGGATGGATCATAAGGCATTATTTTGATTTTATGTGGCCTGAAATGATTGTTGTGAGCACTAATGATCATTTTTCTAATATTGGGTGACAACATGATTACTTGGTTTTGTTGTATGTGTCGTAAACAGATCTTTTGAAAAGCAAAACCATGCACTAACAAAGTGAATTAGACAGTTTGTAAGTATGAAAATAAAGAAACATTTATATAGCTTAAAATACCCCAACTAAAGAGCCTATTTCTGAGAGAAGGGTAAAAATTTTTGAGAACAGAATTCTTTGAAAAACATAATCGTGCTAGGGAGGAAAGATGCCAGATTCTCTTGAATTTTTGAACTCAGATATAAACTGACTGATCTAAATATAGGGAAAGTTACTTTGTAAATTGAAAATGCATTAGGGCATTTTACCCCCACTCCCATGGGAGTGCTTTGTCTGGAATAGATGTGCATTGGGCCATATTTTGTTTGGTTTGAAAGGAACGTGAAGATTGAAGGACATTTGGTCCTGCTTTGATTATTGTAATGCCAACACACTTTTGTTTGATGCAAGTCTGGTGACTCCTGGCGAGAAGAGAATTATGCTTGTGGAATGAGATTTTCTGGATGAAGAAAAGAACACGTGACAGCCTCTGCTTTTTTGCCACGTTCTGAATTAAATGTAAAAATACATGTTTGTCCTTCCTAGAATGCTGCATCAACTCTAGGTTATTTAGATACAGTTTAGAGAAGACCTTTCAAATGCCAATGAACTTCTAGAATGCATTACATCTTAATTTATAGTAACACTAGCAGACATGGAGAAAAATTAGTTAGGTTTACAAAATAGCCAGACTGGGCTACTAGGATCCTGAGGGGGCAACCAAAAGCCCTGGCTTTGCCTTCATCTTAGTTTACACAGCACATTCCAGTTTCATGGATCTATAAATACCACCTGACTTTCTCAAATGATAAATTAGTGGCTCCCAAGAGAAAATGAAAAAAAAAAAAAAAAAAAATCAAGTGATTCTTTTGTCTCAGCCTCCTGAGTAGCTGGGGTTACAGACATATGCCACCACACCTGGCTAATTTTGTATTTTTAGTAGAGTTGGGATTTCTCCATGTTGGCTAGGCTGGCCTCGAACTTCTGACCTCAGGTGATCCCCACCAGCCTAGGCCTCCCAAAGTGCTGGGATTGCAGGCGTGAGCCATCATGCTTGGCTTGAAAATAAAAAGATTTTGAAGCTTCTCATGGAGAAAGAATTATAAAAGTTCAAGGCTAGAAGGGGTAAAAGAAGCAATACATTGATTAGGCACCTAGCACAGATCAGAGCCAATTCTTATTTAATTCTCACACCACCCTCCCAGCTTCATGTTGTTGTCCTCCTTTGGCTGATGAAACTGAAGGTCAGAGTGGACTTCCCCAAGTCACAGAGCTATTAAACATTCCAGAAGACCCTTCGTTTTTTACTACCTCTGTATGATAGAGCACAGAATTAAGAGAAACTCCCAGGGCAGGGTCAAGTGTTCCCACCAGGACTGCTGAGAGCCTTGGTTTCCTCTAAAACAAACACACTGCTTTTCACGGCCAAACAGACCTTGTATTCAGGGCTAAGGGATGAGTTCTCAGTATCTGTGTGGTCCCAAGCATACCATTTTCTGGGTGGCCCACTCAACATGACAGAGCCTCCGGTGAGGTTTCTCTCCCTTAATTAAGTTCCTTAGTTTTTTCTGGTGTTCTAGTTCTACCCTGTGGACTATCTATGGGGTCCTGGTTCCTGTCTAGCTCTTTCCCCTACCTCATCCCCCAGGGACCCTAGGGCCTTTGCTTTGCTAATTCCCAGCTAACCCCACGTTTTCACTGAAGATTCAGCTCGGAGTATCTTGAGCCCTTGCCTAAGAACCTCCAATGTCTGAATGTCTTCCGCCTCATATCTTTGTCATTTGGTCCACGATGCCTGAAAACGTCTTAATTCCTTTCAGAAAGTAAGATCATGCATGTTTGAACACTCTGACCTTTAGAAATTGCATCTTTATCTCAAACCCAAATCCTTCTTCCTATGGCTATTACCAGTGGTCCTGGTTCTTAGGTTGACTTTTTTTTTTTTTTTTTTCCTGAAAGATCACAGCAATTAGATGACCAAGTTATGTGCCATTTCTTACAGCAAATGAAAAATATCTGGAATTGATTCAAGTTCCTAGGCTCAAGATGACATTCATTCATTCAAAATACATTTTTTGAGTGACTAACAATGCCCACTGTCCATATCAGTGGGCAAAATCCATGAGAAATAAGTCTGATCTCTGTTCCCTAGGAAAAAAACCGTTAAAGATTTAAAGAAGACAGTTATCTTTTGACCATTGAGTCATCTCCAGGCCTACAGGCTTCATGTATCTAGTTCTTTCTGTCTATGATATGACCTCCTCTTTTACAGGAAGTCTCATTAGAATATAAGTACCAAAAGGCTGTGGTCTACATGGCGTTCATCATTACATCCACTGTGGCTAGCAAATTGTAACACTTAATAAGAAGCTTTAAAAATAATATGAATACATCATGTTTATTTCTGGAACTCTTCTAATCTGAGCTGAAATTTGAACTGAGTCTCTTTTAGCTAGAATTTACAAACTTACTTCCTGAATGAAATGGAATCAGTGAAATAGAAATCATTTTACACTGAAAGGGAAGAGATTGATCATAACATGATGTTTTAAGGAAACAACAACAAAATTAGAACATAAATGGTCTAATCAGGTCAAAAGTAGACATTACAAGAATAAATAAGCTTACAACTGCAGGCAAATCAGAGATTCTGGAACACATAGGTATTAGGCTGATTTTGCATTGCTATAAAGAAATACCTGACACTGGGTAATTTACAAGAAAAGAGGTTTAATTGGCTCACAGTTTTGCAGGCTTTACAAGAAGTATGGTGCTGGCATCTGCTCAGCTTCTAGGGTGGCCTCAGGAAGCTTACAATCATGGCAAAAGGTGAAGGGGGAGCAGGCACGTCGTATGGTGAAAGCAGGAGCAAGACAGAGAAGTGGAGTTGTGTCACACACTTTTACACGACCAGGTCTCATGAGAACTCACTATTGTGAGTACAGCACCAAGGGGATGGTGCTCAACCATTCATGAGAAATTCACTCCCATGATCCAATCACCTGCCACTGGGCCCCACCTCCAATACTGGGGATTACAATTCAACATGAGATTTGGGTGGAAACAAATACACAAACTATATCAATATCTAAACGAATTAAGGATACCAGGAGCTTTAGGTTTATTTATTCAAGTGAAGAATTTCCCAGAAGGTGATTTGATTATTATCAGCAGCATAGCTTGAAGCTCTCACCAGTAGAACCTACCATTTTCCTATGGATATTTTCCAAATACATATTTAGGTTTTTACCTTTGAACTCCTAGTACTTTGTGCCAATGCCAATTAGTTGTGAATTTACTCTTGTACTATCCTCTGGCATCTCTTCAACTATCATTTCCTATTTTTATGATATTTTACTTTTCTTGCACATATTCTTTGTTTTTCTAACCAGAGTAAAGTAATTTTTTGTAAGAAGAGCAATGTCTTTCACTTCTTTATGTATCTCATGAAGTCTGTAAGAATGCTATTCTACTGGTCAGACAGGGCAAACATGCTATGACAAATAGACTCACCGATATGTAATGGCTGAAATGTAACAGAAGTCTAGATCTTATTCACTTAACCAAGGCTGGCATTCTTGTTCCTGTTCATGAACAGCTTTTCGCCACATGTAGACTCAGAGCCAGCTCCTCTCAATGTGTGGTTCTTCCTATTTTAGGATTTTGTTGTTTTCTACATGGAGCTTGGAGAAGCTGAAAGAGCCTGAAGAGCCAAGTGGTCACCCCCCCCTTTTTTTTTTTTTTTTGAGATTCAGTCTCGCAATCTCAGCTCACTGCAACCTCCGCCTCCTGGGTTCAAATGATTCTCCTGCCTCAGCCTCCTGAGTAGCTTGGATTACAGGCGCCCACCACCATGCCTAGCTAATTTTTGTATTTTTAGTAGAGACAGGGTTTCACCATGTTGGCCAGACTGGTCTTGAACTCCTGACCTCGTGATCCACCCATCTCAGCCTCCCAGAGTGCTGGGATTACAAGCATGAGCCACCGCGCCCGACCCATGGTCCTATTCTTAAAACTTAGCTTACAAATGCAAACATCATTTCCAGTCAGTGTTATCGGAGAGATGAGTCATATGGTCACAGTAGAGGCATAGGAGACTGGGGATGTGCTATACTCCTATTATACCCTAAAATACAAAAATGGATTTTGATGGACAGCTAGCTATCTCTACTAAGCACAAAGTCGGATTTAACAAATATTTGTTGATCTATTTATATCAGTAGTAAAGATCAAATTGCTTTTATTTCTCCTTGGAACAGTGCTATTTAATATCTCGGAAATTTTAGAAAACTCTGATGATGTGCAGTAGATTATGCATTTCTTCAACAATGATTTGAAAGCTTGCTGATGTTTATCTAGGGAGATGTGAAGCAATTTAATATTATTAATTGCTAACAAACAGATAAGATTTACAAGAATTGTCAAAGCTTAAAGCTCCAAATAATCATTTCTCACACAAGAAAATTTATTATGCCATTATGCTTATTTCTATCAGGGTTCCTATAGTGCAATCACTGTTCGCTATTAAATTTTTATTGCACATTTAATTTATCTTTCCCTCTAGTGGGGAAATGTATTAGAGAATTCATTTGACACTAGTATCATCTCCCCTTCTTTTTTTTCTCACCACTTCTGCACCCCCTGAAATAGATAGGAATATATTTGTATCTTGGTATTAATTATACAAGAGCTGAAGAGAAAAATGCCTACTGCTGCCTGAAGGGAATTACCCAGCCTAAATTAGCTTTATGAAGAACCAAGTGGACTTCCATTATAAATATCCACTTCCGGTGGTTTATAAAGAATTCTGGGAAAAATCCATTTATAAGCTAAAGCTTGGTTTTCATCGATTAAAACAGAAAGCAATTTTGGTTTTCAAGTATTAAAGGCAGACTGCTTGTTAAAAGTTGGGGTCGGGCGGCTATTTAGTTTATGAAGTGCTGTATTGAAAATGACATTTTATGTTTCTGAAGGTATATCTTTTATGTGCAAAGCTTAACAAACTTGTTCCCCATCACACTCCCTGCCCCAAGAGTTGAATCAGGAGAAAAACCATGATATAGGATCTGAGAACACCTATTTTATCACCAAGGCCTTTCTCTTAACAGGGCCAGATTCAATGGAAACAGGATCAGCCCTGATACAGTGGAAGACTTCTCTTGATTTTCAGAAAGATTTCTAGCCCTTGGGCCTAATTCACTAAGACAGAAGTCAGATTGTGTTATTGATTAATCTGAAGCTTTAGTCTCTCACAGGATTTGATAACACACCGCAACTGTTTTCTTCACACTGAATAACTACCAGAGTTTTGTTTGTATTTTGGGTAAGAGGCTGAGCTTGACAAAATATCAATGATCCCATTTCTAGTGCCTTAGTGAGGCTATATTTTTTTTCCTTTTACTTAGCAGTGTGGCCTGAACATCTGGTCTGCTGAACTCAGGAGGGAGTGCCTAGAAGTCTTACCTCTCCCAGGAAGAATCAGTGAATCCTTCAAAGAGTTGTCATTACAACTTCAATACACCCTTCAATACACTCCTCTAAGACCACTTTACCCCTCCATCCACCCAATGTATTTAATCTACATATTTGCCAATGACTATGTTTGTCTGTTTCCTTATAGACATTGACATGAATGCCCTGAAAGACAATGAAAGTCATACTCCAGAAGAAGTAGGATTTAGAGCTGACATTTGCAGAGTTTCCACAGTGGATAGATCAATCAGGGCTTTAGATGTTGCTGAGTAATTTTTCTATCTTTCTCTTGCTACCTAGATGTAACAGACAATTGAGGAAGAGTGAGAACCCCACCAAAATTGGGCTGCCTTCTCTACTCGCCTTCTGATGTCACTGTCCTGGAACATAATGCATTACCTTCGGCCTTGGCACGTTATCTGCATGGCTTCTGCGTTGGCCGTGGCATACTCATGCAGCCATACACTCTAGTCTCCTGTCAGCCTCAGAATCACCAGTTGGGCAAGCTCTCCCTTCCATTACTGATTGCTAAAAGGTATTAATAGAATGCCTGGGCTCCTGGCATCACTGGCCTAAGGGACTGTACCTCTCTCCCCAACCCAGTACTTAGTAGGTGCTCAATAAATGTTGTCTCCGTGTTGTTTAGCACTTGGATTGATTTGTTCCAAAGACTTAGGAAACCCCTCTGCCAGCCTCTTCCCTTGAACTGATTTCTAAGTTTCCTCCGCTGTGTGAGAATTAACAATAGCAATGACATTTTTCTACCTTGGTATCTTGTGTTTCCTACCTTGGTGACAGTGTTCCCCAAAAAAAGCAAAGGTCAACCTCGCTCATACCTTTAACAGAGTGTAACAACCCTGACCACAACAAAGCCTGACTGGCCCTAACTACATCCCTCCCCTGCCCCTGACAGTTCCAACCTGCCAGCGCTTCCCCAACCCCTCCCCTGTAGAAACTGGATTATGAAAACCTCAGCTTATGAGCAGTCAGGGTCTCAGCCAGATTCCTGACTGGGAGCCCTCGCAGGCTTATTCTTGTAAATCAACCTGTTTGGCCACTGAGTTGCCTTGTCTCTCATTTCCTTCCTTTAAAAATCTCCCTAACACTCTGAGATTGTTCAACACACACACACACACACACACACACACACACACACATGCACACCCCACATCAGTCTTAAAACTTCCCACTCGTTATAAGTAACTGAAGTGTACTCAGACTAGTTCAAAGTAAAGGTGATGTTAGGGAAGGAGGTGATTGGTTTAGAGGAGAACTACCCACAAAGGGGCAGGAAGTGGCACATCCGTAGTGGAGACTACCCTCTCCGTTGTCCTTGGGGCCTGAGAACTCCCTTCTCGGGCTTGTTCTACACATTTGTTTGTTTTCTTCTCTGAAGACCAACGCGCACACACACACTCTCTCTCAAGCACACCCTCTCTGCTTCTCAATTAATTTAACTTGCAAGTAACTTTGGTTTATGTAACACTGACTGCAGCCTTGACTCTGTACATGAAAGTTTGGCTCAATTACACTTCATCAACTGTGTTCAGTTTTTGTCCTTTTGTTCAAATTGTTAAATTCAGGCAATGCTGCAAATCTGTCACATGCCAACTGACAGTCTTCTGTATTGAGGACCAGTTAAAATTCATTGATATTATGAAACGAGTAGGGTCATTTACTAGGAATAGGTGATTTACTTTATTTATTATTTATTTATTATTAAATTTAAATCATGAATAGTTCCATTAGTTTAAAATTTATAAAATAAAAATAATAGAAAGCACAGAAAACAGGAAAGATTTTTACCAATGTTTTCAAGTGGAAACCAAAAAAATTAAAAGAATTTTTTTTTTCTGTTTTTCATGTTTCTGAACAATTTTCCGGCGTAAAATGTAATTTATATTCTGAATTTAAATTACCTATAAAATTTGCATAATAGAAAACGTTTTTCTCTTCTTCTCTAAATAAATGTAGAATAAATAGTTAAGGAATATTGATTGGAAAGGCCATTGAATGGCAACTGTTCTCAGAGTACCTGCATCTCTCATGTTGGCCGAGGCTCCCTTGATGCTCAGAGCAAGTTCTACCTGTTTCACGTGTCTGTGTGAAGACAACACCAAACGGGCTTTGTGTGAGCAACAAGGCTGTTTATCCACCTGTGTGCAGGAGGGCTGAGTCCGAAAAAGGAGTCAGTAAAGGTGGTGGGATTATCATGAGTCCTTACAGGTTTTGGGATAGGTGGTGGAGTTAAGAGCAATGTTTTGGGGGGAGGGGGTGGATCTCACAAAGTACATTCTCAAGGGTGGGGAGAATTACAAAGAAACTTCTTAAGGGTAGGGGAGATTATAAAGAACATTGATCAGTTACGATGGGGTAGAAGCAAATCACAATGGTGGAATGTCATCAGTGAAGCTATTTTCACTTCTGTGGATCTTCAGTTGCTTCAGGAGATCTGGATGTGTACGTGCAGGTTACTGGAGATATGATGGCTTAGCTTGGGCTCAGAGGCCTGACACTACTGCCATGTTATCTCCAAAAGCTGTGTTCAGGAATTTGTCCAGCTTCCCAGGTAAGGGCATTTAACCTTGACCGCTCTGGACTGCTGGCTGCCTCTGTACCCCAGTCAAGGGAAGTCTTGGATGGAAGAAGTGACTGTCACAAAGAGGGTCAGGACAGGTATCGGAAGCAGTGTTTGTCTTTGCCTCTTTGTCTCTCTGTCAGGGTGATAAGTGGCACCCACGTAGCCACAGAGGACAAGAGAACCCTGCATCTGAGCAGAGGCTGATCCTTTACTAGCCTGCTTTGCTTTTTAGTTTGCTTTCCTCCCAGCAAGCCGCTTGCCTGCTGTCATGTAATGCCATTCTGATTTGGTTTGGCAGCATTAATCTAAGGAACATGCTTAATAGCTCAGGCATGGTTATTTGCATGACTTTTTTTTTTTTTATTTTCTGATAGCTGCTGTTCCTTTTTGACACTGGGGTCCTTGAGGCTGCTAAGGCCTTGCTTCAGCCTGGAGCCCAGATTTCTCCACGGAGCTGCTCTGTGCTCTGTGTCTGCCGTTGCTGCTCACCATGCATTGTACACTTAGAGGTGTCCTAATTCAGGATAACTGTCTGCTGTCAGTGAGGAGTCCTAATTCAGGATAACTGTCTGCTGTCAGTGAGGAATTATTGCACGTGGCCGGACAGTGGAAGGCAGCAGCACCTCTAGGCAAGCTGTTTTCCTTGGTAACTCATTGTATGCCTGTGAGTCAGATTCCTTCAGTCCCCAGGGCAGTGATTCTCCAGGCGGGACCTGTCTCAGTGTCCAAGTGTTGGATTGCATTGTTTGAAAATTCGTGGACGAAGCTGCTGTCAGATGTACTGAGAGCAACTGTCATTGTGGAGGGAGAGCGAGCAAAGGGCTCACCTTAGAAGGTGTACACTTTCCTTTCCAGATTTTGTGTCGCTTGCTATTAGCATCAACATCCCATGGCCATAGAACCTTTGCCTCTCTTGACTTCCCTGATTCTGTCCAAGGCTATCCAAGTAGCAGTTCATGCATGCAGTCTTGCTGCCCTCTTTAATTTTCCCCTTTTCCACAGACTTAGTACCCATAGTCACCCTCAATTCCTTCTGTACAGCACTACTCTCTGTACAGCGTTCCCCTCCTTAGCTAGAGTCTTCATCTCACCCAGCAAGCATTGAAATCTAACAGTGGGGAGCAGAAAAAGGACATTTTTATGTAAATAAGTAAATATCTACACTTAATTTAGAGTATGACTCTGAAATAAAGTCTTTTTACCTAAAGGAAGTGAGTCAAACTATTTTCACAACTAGTCTGGCATTGATTTCTTTCTCTGATGATTTGCATCAGGGTTTCTCGGGACACTGCTTCTGGGTATGGAAGTTCTTATCACTTGTAATTCCTCAAAACGTGAAGCACGTGGACTAGAAATTGAGTATAGGAGAATAAAATAAAACAGACCACAAAGAGAGGATCATTAAAATGCAAATCCCAGCTGCTCCACAGGGTTCATTTTGTCTCATCTTCTCTGTGAAACCTTCATCTACTGCTCTAACTCCATACACTGATAGGGTCCTCTCTAATGTCTGCAGATCCTACAACTGTTCTGTGAAATATATGACTAAAATTTGTACAGCGTTAGGTCAGTTTTTGGGTCTTTAAAAACTGCAAGCTTTTTCTCTAAATTGGGATGAAAACCAAACTCTGAAGTATTTAAAGAGGCTTATTCTGAGCCAATATGAGTGACCATGACCCAAGAAAGAGTCTCAAGTCATCCTGAGAAAGTTGCCTAAGGTGGTCGGGATACAGTTTGGTTTTACGTAATTTAGGGAGACAGAAATTATAGGTAAAATCATAAATCAATATGCAGAAGGTGTATATTGGTTCAGCCTAAAGAGGAGGGATATCTTCAAGGGGCAGATGTCAGGTCATTAAGTAGATTCAAAGATTTTCTGATTGGCAATTGTTGTAAGAGTTAAGCTTTGTCTAAAGACTTGAAATCAGTAGAAAGAAATGTTTTAGTTAAGATAAAAGAGGATGTGGAGGCCAAGGTTCTTGTTCTGAAGCCTCCAGTTAGCAGCCTTCAGAGAGAATAGATGGTAAATGTCTCTTTTTAGACCTTAAATGTGTCAATTAAACTCTCATTTAATTTCTCCTAGATCTAGGAAAGGTCTGGAAAAAGAAGTTTTGGCTGCATTAATGGAGATTGTCTCCAGAACCAAATTTCCTCCTAAAAAGGTCACTTTGAAGAGCCATTTCAAAATATGTCAAAGAATGTATTTTGGAGTAAAATATTTTGATTTCCTTTAAGGTCTGCTATCTGCCACATGATGCTATACTAAAGTCGTGATGGAATTTGGTATTTTATTTCTACAAACAGTCTATGTGGTCAGTCTTATGATCTCTGTTTTAATGTTAATGCTGGTCAGTTGTGCCTAAACTACAAACAGAAGGGCTATAATGAGGCGTGTCCAACCTCCCCTCACTGTCATGGCTGGAAATTCAGTTTTTCAAGTTTCTCTTGGGTCCCCTTGGCCAAGAGGGGGTTCATTCAGTCATCTGTGACTTTGAATTTTGTTTTTGGTTTATAGGGTGTCAGGGCCTTTGGGGTGAAGGCCATGTCTTACCTGGAAAATGTCTAAAAATGGAGTAGCTTGTGCCTTGAGCAGTTTTTCAGAGGTTCAATTACAAACTCTAAAGAAAGCATGAGAAAAAGCACATTATTGGAGTAAGTATGATTGATGTTGTTATGAAGACTATTATTGATTTATTCGTGTCTCCAAATCATTTTAGAAAGAGAATTGAGACAGCTTATCTTATCTTTCTATCCGCATGCATACAATGGGATACATTGAGAAAACAAAGGTGAGGAAATGGCAGCAAAGGGAAAATGAAATCAGGAAAACAGGATACATCGAGAGGTTTGATAACACATAAGGAATACCATAAGACACTATTCAGCCGCTGGAGATGAGCCCCAAATTTGGTTGTAAATTTACCAGCAGCCACAACAAAGGGGAAACACAATCCATTGCAAAAATTATGGGGCCTGTAAAAGGAAAAGTAAGCAAAGGCAGGAAAATCTGTTGTTTCTGGTTCTGTGAGTCCATTGACCCATATCTCATAGACTCATGATTCCTGAGAAGAGGCATTGACTTGGTGCTGTGGACAATGTCATTGCCAACATTCTTTTTTTGAGACGGAGACTCGCTCTGTCGCCCAGGCTGGAGTGCAGTGGCCGGATCTCTGCAAGCTCCGCCTCCCGGGTTTACACCATTCTCCTGCCTCAGCCTTCGGAGTAGCTGGGACTACAGGCGCCAGCCACCTTGCCCGGCTAGTTTTTTGTATTTTTTAGTAGAGATGGGGTTTCACCTTGTTGGCCAGGATGGTCTCGATCTCCTGACCTCGTGATCCGCCCGTCTCGGCCTCCCAAAGTGCTGGGATTACAGGCATGAGCCACCGTGCCCGGCAACATTCTTAAAAAGAATCAGGGTTCTCATAGCATCCCCCAAGTCATGCTAGTGGCATTCACTTCAACAGAAGTAGTTCAGTGAGGCTCAAAACTGTATATCATGCAGTAGTATTTCTCTTGAACTGAGAGTGCACAAGTGCTATGTTGTTTGTATATCAGTGTTGCCAGAGTTTCTCCTTAGTTCAGCTAAAAACAGGGTCCTTGTCACCTGACCATGAAGATTAGGCTTGCAGACAATTTGAAGGGTGAGAAAGGCAGGGATTATTGGGTGGGAAGGGAAAACAAAAGGGAAACAGGGATTCTCAGCAAAACGAGAGTCCTGCTAGCAGGCTTCCAACATCACAGACTGAATCCCAGTTACTACCTCGGAACAGGAGAGGCCAGACTCCTCCCCACTGCAAACAGTAGAAACTTCTGGAGGCTCCACCCCGTGTGCACTCCTCTCAGTGTGCAGGCTGGTTGGAAGTTCTTCCAGGGAGCCCTTGTTACTTGACTGTCTCATCAGTAAGCATTGGTAATCCATCCAGTGAAAGCAGGTTTGACAAACTGTCACTAAACTTACGGAAGTGTACCTCAGAAGAAGGTAATAAGATCTCTCTGAAAGAGGAAACCCGAATATGTAAATACATAGGTAGGAAAAATAGCTCTTTGAAATTGTAAATTTTGTAAATATATAGGTAGGAAAAATAGCTGATTTGAAACAACTGAAAAGTAATTATAATATAAAGATTCGTGACCATGTCTTTCATACTAGCAAATGAGAAAAACAGGATCAAATTTTATCTGTAATTGCATATCTCAAATCTCAAGGGAAAGAATAAAGAGGAGAAAATGCTTACAGGTGTCTGTGAATCCACATCTAGGAAATAAGGTTAGGAGTTTTGTTTTGTGTTGATAGTATCTTGGTAGTGGTGGTACTGGGTGGCTACCCCACCTCTCAGAATGCAGGAGTGGTAGGGGCTGGGAAAGGGGCACAGCGTGGAGAATATTCATGAATCAGGGTGGGCTAAGGGAAGTAGGGTATTTGGTAAAGAGAAGGAGGAATAAGCCTGATAACAGGAGAGAGGGAGAGAAAGAAAACAGGCAAAAAGGAGACGAGAACAGACAAAAAGAATGAGAAAGAAAGACATGGACAAATGAGAATAGAGAGAGAAAGCAGGGAAGAAAAAAGACATTTCTGAACCTTAAACAGTAATCACCAACTTGACTTAATAGCAGAAAGCAGTTGAGAATAAGAGGCTTCGTTTTCAGAGAACAGGAGGTGAAGAGAAATGAGAAGACGTTTCCCTTTCTCCCCTTCGTCAGTCTTCTTTCTGCCCTATAGGATTTTTCCGTGTCCAGAGACAGTCCTCCAGAGGAAGAGCAGGAGACAAGAGTTAGTGTCCCAGAAAATGAAGCTGAGGCCCAGAAAAGATAGCTGGCCCATGGCCTTATAAGTGCTAATAAAGACTAGGTTTCCTTTCATGATTGGTGTGGCACCACTGCAGGCTTTTACATAGGTGAGCACTGGAGTTAGATTTTTATTTCAGAAATATCCCTTTGGAAGTATTAGGGAGGGTTGATCAGAGAAGGCAGTTCCCTTAATTCTGCCTCCAGAATGTTGGTGATGAGCCCTCTGATTTCTGGTGTTTCATGCCACTCTGAAGGGGTAAGTATTCTCACTCTGTCCACCATTTCTCCAAGAATGGTCTTTTGGTCTTTTTTTTTTTTTTTTTTTTTTTTTTTGAGGCGGAGTCTTGCTCTGTCGCCCAGACTGGAGTGCAGTGGCCGGATCTCAGCTCACTGCAAGCTCCGCCTCCCGGGTTTACACCATTCTCCTGCCTCAGCCTCCTGAGTAGCTGAGACTACAGGCGCCCGCCACCTCGCCCAGCTAGTTTTTGTATTTTTAGTAGAGACGGGGTTTCACCGTGTTAGCCAGGATGGTCTCTATCTCCTGACCTCGTGATCCGCCCATCTCGGCCTCCCAAAGTGCTGGGATTACAGGCTTGAGCCACCGCGCCCAGCAAGAATGGTCTTATAAAAGGTATAGTGTTCATCATGACAGACATCGAAGAGCAACGTGCTAGGCTACTTTCTCTAAAATACTTCAAACCTCTCATTTTTATTGAGTTATTCTCTCCTCAAAGACTTTCACTCCTCATTCCCAGTAGGAGATGGCTAACTCATTGGCCCACTCTCCATGGCCTTCTCACTCTGGTGTCACCTGTACTTGAAGAATTTCCCATCCATCTTTATCTAACTCTCCTCCCAGTTCAAATTAATCTACTTTTTCCCAGACAGGCTTGTTTTATCATTGCTCTTTTTTCTTCTTGAAAGGGGCTCTCCACTCCTCTTTTCTGAGCCAAACACTACCTAAACTTTAAGGTCCACATCAAGCATTTCACGTCTAAGGAGGCAAAACATATTAAGGCCCGGTCCTTGGGTTCAATCTCATGCTTGCTGCTTGCCAGCTAATAGTACAATGTCACAACCAGAATATTGACCCTGATGTAGTCAAAATACAGAATATTTTCATCATTGCAAGGATCCCTTCTGTTAGTATTTTATAGCTATACCCATTTCCCTCCTACCCTAACTCCATCCTGGGATCCCTGGCAACCACTAATCTGTTCTTCATGTCTATAATTTTGTGGTTCCAAGAATGTTGTATAAATGGAAGTATATAGTATGTAACATTGTGGGGTTAGCTCTTTTGACTCAGCATAAGCTTCTGGAGATTCATCTAGATTGTTATTATGTCAAGAGTTCATTTGTTTTTATTGCCAAATATGTATTACATGGTTTGGATGTACCACAGTTTGCTTAACCTTTGACCCATTAAAATACATTTTTTTCCAGTTTAGCTGTTAAAAATACAACTACTGTGAACATTTGTGTACAGGTTTTCACATGAACCTATGTCTTCATATCTTTGAGATAAATACTACACAAGCGTATAATTGCTGGGTTGTTTAGTAGCCTGCTTTGTTGTTGTTTTTCAGAAACTGCCAAACTCATTTCCACAGTACCTATATGATTTTATTTTATTTTTATTTTTCATTATGCTTTAAGTTCTGGGATACATGTGCAGAATGTGCAGGTTTGTTACATAGGTATACATGTGCCATGGTGGTTTGCTGCACCCATAAACCTGTCATCTCTGATGATAGTTTCCTTTGCTGTGCAGAAGCCCTTTAGTTTAATTAGATCCCATTCCAACAAACATATGGAAAAAAGCTCATCATCACTGGTCATTAGAGAAATTATTTCTCGTAATGCTATGCCTCCCCTAGCCCCCCACACCCCGACAGGCCTGACAAGCCCTGGTGTGTGATGCTCTCCTCCCTGTGTCCACGTGAGTGAGAACATGCGGTATTTGGTTGTCTGTTCCTGTGTTAATTTGCTGAGAGTGATGGTTTCCAGCTGCATCCATGTCCATCAAAGGACATGAACTCATCCTTTTTCATGGCTGCATAGTATTCCATGGTGTATATGTGCCACATTTCCTTTATCCAATCTATCATTGATGGGCATTTGGGTTGGTTCCAAGTCTTTGCTATTGTGAAGTGCTGTAATAAACATTCGTGTGCATGTGTCTTTATAGTAGAATGATTCATAATCCTTTGGGTATATATCCAGTAATGGAATTGCTGGGTCAAATGATATTTCTGGTTCTAGATCCTTGAGGAATCGCCACACTGTCTTCCACAATAGTTGAACTAATTTATACTCCCACCAACAGTGTAAAAGCATTCCTATTTCTCCACATCCTCTCCAGCATCTGTTGTTTCCTAACTTTTTAATGATTGCCATTCTAACTGGCATGAGTGGTATCTCATTGTGGTCTTGATTTGCATTTCTCTAATGACAAGTGATGATGAGCTTTTTTCCATATATTTGTTGGCCACATACATGTCTTCTTTTGAGAAGTGTCTGTTCATATCCTTTGCCCATTTTTTGGTAGGGTTGTTTTTTTCTTGTAAATTTGATTAAGTTCCTTGTAAATTCTGGATATTAGCCTTTTGTCAGATGCACAGATTGCAAAAATTTTCTCCCATTCTGTAGGTTGCCTGTTCACTCAGATGATAGTTTCTTTTGCTGTACAGAAGCTCTTTAGTTTAATTAGATCCCATTTGTCAATTTTAGCTTTTGTTGCCATTGCTTTTGGTGTTTTAGTCATGAAGCCTTTGCCCATGCCTATGTCCTGAATGGTATTGCCTAGGTTTTCTTCTAGGGTTTTTATGGTTTTAGGTCTTACACTTAAGTCTTTAATCCATCTTGAGTTAATTTTTTTGGACAACCTTTAAGGAAGGGGTCCAGTTTCAGTTTTCTGCATATGGCTAGTGAGTTTTCCCAACACCCTTTATTAAATTGGCAATCCTTTCCCTACTGCTTATTTTTTTCAGGATTGTCAAAGGTCATATGGTTTAGATGTGAGGCGTTGTTTCTGAAGCCTCCATTCTGTTCCATTGGTCTATATATCTGTTTTGGTACCAGTACCATGCTGTTTTGGTTACTCTAGCCTTGTAATATAGTTTGAAGTCAGGTAGCATGATGCCTCCAGTTTTGTTCTTTTTGCTTAGGATTGTCTTGGCTATATGGGCTCTATTTTGTTTCCATATGAAATTTAAAGTAGTTTTTTTCTAATTCTGTGAAGAAAGTCAATGGTATCTTGATGGGGATAGCATTGAATCTATAAATTACTTTAGGCAGTATGGCCATTTTCATGATATTGATTCTTCCTATCCATGAGCATGGAATGTTTTCCCATTTGTTTGTGTCCTCTCTTATGTCCTTCATCAGTGGTTTATATGTTTTCCTTGAAGAGGTCCTTCACATCCCTTTTGAGTTGTATTCTTAAGTATTTTATTCTCTTTGTAACAATTGTGAATGGGAGTTCACTCATGATTTGGGTCTTTGTTTGTCTCTTCTTGGTGTATAGGAATGCTTATGATTTTTGCACATTGATTTTGTATCCTGAGACTTTGTTGAAGTTGCTTATCAGCTTAAGGAGATTTTGGACTGAGACAATGGGGTTTTCTAAATATACAATCATGTCATTTGTGAACAGAGACAATTTGACTACCTCTCTTTCTATTTGAATACCCTTTATTTCTTTCTCTTGCCTGATCACTCTGGTCAGAACTTCCAATACTATTGAATAGTATTGAATAGGAGTTGAATAGTAGTGGTGAGAGAGGGCATCCTTGTCTTGTGCTGGTTTTGAAAAGGAATGTTTCCAGCTTTTGCCCATTCACTGTGGTACTGGCTGTGGGTTCATCATAAATAGCTGTTATCATTTTGAGATATGTTCCATCAATACCTAGATTATGGTGAATTTTTAGCATGAAGGAGTGTTGAATTTTATTGAAGGCCTTTTCTGTGTCTATTGAGATAGTCTTATAGTTTTTGTCATGGTTCTGTTTATGTGATGGGTTACGTTAATTGATTTGCGTATGGTGAACCAGCCTTGCATCCCAGGAATAAAGCTGACTTGATCGTGGTGGATAAACTTTTTCATATGCTGCTGGATTTGGTTTGCCAGCATTTTATTGAGGATTTTTACATCAGTGTTCATCAGGGATATTGTTCTGAAATTGTCTTTTTTCTGTTGTGTCTCTGCCAGGTTTTGGTATCAGGATGATTCTGGCCTCATAAATGAGTTAGGGAGGTGTCTGTCTTTTTCTATTGTTTGGAATAGTTTCAGAAGGAATGGTACCAGCTCCTCTTTGTACCTCTGGTTGAATTTGGCTGTGAATTTATCTGGTCCTTGCTTTTTTTGGTTGGCAGGCCCTTAATTACTGCCTTGGTTTCAGTAGTTGTTACTGGTCTATTCAGGAATTCAAATTCTTACTGGTTTAGTCTTGGGAGGGTGTATGTGTCCAGGAATTTATCCATTTCTTCTAGATTTTCTAGTTTATTTGCATAGAGGTGTTTATAGTATTGTCTGATGGTAGTTTGTATTTCTGTGGGGTCGGTGGTGATATCCCCTTTATCATTTGTTATTGTGTCTATTTGATTCTTTTCTATTTTCTTCTTTATTAATCTAGCTAGGGGTCTATTTGGTTAATCTTTTCAAAAATCCAGCTCCTGGATTCATTGATTCTTTGAAGAGTTTTTGGTGTCTCTCTCTCCTTCAGTTCTGCTCTGATCTTAGTTATTTCTTGCCTTCTGCTAGCTTTTGAATATGTTTGCTCTTGCTTCTCCAGTTCTTTTAATTGTGATGTTAGGGTGTCAATTTTAGATCTTTCCTGCTCTCTCTTGTGGGCATTTAGTGCTGTAAATTTCCCTCTAAACACTGCTTTAAATGTGTCCCAGAGATTCTGGTATGTTGTGTCTTTGTTCTCATTGGTTTCAAAGAACATCTTTATTTCTGCCTTCATTTTGTTATGTACCCAGTATTCATTCAGGAGCAGGTTGTTCCATTTTCATGTAGTTGAGCAGTTCTGAGTGAGTTTCTTAATCCTGAATTCTAGTTTGATTGCACTGTAGTCTGAGAGACAGTTTGTTATAATTTCTGTTCTTTTACATTTGCTGAGGAGTGCTTTACTTCCAACTCTGTGGTCAGTTTTGGAATAAGTGTGATGTGGTGCTGAGAAGAATGTATATTCTGTTGTTTTGGGGAGGAGTGTTCTGTCAGTATCTATTAGGTCTGCTTGGTGCAGAGCTGAGTTTGATTCCTGGATATCCTTGTTAACTTTCTGTCTCGTTGATCTGTTTAATGTTGACAGTGGGGTGTTAAAGTTTCCCATTATTATTGTGTGGGAGTCTCAGTCTCTTTGTAGGTCTCTAAGGACTTGCTTTATGAATCTGGGTGCTCCTGTATTGGGTGCATATATATTTAGAAGAGTTTGCTCTTCTTATTGCATTAATCCCTTTACCATTATGTAATGCCCTTCTTTGTCTTTTTGGATCTTTTTTGGTTTAAGGTCTGTTTTATCAGAGACTAGGATTGCAACCCCTAATTTTGTTCTTTTTGCTGTCCATTTGCTTGGTACATCTTCCTCCATTCCTTGATTTTGAGCCTATGTGTGTCTTTGCACTTGAGATGGGTCTCCTGAATACAGCACACTGATGGGTCTTGACTCTTTATTCAGTTTGCCAGTCTGTGTCTTTTAACTGGGGCATTTAGCCCATTTACATTTAAGGTTAATATTGTTATGTGTGAATTTGAATCTGTCATTATGATGCTAGCTAGTTATTTTGCTCAGTAGTTATGCAGTTTCTTCATAGTGTCAATGGTCTTTACAGTTTGGTATGTTTTTGCAGTGGCTGGTACCAAGTTTTCCTTTCCATATTTAGTGCTTCCTTCAGGAACTCTTGTAAGGCAGGCCTGGTAGTGACAAAATCTTTCAGCGTTTGCTTGTCTGTAAAGGATTTTATTTCTCCTTCTTTTATGAAGCTTAGTTTGTGTGGATGTGAAATTCTGGGTTGAAAATTCTTTTCTTTAAGGATATTGAATATTGGCCCCCACTCTCTTTTGGCTTGTAGGGTTTCTGCAGAGAGATCTGCTGTTAGTCTGATGGATTTCCCTTTGTGGATAACCCGACCTTTCTCTCTAGCTGCCCTTAACATTTTTTTCTTTCATTTCAACCTTGGTAAATCTGACAATTGTGTGTCTTGGGGTTGCTCTTCTCAAGGAATATCTTTGTGGTGTTCTCTATATTTCCTGAATTTGAGTGTTGGCCTGTCTTGCTTGGTTAGGGAAGTTCTTCTGGATAATATCCTGAATGGTGTTTTCCAACTTGTTTCCAGTCTCCCCATCACTTTCAGATACACCACTCAAACACTGGTTTGGTCTTTTCACATAGGCCAAATTTTTTGGAGGCTTTTTTCATTCCTTTTCATTCTTTTCTCTCTAATCTTGTCTTCATGTTTTATTTCATTAAGTTGATCTTCAGTCTCTGATATCCTTTCTTCTGCTTGATCGATTTGACTATTGATACTTATGTATGCTTCATGAAGTTCCCCTCCTGGGTTTTTCACCTCCATCAGTTCATTTATATTCTTGTCTACACTGGTTATTATAGTTAGCAATTTATCTAACTTTTTCAAGGTTCTTAACTTCCTTGCATTGGGTTAGAACATGCTCCTTTAACTTGGAGTAGCTTGTTATTACCCACCTTCTGAAACCTACTTCTGTCAATTTGTTAAACTCTGTCCAGTTTTGTTTCCTTGCTGATGAGGAGTTGTGATCCTTTGGAGGAGAAGAGGTGTTCCAGTTTTTGGAATTTTCAACCTTTTTATGCTGGTGTTTCCTTATCTTTGTAGTTTTATCTACCTTTGGTCTTTGATGTTGGTGACATTTGGATGCAGTTTCTGTGTGGACAAGCTATTCCTTTCTGTTTGTTAGTTTTCCTTCTAACAGTCAGACCCCTCTTCTGCAGGTCTGCTGCAATTTGATGAAGGTCCAATCCAGACTTTGTTTGCCTGGGTATCACCAGCGGAGGCTGCAGAACAGCAAAGATTGCTGCCTGTTCCTTACTCTGGAAGTTTTGTCCCAGAAGGGCACCTGCCAGATGACAGCTGGAGCTTTCCTGTATGGAGGTGTCTGTTGTCCCCTGCTGGGAGATATCTCCTAGTCAGGAGACATGTGACTCAGGGACCTACTTGAGGAGGCAGTCTGTCCCTTAGCAGAGCTTGAGCACTGTGCTAGGAGATCGGCTGCTCTCTTCAGGGCTGGCAGGCAGGAAGGTTTAAGTCTGCTGAAGCTGCACCCACTGCTGGCCCATCCCCCAGGTGCTCTATTCCAGGGAAATGGGAGTTTTATCTATAAGCCCTTGACTGGGGCTGCTGCCTTTCTTTCAGAGATGCCCTGCCCAGAGAGGAGGAATCTAGAGAGGCAGTCTGGCTATAAAGGCTTTGCCAAACTGCTGTGGGCTCCACCCAGTTCGAACTTCCCAGTGGTTTTGTTTACACTGTGAGGGGAAAATTGCCTATTCAAGCCTCAGTTAAGACAGACGCCGCTTCCCCCACCAAGCTCAAGCATCCAAGGTTGACTTCAGTCTGCTATGCTGGCATCAAGAATTTCAAGCCAGTGGATCTTAGCTTGTTGGGCTCTATGGGGATGGGATCCACTGAGCTAGACTTGGCTCCCTAACTTCAGCCCCCTTTCCAGGGGAGTGAACAGTTCTGTCTCACTGGTATTCCAGGTGCCACTTAGGTATAACTCCTGCAGCTAGCTCGGTGTCTGCCCAAATGGCCTCCCAGTTTTGTGCCTGAAACCCATGGTCCTGGTGTGTAGGCATCCAAGGGGACCTCTGGTCTGGGGATTGTGAAGAACATGGAAAAAGCATGGTATCTGGGCCGGAATGCAGCATTCCTCATGGCACAGTCCTTCATGGTTTCCCTTGGCCAGAGGAGGGAGTTCCCCGACCCCTTGTGTTTCCTGGGTGAGGTGACACCCCATCCTGCTTTGGCTCACCTTCTTTGGGCTGTACCCACTGTCTAACCAGTCCCAGTGAGATGAACCTGGCACCTCAGTTGGAAATGCAGAAATCACTCACTTTCTGCGTTGATCTTGCTGGGAGCTGCAGACTGGAGCTGTTCCTATTGCCACCTCTACACCCTTTTATATTTCCACCAGCAATATATTAGTGATCCCATTTTTCCACATCCTCACTAGCATTTGGTGTTGTTACTATTTTTTATTTTAGCCATTCTGATAGTAATAGAGTGAGATCTCATTATGGTTTTAATTTTCACTCAGCAAATGGCTAATGATGTTGAGCATGTTGTCATGTGCTTAATTTTCCATCTGTATATCCTTTGTGTTGACATGCCTCTTTATAACTTTAGCCCATTTTTGAACAGAATTGTTTTCTTTTTTTCTTTCTTTTTTTTTTGGTCAAGTTTTGAGAATACTTTATATATTTGAGTCATTTGTCAGGTATGTGGTTTGGAAGCATTTTCTCCCACTCTAGCTCTTCTTTTCATCTTCTGGTCAGGATATTTCACAGAGCGAAAGTTTTTTGTTTTTGTTTTTTTCTTTTTTCCTTTTTCTGAAGTCTAATTTATCAAGCCTTTCTTTTATGGATTGTCCCTTTGGTGTAAAGTCTAATAACTAGTCCTAGATCCCAAAGATTCTGAAGAATTTTCTTACATCTTTTAAAAAAGTTTTATAGTTTTGCATTTTATGTTTAAGTTTATGATTCCTTCTGAATTAGTTTTTATACAAGATTTGAGGCTTAAGTTGAGGCTCTCTCTTTGTTTTCTTTGTTCTTGTTGTTTGGTTTTGTTTTGGATCTCTAATTGTTTGAGCAGTTTGTTTAAAAATCTATCCTTCCTCCATTAAATTGCTTTTGTACCATTTTCAAAAATCAGTTGGGCATATTTTTGTGGATCTATTTCTGAGTTCTCTATTCCGTTCTATTGATATACATGTCTATTCCTTCATCAGTACCATATACTGTTGATTACTGGAACTATATATGATATCTTGCAATCAAGTAGACTATTGCCATGTTATTTTTTTGCTTTCAAAATTGTTTTTAAGCTAGTCTAGTTTTTTTTTACCATTTCATATAAATTTTGGAATAATCTTGTTTATGTCTACAAAAAATATTGTTGGGATTTTGGCAAGAATTGTGTTAAGCCTTTAAAACAGTTTGTAGAGAACTGACATGTTTAGTTTGTGGAGGCTTTCAATCCGTAAACATGTTTCTTCATTTATTTAGATCTTTGATTTCTGTCAGTAGTACTGTAAATTTCTTAGGCTACAATTCTTATACATGTTAGATTTACATCTAAATATAGTTATTCCTTTTTCAATGTTTATAAATTGTATTGTCTTTTAAATTTTGTTTTGCACATGTTTATTATTACTATATAGAAATACTGTTGACTCGTGTGTTGATCTTGTATCCTGTGACTTTGCTGAACTCATTTATTAATTTTGGGAGTTCTTTTGGGGCACATTTCTTGGGATTTTCTAGGTAAGCGAGTATGTCATCTGCAAAAATGCAGTTTTACTTCTTTGTTTCCAATTTGTATGCATTTTATTTCTTTCCTTGCCTATTGTTCTGCGCAGAACATTCAGCACTACTTTGAATAAGACTGGCAAAAGTGTACATCTTTGTCTTGTTCCCAGCCTAAGGGAGAAAGAATTCACTCTTTCACCATTATGCACAACGTTATTTGTAGGTTTTTAGAGATGTGCTTTATCACGTTCAGAAAGTTCTCTTCCATTTCTTTCTTTCTTTTTAGAAAATCAGTGGGTGTTGAATTCTGTCAAATACTTCTTCTGTATCAGTTGATCCCATTGTGACTTTTTTTTTCTGTTAGTATGGTGCGTTGCACTAACAGATTTTCAAATTATCCATTATTCCACAAAAGTACGAACTATCCAACTATCCATGAGTCCCCAGTTTTGTTCATTTTGCTTAGGATAGCTGTGGTTATTTTGGGTCTTTTGTGGTTCTATATAAGTTTTAGGATATTTTTTCTTTTTTTTTAAAATCGATTGACCTTTCATTTATGCAATAACTTTATGTTTTGCTATATTAGATGAGTATACTTGTATAAAATTCAAACATTACAGAAATTATAGAGGAAAAAGTTCAATTCAGTTCTTTTGACCTGTCCCTCAAACCACTTTTTTATTCTCAGAAGTTACCATTATTGACAGTGGGACGTGGCTTCTTCCAGATACCTCTTCCCCTGTGCATTTACAAACTTAGCACATATATGACTATTCTTACAGAAAAGGTAAGCTGAAGCTTAGAGAAGTTAAAGTGACTTGCTCATGGTCTGTTTCTGCTGGATTTCCGCTGTAAATAGGGTCATTTTAAAAATTATTATTATTTATTTCTTTTTTTTCTTTTTAAATTATACTTTAAGTTCTAGGGTACATGTGCACAACATGCAGGTTTGTTACACATGTATACATATGCCATGTTGGTGTGCTGCACCCGTTAACTCATCATTTACATTAGGTGTATCTCCTAATGCTCTCCCTCCCCCCTCCTCCAACCCCATAACAGGCCCTGATGTCTGATGTTCCCCTTCCTGTGTCCAAGAGTTCTCATTGTTCAATTCCCACCTATGATTGAGAACATGCAGTGTTTGGTTTTCTGTTCTTGTGATAGTTTGCTGAGAATGATGGTTTCCAGCTGCATCCATGTCCCTACAAAGGACATGAACTCCTTCTTTTTTTATGGTTGCATAGTATTCCATGGTGTATATGTGCCACATTGTCTTAATCCAGTCTGTCATTGACGGACATTTGGGTTGGTTCCAAGTTTATGCCATTGTGAATAGTGCTGCAATAAACATACATGTGCATGTGTCTTTATAGCAGCATGACTTTTAATCCTTTGGGTCTATACCCAGTAATGGGATGGCTGGGTCAAATGGTATTTCTAGTTCTAGATCCTTGAGGAATTGCCACACTGTCTTCCACAATGGTTGAACTAGTTTACAGTCCCACCAACAGTGTAAAAGTTTTTCTTTTTCCCCACCTCCCCCCCCACCTTTTTTTTTTTTTTTTTTTTTTTTTTTTTTTTTTTTTTTTTTTCTTCATTCTGGTGAGTAATGTCATTGGTATTTTGATAGGGATTGCATTGAATCTACAGATTGCTTTGGGTAGTATGGACATTTTAACAATATTGACTCTTCCCATTCATTAACATGGAATATCTTTCTATTTTTTGTGTGTCCTCTTCAATTTCTTTCATCATTGTTTTATAGTTTTCACTGTGGAGATGTTCTACTTCTTTGGTTTATTTCTAGGTGTTTAGTTTTATTTGTGGCTATTATACATGGGATTACTTTTTAAAATTTCTTTTTCAGATTGTTCACTGTTGGCATATAGAAATGCTACTAATTTTTAACTTTTTTTTTTGAGACAGAGTCTCACTCTGTCACCCAGGCTAGAGTGCAGTGGCATGATCTTGGCTCACTGCAACCTCCACCTCCTGGGTTCAAATGATTCTTGTGCCTCAGCCTACTGAGTAGCTGGGATTACAGACACATGCCACCACACCCAGCTAATTTTTGTATTTTTAGTAGAGACAGGGTTTCACTATGTTGACCAGGCTAGTCTTGGACTGCTGGCCTCAAATGATCTGCCTACCTGGGCCTCCCCAAGTGTTGGGATTACAGGTGTGAGCCAATGCATCTGGCACCACTGATTTTTGTATGTCAATTTTGTATCCGGCAACTTTACTGAATTTATCAGTTGTAATACTTTTTTAGTGGAGTCTTCAGTTTTTTTTCCAAATATAAGACCATATTATTTGCAAACAAGTATAATTTGACTTCTTCCTTTCCAATTTGGATGCCTTTCATTTCTTTCTCTTGTCTATTTGCTCTAGCTAGGACATCCAGTATTATGCTGAAGGACAGTGGTTAAAGTGGGCATCCTTGTTATGTTCCAGATTTGAGGAGAGGCTTTCAGTTTTTCCTCCTTCAGTATCATACTAGCTGTGGGTTCCTTATACATGGCTTTTATTACGTTATGTTCCTCTATACCCAGTTTTTTTGAGAGTTTTTATCTTGAAGGGATGCGAACTTTATCAAATGTTTTTCAACATCAATGGAAATGATCATATGATTATTATTCTTGATTCTGTTGTTACGATGTATCATATTGATTGAGTTGTGTATGTTGAATCATCCTTGCATCCCAGGGATAAAGCCCACTTGGTCATGATGAATAATCTTTTTAATATGTTATTGAATTTGGTTTGTTATTATTTTGTTGAGGTGCATCAGAGATATTGGCCTGTAGTTTTCTTTCTTTGGTGTTTCTTTGTCTGGTTTTGGTATCAGGGAAATACTGACCCTATACAATGAGTTTGGAAACTCAATTTTTGGAACAGTTTGAGTAGAATTAATATTTCCACCTCAATTTTTGGGAACAGTTTGAGTAGAATTAATATTAGTTCTTCTTTAAGTCTTGGTAGAATTCAGTAGTGAAGCCATTGCATCCCAGGCTTTTCTTTACTAGGAGACTCTTTATTATGGCTTCAATCTCATTGCTTATTATTGGTCTGTTCAGGTTTTGGATTTCTTCCTGGTTCAATTTTGGTAGGTTGTATGTCTCTAGGAATTTATCCATTTCTTCTAGCTTTTTCCAATTTATTGGCATATCGTTGCTCGTAGTAGCCACTAATGAGCCTTTGAATTTCTGCAGTGTCAGTTGTAAAGTCTCTTTTTTCATATCTGGTTTCTTTTAAAATTTGGGTCTTCTCTCATTTTTTTCTTGGTCTGACTAAGGGTTTGGCAATTCTGTGTGTCTTTTCAAAAAAACAACTTTTTGTGTCACTGATCTTGTAAATTGTTTTCTTTATTTCAAATTCATTTATTTCTTCTCTGAGCTTTATTATTTCTTTTCTTCTAATTTTGGGTTCAGTTTACTCTTGCTTTTCTAATTCTTTAAGATCCATTATTAGGTTCTTAGCTCCCTGCAAGCTCTGCCTCCCGAGTTCAAGCCATTCTCCTGCCTCAGCCTCCTGAGTAGCTGGGGCCACAGGTGCCCACCATCACTCCTGGCTAATTTTTTTTGTGTTTTCAGTAGAGACAGGGTTTCACCATGTTAGCTAGGGTGCCCTTGATCTCCTGACCTCGTGATCCACCCACCTCAGCCTCCCAAAGTGCTGGGATTATAGGTGTGAGCCACTGTGCCCGGCCTTTTTTGTTCTTTTTTGATGCAGGCACTTATAAATTTTCCTCTTAGTACTGCTTTTGCTATATTTCAGAGGTTTGGGGTTGTTGTGTTTATATTATCACTTGTTTCAAAAAATTTTTTAATTTCTTTCTTAATTTCTTTATTGACCCACTGATCATTCAGGAGCATACTGTTTAATTTCCATGTATTTGGATAGTTTCCAAAATTCTTCTTGTTATTGATTTCTAGTTTTATTCCATTGTGGTCAGAGAAGATGCTTGACATTATGTCAATTTTTTCGAATGTTTTAAGACTTGCTTTGTGACATAACATTTAGTCTATCCTTGAGAAAGATCCATGTGCTTAGGAGAAAAATGTGAATTCTGTAGTCATTCAATGAAATGTTCTGTAAATATCTATGTGGTCCATTTGCTATATAGTGCAAATTAAGTCCAATGTTTCTTTGTTGATTTTCTGTCTGGGAGATCTATCCAATGCTGAAAGTGGTCTCCAGCTATTATTGTATTGGTGTATTTGTCTCTTTAGCTGTAACAATATTTACTTTATATATCTGGGTGCTCCAGTGTTGGGTGTATGTATATTTATAATCATTATAGCCTCTTGTGGAATTGACCCCTTTGTCATTACATAATGATCTTCTTTGTCTCTTTTTATAGTTTTTGTCTTGAAATCTATTTTGACTGATATAGGCACAGCTATGGTTTCTATTGGTATGAAATATCTTTTTCCTTCCCTTTGTTTTTAGTCTATGTGTATCTTTATAGGTAAAGTGTGTTTCTTGTAGGCAACAGATCATTAGGTTTTGTTTTCTCATTTATTTAGCCAGTCTGTGTCTTTTGATTGGCGAGTTTAGTCCATTTACATTCAGTGTTATTATTGATAAGTAGGGACTTACTTTTGTCATTTTGTTATTTGTTTTCTGGTTGTTTTGTGGTGATCTTCTCTTTTTTTACTTCCTTTCTGTCTTTTAGTGAAGGTGATTTTTCTCTGGCATTATAGTTTAATTTCTTGCTTTTTATTTTTGTGTATACATTGTATTTTTTTTCAACTGGAGGTTGCCATGAGGCTTGGAAATACTATCTTATAACACATTATTTTAAATTGATGACAACTTAACATTAATTGCGTGAACACAAAAAGAAAACTAGTAAAAATTCTACAGTTTCACTTCATCCCTCCCACTTTTTAACTTTTTGGTGTTTCTCTATACGTCTTTTTATACTGTCTACGTCTTGAAAAGTTGCTGCAGTTATTATTTCTGGAGTTCATCATTTATTCTTTTTACTTAAGAGTAGTTTACACATCACAATTAAAATGTTACACTGTTCTGTTTTTCTGTGTGTTTACTGTTGCCAGTAAGGTTTGCCCCTTCAGATTATTTCTTCTTGCTTATTACTATGCTTTTCTTTCAGATTGAAGAACTCCCTTTAGCATTTCTTGTATGACAGTTCTGGTATTGATGAAATTCCTCACTACACTACTGACAATTATACTGTTAATTCTTCTCTCATCCTTCCTCAAGGAGACACTCATCCTTTTACCAGGGTAACTGTGCACTGGGGAAAGGGAAATGATCAGAACTTTGGGGGACTACAAGACACTGGCTCTGAGCTGATATTGATTCCAGGGGACCCTAAGTGTCATTGTGGTCCTCCGGTTAAAGTAGGGGCTTATGGAGGTCAGGTAATTAATGGAGTTTTAGCTCAGGTCTAACTTATAGTGGGTCCAGTGGGTCCCTTGATTCATCCTGTGGTCATTTCCCTAGTGCCAGAATGCATAATTGGCATAGACATACTTAGCAGCTGGCAGAATCCCCACATTGGCTCTCTCACTAGTAGGGTGAGGGCTGTTATGGTGGGAAATGCCAAATGGAAGCCATTAGAGCTGCCTCTACCCAGAAAAATAGTAAATCAAAACCAATATTGCATCCCCGGAGGGACTGTAGTACCATGAAGTACTTGAAAGATGCAGGGGTGGTGATTCTCACCACATCCCCAATAAACTCTCCTATTTGGCCTGTGAAGAAGACAGATAGATCTTCAGGAGTGACAGTGGATTATTGTAAGCTTAACCAAGTGGTGACTCCAATTACAACTGCTGTACCAGATGTGGTTTCATTGCTTGAGCAAATTAACACATCTCCTGGTACCCAGTATGCAGCCACTGACTTGGAAAATGCCTTTTTCTCCATTCCTGTCCATAAGGTCCACCAGAAGCAATTTGTCTTCAGCTGGCAAGGCCAGCAATATACCTTCACTGTGCTACCTCAGGGGTATATCAGCTCTCCGGCTTTGTGTCATAATCTTGTTTGCAGAGATCTTGATCACTTTTCCCTTCCATAAGATATCACACTGGCCCATTGCATGGATATTAAGCTGATTGGACCCAGTGAGCGAGAATTAGTAAACACACTGGACTTATTGGTGAGACATTTGCATGCCAGGGGATATAAAATTAAACCCAACTAAAATTCAGGGATCTTCTACCTCAGTGAAATTTCTAGGGATCCATTGGTGTGACGCCTGTCGAGATATTTCTTCTAAGATGGAGGATAAGTTGCTGCATTTGGCCTGTTATACAACCAAGAAGGAGACACAATGCCTAGTGGGCCTATTTGAATTTTGGAGGCAACATATTCCTCATTTGGATGTGTTACTCCCAACATTTATCCAGTGACCTGAAAGGCTGCTAGTTTTGAGTGAGTTCAAGAACAAGAGAAGGGTCTGCAACAGGTCTAGGCTGATGTGCAAGCTGCTCTGTCATTTGGGCCATATGACCCAGCAGATCCAATTGTGCTTGAAGTATCAGTGGCAGATAGGGATGCTATTTGGAGCCTTTGGCAAGTCCCCATAGGTGAATCACAGTGGAGGTCTCTAGAATTTTGGAGCAAGGCCCTCCCATCTTCTGCAGATAATTATTCTCTTTTTGAGAGACAGCTCTTGGTCTGTTACTGGACTTTGGTTGAAACTGAAGGTTTGACTATGGGTCATCAAGTCACCATGTGTCCTGAACTGCCTATCATGAACTGGGTGCTTTCTGACCCATCTAGCAATGAAGTTGGGCATGCACAGCAGCATTCTACTATAATGGAAGTGGTATATAAGGGGTCAGGCTTGAGCAGGCTCTGAAGTCACAAGTAAATTTCATGAGGAAGTAGCTGAAATGTCCATGGTCCCTACTCCTGCCATCCTGCCTTCTTTCCCCCAACCTGCACCAATAGCATCATGGGAAGTTTCCTATGATCAGTTGACAGAGGAAAAGAAGACTAGGGCCTGGTTTACAGATGGTTCTGCATGATATGCAAGTACCACCCAAAAGTGGACAGCTGCAGCAATATAGCCCCTTTCTAAGACATCCCTGAAGGACAGTGGTGAAGGGAAATCTTCCCAGTGGGAAGAACTTTGAGCAGTCTACCTGGTTGTGCACTTTGCATGGAAGGAGAAATGGCCAGATGTGTGATTATATATTGACTCATGGGCTGTAGCCAATGGTTTGGCTGGATGGTCAGGGGCTTGGAAGAAGAATTATTGAAAAATATGTGACAGAGAAATTTGGGGAAGAGGTATGTGGATGGACCACTCCGAGTGGTCACAAACTCTGAAGATATTTGTATCTCATTTGAATGCTCACCAAAGTGTGACCTCAGCAGAGGAGAATTTTAATGATTAAGTGGATAAGATGACTTGTTCAATGGACACCACTCAGATCCTTTTCCCAACCACCCCTGTCATTGCAATGGGCCCATGAAAAAAGTGGTCATGACAGCGGGGATGGAGGTTATGCATAGGCTCAGCAACAGGGACTTCCACTCACCAAGGCTGACCTGACTACAGCCACCACTGAGTGGCCAGTTTGCAAGTAGCAGAGACCAACACTGAGCCCTCAATATGGCACAATTTTTTAGGCTGATCAGCCAGCTACTTGGTGGTAGGTTGATTATATTGGACCTCTTTCATCATGTAAAGGGCAGCAGTTTGTCCTCACCAGAATAGACACTTGCTCTGCATATAGGTTTGCCTATATTGCACTCAATGCTTCTGCCAAGACTACCATCTGTGGACTCATGGAATACCTTATCCACCATCATGGTATTCCACACAGCATTGTCTCTGACCAAGGCATTCACTTTACAGCTAAAGAAGTGAGGCAGTGAGTTCACATTCATGGAATTCACTGGTTTTCCCATGTTCCCCATCATCCTGAAGCAGCTGGATTGATAGAATGGTGGAATGGCCTTTTGGAGTCACAATTACAATGCCAACTAGGTTATGATATTTTGCAGGGCTGGGGCAAAGTTCTCCAGAAGGCTGTGTATGCCCTGATTCATCATCCAATATACGGTGCCATTTTTCCAATAGCCTGAATTCACGGGTCCTAGAAATCAAAGGGTGGAAGTGGAAGTGGCATCACTCACTATCACCCCTAGTGACCCACTAGCAAAATTTTTGCTACCCTTTCCCACGACACTATATTCTGCTGGCCTAGAGGTCTTAATTCCAGAGGGAGGAATGCTGCCATCGGGAAACAAAGCAACAATTCCATTAAACTGAAAGTTAAGATTGCCACCTGGCCACTTTGGGCTTCTTCTACCTCTAAGGCTAAGAAGAGGATTACAGTGTTGGCTTCAGTGATTGACCCAGACTATCAAGATGAAATTAAACTACTACTCCACAATGGAAGTAAGGAGGAGTATGTGTGGAATACAGGAGATCCCTTAGGGTATCTCTCAGTAGTACAATACCCTGTGATTAAGGTCAATGGGAAACTATAACAACCCAATGCAGGCAGGACTACAAGTGGCTCAGACCCTTCTGGAATGAAGGTTTGAGTCACTCCACTAGGTAAAAACCATGACCCACTGAGGTGCTTTGCTGAAGGTAAAGTGAATGTAGAATGGGTGGTAGAAAAAGGTAATCATCAATATCAGCTATGATCACATGACCAGTTGCACTAACAAGGACTGTAATTGTCATGTGTGTTGCCTTCTCATTTTGTTAAGAACATATTTGTGCACGTATACACTTGTACTAAGAAAATATTTTCATTTTATTTTGTTTTTCTTTTATTATGTGACATAGATTGATTTACTTTATATAAGCATTTAAGTGTTGTTAACTTTATGTAATCGCGTTTAGATTAAGGGTTAGTACATTTCCTATTGTAGGAAAGATAGCTGTATTATGTTAGGTGTAATTATGACCTTATTATTGTCTTTATTTGAAGATTATGTATTATTTCAGGAGATGTGCCAAAGTACTCTTGTATCCTCACCAGCTGGTGTTTTGCTGGATGTGTGTGACCTTGGTTCACTGGTTCTAAGCCCAGCCTATCAGTAGGAGTTTGCTAGGAATTGCAGTCCCGTGTCTTAGACTATTTTTCAAGTTTACCTGGAACCCTAAAGCACTTAAGCCCATGCTGGTGAGGTTTGCTGAGAAACTCAAATTCTGACTGCCAGAATGGGGCAATTCCCCTCGGGCTAGGGCTGGTCCAACTGCTCCTTCCACGCACAGGAACTGACTGATCCCAACCTGGCTTTATTCTCTACTGTGACAGGACATTACTGAGTTCAATGTAAAGTCCCCCCATTGCTGCGTTCTCCTTCCCTAGAGTGCACAGATTGTCTTTCTGTGCTGCACAGTCATTGTCGAGAGATGGGAGAGAGATGGCATTGGCAATTCAAGACTGTCTCTCTTGCCCTCCTCAATGCCTCTTTCGACAATATGAAGTTAAAACCGGGTAGTGTGGTTGCTCACCTGATTTTGGTTCTTGTAATTTTACTTTTCTGTGTGCAGGTAGTTATTAAAATTTGGTGTTTTAGCAGGGGAGAACAATGGTGTAGGCTTCTATTTTGTCATCTTGCTCCATCCTCTCTCCTTGGGTATTTTAAATTACAATGTAATTTCCATAGAAATTATAGGGCTATTCAAATGGTCTTTTTCATATTGGTGAGTTGCGATAGTTTTTGTTTTTCAAGGAATTGATCCATTTTGTCTAGCTGTCAAATGTATTTGTCTAGAGTTGATCACAGTATTTCCTTTTGATGTCTGCAGGGTCTGCAGGATCTCCTGTTTCATTCCTGCATTGTTACATCTCTGGCATCTCGTTGTTATCATCTATGAATTTTTTTGTCATTTGAGATCTTCATAGTTCTTGGTGTGATGAGTAGTTTTCAATGGAAACTTTTCAATCATCGAGCAATACATTTTCATATTTTGTTATAAGGTTCTGGATTTTATTTGAGCTTTTGGTTTTAGCTGGCTTTCTTTTCCTACACTCTGTTAGAGAAAGGGGCACTGCCTCATTACTGCCAGGTTGAGGGACAAGTTCAGACTCTCCGAAAGGTCTCCATGAGCACCATGGCAGGGGTGGCTCTTATTCTGGCTGGTAAGATAAAGGTCCATGCTCCTGCCTGGCCTTCTTTGACATATGCGTGTTATATCCTTGTGTGTGTGGAAGCCTAGACTCCCCATTTGCCCTTTGCTGGTGGATGTGGAGGTGAGGCCACAACTTTTTTTGTGGTGTTTGGCTGGAATAAAGTGGTTATTGTCTAAAATTTTACTGTTTTGCTCTGCTACTCTTTTCTTTCTGATATGGCTAGAGGATTTTGAATCTTGGAGCTTTGGGTTGTTTTGTCTATGAGTGTTAATATTTCTGGGTTACTGACATTTTCAGCTCCAAATTTCAGTTATTACAAAAAAGAAAAAAAAAAAAAAAAAAAAAAAAGAAAAGAAAAGAAAACCCAGGAAACTTTCCACTATAATATTCTTTGGGTTTTGCGGTCCTTAGGTGGTCTGTCTTATTTTCTCCATCCTTCAGTGTCTTCTTATGCTTGTTCTATATAAAATATCCAGAGATTTTTTGTTGCACTTAGTGAGAAGACTAAGGAAAAGTATATATATTTCATCTTTCTGGAAGGGTATGTACTCTATGACAATATACATGAAGTGTTTATCAAATAGGAGCTAAACAAAAATGTGGCAGAATCATTTTCTGAAATAGTAACTTGTATTTCTTTTTACTGTATTTCCTTTCTTCCCCCTCATTTCTATTGGATGCTTTTCTTGTCAGATCACTAAGGACCCCGCAGCCTTTATATTTATGAACTGTAGTGTAAGACTCAGGATGGGATCCAGAAAGATGTTTGTCTGGAAGCTGGAAGATTAACAACAAAGCACCAGAGCAAATTATTAGAATGGGGCTTGATTTGTGGCATCACATTTTTTAAATCACGAGATTTATTTGGTTAAGGGCAGTTGGGGAAAACTGATGTAGATTTGTCTACTCATTAAAAAAAAAATAGCACCAATTTTTCCCCATTCTCCTGTTTTCATGGTTTCTCTTGCCAGTTTTTCTAAAATTTTAGAAATGCTTTTCTGGCTTTTTTTTTAAATCTTATATGAATATCACCTTTGCAGCTGCTAATGAGAAGAGATCCTTTTCAGCTCCAGTACTGTAATTTAAAATTACTTGAATAAACGGGTTATCAAATTTGAAAGTTATAAAATTTTTAGAAATGTATACAATAAAGGACAAAATGTACAGATTGAGTAATAGTGTTTTTTTTTTTTTAATAGTTTGTCTTTATTGAAGAGATTTTTTCAGTAGAAAAGATACAAATATGCAAGGCATTACTTATGCAAAAATCATGTAAGCAGCATCTATTTTTCTGTGTATCTATTCTCATTCAGTATCTGCAATTTAAAAATAATATTTCTATTTAAATTTTAGATATTGTATATGTTCATTGTGAAGGACATAGAAAACACACAAAGGTAAAAAAACAAAATGTAAAAAATGTCAAATAATTTTACTAACAGAAAACCAATGTTAACATTAATGAAATTCCTTCTTATCTTAAATCTCTGTGTGTATATGTGTGTACACATGCATATTTTGTAGTCTAATTTCTGCTAAATTGGTGTGTGAATACATTCACCGCACAGACATACACACTTAATATTGTATTGTGAGCATTTTCTTATGTCTATAAACTTTTAAAAAATAATTTTATTATAGGGAGTAATCACCTTTTTGTTCAACCATTTTCTTAATACAAACAACAATTTAATACATTTATCATCAAAATCTTTGTCAAAGTTTTTGATGATTTGTCAAAGACAGTTTTTTAAAAGATATCAATATCTTTGAACACACAAACTTTTTAAACCTTTAATGCAGCATTACAACATTTATTAGCAAAAAGTTGTGCCAGTTTGCAAACTCATGAAGATTTCAAGGTACCTGTTTATTATACTACCACTAACAATGAGGAGTATTTTTTTCAATCTTTGCTTTAAAACTGTATGCTAATATAGGTAAAAGATGATACTTTTCTTTTTAATTTGCCTTATAACTCATTATTGATATAAAATGTTTGGCCATTTGCATTTCTACTTTTGTGACTTATGATTCGTATCATGATTCTATTAGAGTTTTAATTTTTTGTCTTATTCATTTTAAAGAAATCTATATATATTGAGGACATTAGATTTATGTCATATTTATTACAAACATACTGTTGTTTATTACTTGGCTTCTAAGGTTGTTGTAAGATTTTGACATTCAAAAGCTTTAAAAAGTTTTTAGTGAAATTACCTTTGTTACTTGATCCGTTTCTACTATGATTAGAAACTTCTTAGACTTGGTAAATATCATCTGCGTTTCTTCTGTATGTAAGTGGTTATGTTGTTTATGTTGAAATCCATATCTTTCTGGAGTTCATTTTTGATGCAGGCTCTGAGATAAGATCTAGTTTAATTTTTCCAGTTAGTAAGCAATTGCCATTAATAATATTTCCCTTTCATGTTTATTGAAATGTCAGTTTAAACTTATTTAATTTAGACATATTAGTTGCGCTTTCTTAATTTCTATTCTTCTTTCTGTCCATCTATGTTTATAACAGAACAACTCCAATTGTAACATTTTAGTATTTTTTAATATACTAATAGATGGTACTAAAAATATCCCTCTATTTGTTTTAAAATTGTATTAGCCTTTCTTGGATGTTAATTCTTTCAGATGAACTTTAAAAAATACTTCATTAATTATTTGTCCCCCCCTTATAAAACAAAACAAAATGATACAAAAATTAAAGCAAGCAAGAAAACAAACAAAACCCCCTGGGGCTTATTTAATATAGTTGCACCAATAATATAAATTGTTTGGAGCAATTAGTTGACATTGTGATAATACTCAGTCTTCATTTCCAAGATGATGAAATCGATCTCTGTTTATTCAAGTCTTCCTTCATTCTTTCAGCAATGTTTTAACTCTACAGGCAAAAGGAGAGGTTTGGGTGAGCAGAGGTTGCAGATGATTTCATGCAGACGACTGCAGTTTACTCTCAGGACCTCTGCCACATTCCAGCCCTCAGCCCTGAAATGATAGGCACTTGGTTTTGTTAATATGCCAAGAATGGGTCTGTCACTCAGGAAGAAATTTAAATAAAACATTCTCAGAAATGTGATGGATAAAATCAGAATGTCAGTAGATTGATTTACAAAGAGAAATAAATGGACAGGAAATAGGACCCTCATGCGCTGTAACCAAAACGTTGCCTCCCTGTTGGTTTCCATTCAGGGGAAGAAACACAGGAGCGGAAGATTGCTTTGCGAGCCTGGAGTCAGAACGAATGATTTGAATTATATAATTTAATTACTGAACAAAATTAAGTTACACCAGTCTAAGTACATCCTATCTATATGTGTACACCTGCAAAGTGGTAAGAGAAGGCAGTATTTTTGTTGTTATGTTTTTCTGTATGGACTTCTGTATCTTTCTGTGTTTTGTTTTCTTTTATGCATTTGGAAAATATCATCTTAATACATATTATACTTTAACTTTTTTTATTTTGAAAATGTACTTAAGCTTCCTTCCCTTCTGCCACCTCCATTAAAATTATGGTAAAAAACAAAACAGGTATAGCGCCAGAAGAGCAAAGAAAGCAGCAAAGAGGTCCATCCACTTATGAGAGAACTGAATAAATAGCCGGTAGATGGAAAACAAGGGAAATATCTGATCACAAAGTAGAGAAAGAGACAGACCAGCTACATGAAGAAGTTTGCTTCCAAGGTAAGCATCTTTCTGCCTGGCAGAATTCCAAGAAACCATCAGGTTTTGCAACTTGGAAGGTAAAGAGAAGTGAGGTGTGTTCACAACAGTGGGTTTGATGGTCAGTCTGCAGGATTTAAAATTGGCGTCCTTCATTCACAACTGGTGTTCAGAGTGAAGGCAAAACTTCCATTTCCCTAGGAAATCCCTCTCCAGTGACTAGAGGAATGACCAGCTCTCCACGTTCTCACTGTCCAGCAGTCCCTGCTGACCCATGGGTATGTGCTGATGCTAATTCACCTACTTCCTCACCTGTGAGCACAGGTCACAAAGAGGGAAAACACTGAGGAAGACTTGAAGCCTGAAGGACAGAGGGGACAGCACATTAGGAATTCTGGTGAGTTAGTTTAAATTCCTCACTTTCACAGAGTGAAGTTAACAAACAATACCAAATATTTGAAAAAAAGCCAACAGTAAGAGTGTAAGCATTTTAATTCAAAATACCTAAGTTGAAAACAAGGAAAACAAAATAAGTGATGAAAAATAATTGCTCCTTCTCCTTGACACTGAGATCAGAGAGTGATGATGGGGTGATAAGATATTGCCTTTAAAAAAATTCCATGTGTACTTCTTGATTTAAAAAATATATGTATGTATTATTTGGGATTAAAAACAAATGAAAACATGTAACATGCAAAATGAATTTATAAACAAAAAACTATGTTAAACCATTTTTCTTTATATTGTTCTATGTTTTCAATTTTAAAGATGAACTACCTTTTGTATAAGGAGCACCCAACAAAATATCTGGCACTTGGTAGATGCCGAAAAAGTACTTGTTGAATAAATAACGTTATTTGCATTTGTAAACCTTTTTCCTTCATTCACATAATTCTTAGTTTTTGTTTAAATAATTTAGAATTCTAGATTTGCATTATTATTGTTATTATTATTCTGTGTTATATACATCTTGTAACCCATATTAGTGACCGTAGCCCATCCTTTTAAAACCAAAATAAAAAACACAACTTCATTATTCTTGAGTGTTTAATTTCAAATAACCTTTTTACTGACTGGTCTATATCTTTCAGTAATTTTCTCAGAAACAATATTTGGGAATTAGACTTTTTAAGCCCTTAATATCTGAAAATAACAATCTGTGAACTTTCCAAATAACAATCTGCGGATTCCAATCATCCAACAAGCGATGATTTGAATGATTATAGAAATCTCTAACTAACTGCTTTGGATCTAAATCTCTACACTGTCCTTTTTGTTGTTGTTTCCTCTTCCATGTTGTGAAAGGGTAGTCTGATGAATTTGGTCCCTTTATGGTTTATCTGTTGATCCTTGGCCACCCGTAGAATTCCTTTTCTGGACCTGAAATTTAAAACTTTTCAGGAAGTCTATTTTCATTAGGTTTTCTAATTTTTTTGTGAACACCTTTTGATTTGCCAAAGTGAGGTAGAACAAAACCGAATATCACTAGTTGTTCATCTTCTTAACTTGGAAGTTCCTTATTTTTTTACTCTAGAGAGAAAGAGTATTTTTGAGTAAGTAAAAGTAGTTTTCGGATGCATTTTGGGTAAAGCATCACAAAATGAAGGCTATAAACTCCATAGATATATTACCATCACTTACTAACAGGGCAACTTTTCCTTTAGTTAACTATACCTGGGAGAAACCAATATGTAAAGAATGGCTATGATTTCTTGTTCCATGGAGTTTGTTCAAGTTACTCCAAAGAATTTGATAACATGTCATCAAGTGAAAGATATAAAGAACTCATGTACAGTTTCACAGGACTGTGCTTAGAATACTCTATTTTTAGTTTGAGTGCCCCTAGTACTCTTGGAACTTTTCAATTATCTCGCTGCCTCTCACTGCGTCAAAGATAAATTCAACAAAAGCAGAGACAATACCCACTAATTGGCTGCATCCCACATAGGGAATACATAGAAGGTACTCAATTAGCTTTGATTGACAGATGTGCTAATCATCCACTTGGTTGGTAGTCTTGCAGGCTGTCCCTGCTTGAACCCAAGCTATATTTAACTATAATTCAGACATGTTTTGATTGTTATGTGGGTAGATACAGTGAGCCTTGCAGGCCTTTTTACATGAAGTACCTAGGGCTTTGCTGCTCGGGGTGTGGTTTGGGAACCAGGATTGTTATGGCTATCTGAGAACCTGTTAATGATGTAGAATCTCAGTTCCCCTCATGTTTATTGGATTACATACATACATTTTGAGAAACACTGCGTCTGGAGATTCCTGCACCAGATACAGCCCAAAGAAATCACTGAGGGATGTACAGGATATGGTCAGAGGGAACTGTGGACACTCTCTGACTGTTCTCATGGGTTGAATATGATGAGCTCAATAAAACAACCAGTGGATATTAAAATCTGTGTGGGCTTTGAGTTAGCAGTCTCCTGCAGCTTTGGTGCATGCAGCTTTGGCAACTATGGAGGATAGCTGCGGAACTCTTGGCAGTGCTGCAGTGTCCTTAATGCTGGCATTGGTGGCCTTGATGGCATCTGCGCTGGGTATCATCTGCATAGCTGCCACTGGGCTTTGCAGCAAGAGGCTTCAACCCAGCAAGCTGAAGCAGGAGAGAGAAAAAGTATCGTCAGCCTTTTATTGCCAAGAGGGATAGTTTTTGGAGCACATCTCACTTCATAGCAGATTAAATGGAGCCATCAGTTAGCTGGCCTGAACTTACAAAACTACTTTCATGGCATCCATTCTTTCCTCCTCCTCTTCTGTTACATTTACGTTCTGCTTCAATGACTTCTTGCTTTCTCAAGGATCACGTTATCATGTATCTTCTTGATCTCCTGTATCTTTAATGTCTCTTTGAATACTGACATCTTCTAATAAATCCTTAAATATGATCAACTATTACTCTCTTAAAAAAACAGCACCTCTGATGCCACCTTCTGCACCAGCTATGCTGTCTTTAATCATCTCTTTAAAGATAAACTTCTCAAAAAGTTGTTTACAGTTACTGCTTTCATATCTTTATCTTCCATTCATTTTATTGTCACTGATTTTTTATGACCACTGTCACTGATTTTTTAAAGCTGTGAAATATAAATGCAGAAAAATTATAGAAAATACATGTGTATAGTTTAACAAATAGTTAAAAAGCAATGCAAGAGTAAGTACCACCTTTCTCAAGAAATAGAGTATTACAACCACTCCAGAAACCTTCATGCATCTTCCAGTGTTATCATCTCCTTCCTCCCTAGGTATAAATATTTTTGTCTTTTGTGAATCCTTTATAGTTTTATCCTCTTCATATGTATGACTAAACAATATAATTTTTCCTGTTTTTCAGTTTTATAGAATATAATCCTTCTGTGTATATCCATTTCTAAGATTTATCCATAATGTTGGGTGCACCTGTAGTTCATTTTCACTGCTGTATAGTATTCTATTGCATGAATACATTACAATTTACTTGTCCAGTCTACTCTAAATAGACATTTGGGCTGTTTCCAGTTTAGAGCTATTATAAATAATGTTTTTACTTGCGTGTTTATTCGAGTATCCTGGTACACATATGTAAGAGTTTCTGTAGGGTATATTCCTGGAAATGAAATTCCTGGGTTATAGGTCAGGTATCTGTAATTTACTAGATAATGACAAATGTCTCTCATTCCATTAACCATGTTTAGTGTGCTCCTTCTCCTGACATCCTCATCAATATTTGATAGTACCAGACTTTTTACCCTTTGCCTAGTAAATGTGATGTGCAATGGTATTGAGTGTGTCATGGCATTTTAATATAGTTTTAGTTTCCATTTTCCTGAGTATTAATGTGTTTCACCACTTTTTTATATATATATTGACTATTTAGAATTCATTCATGTAAGTTGCTATTCAACCCATTTACCTGTTTTAAAAAATGGACAGTCAGTTTCTTATTAATTCATAGAAAATTTTTATACATCTTGGATACTTGATTTTCTAGTTGTTTTTGCTGCAAACACCTACAAATCTGAACTTGTCTTTTTATTATCTTTGTGGTGACTTAATAAATATGGGGTCCTAACATTTTATATATAAAATATATATACATGTTCTTTTTTTCAAAAGAGGGTCCGGCTCTGTTGTCTAGGCTAGAGTACAGTGGTGTAATCACAGCTCACTGTAGCCTCAACCTCCCGGGCTCAAGTGATTCTCCTGCCTCAGCCTCCTGAGTAACTGGGTGGCACATGCCACCAGGCCTGGCTAATTTTTATTTTTATTTTGTAGAGACAGAATCTCACTATATTGCCCAGGCTGGTCTCTAACCCCTAGGCTCAAGCCATTTTCCCACCTTGGACTTCCAAAGCGCTGGGATTACAGGCATGAGCCGCCACGCCTGGCTGAGTTCTTAATTTTAATGTAGCTCAAATTTTTAATGGACTTTAGAATATTAGTAATTTTCTTAATGGATAGCACTTTTTGTGTCTTATTTAATAAACTATGTTTTTAATCAGAACTTCTGAGGAATTATCTTGTGCAATATTTATAATTTTATCTTTCACATGTAGGTCTTTAATCTACCTGGACCTGATGGTTGTATATAAAATGAGGAAAGGGTCCAATTTTTTGTCTTTTTGTATCAATACTCAGCAGTCTAAAAACTATTCATTGTAATATCTGTCATTTTCTCACTTGTCTGCAATGCCACCTCTGTCGTCTATCAAGTGTCCATTATAGGTAAATTTGTTTTTCTGTTCTTTATTCCATCTGTTTACCCACATTTTGTTACTATAGTTTACAAATAATCCTAATGTATAATAAAGGGAGCTCTCCCAACCTGTTTTTCTTCTTTGAGAATGTCTTGGCTATCCTTGGCCTATTTACATTTCCATGTACATTTTAGAACATGCTTTCAAGTTTTGTACAAATAACCTTAATAGGATATTGTATGGCATTGCATTAAATCTATAAATCAGTTTGAATATAATGGACATTTTTAGTGGTATTTTAATCCATAAACACAATATACCTCTCCATTTCTTTAATGTAGCTCAATAAAGTTTATATCAAAATATACAATATTTGTTAAAGTACTGCATAGATATTTTTGAATTTGCTTCTAGATTTGATAGTATGATGAATGACATCATCTTCAAAATTTTATTTTCTGATAGTTTACTCTGATATATTGAATAGTAGTTGCTTCCACAAATTTATTTTTTATCTGGCAGTGTTGTTAAACTCACATATCATTTTAAAGAATTTATCTGTAGACTCTTTTTGAACTTTATACATATACAGTCATGCCATCTGTGTATAGATACAGTTTTCATTTTTCTTTTCAAATTCTTATAAACTCTATTTCTTTTCATTATCTTACTGCATTGGTTTAGATCTCTGATACCATGCCAAATTAAATGGTGACAGTGGAAATCCTTGTCTTATTTCTGGTGAAGAAGGTAAAGATCTTAAATATGACATTTGATCAAATATTTTTGCATATACTTTTATTTGGATTAGAGAAATTCCTTCCAATACTGGTTTCTAAAGTGTTTTTTTTTTTTTTTTTTTTCCAATAAATGTGTGTTGCATTTTAGTGATCTTTTTTTTTTTTTTTTTTTTCCTGAAATCACTGGGATGACTACTCCGATCTGTTAATGGAGTAAGTGTATTGATTAATTTTCTAATGCTAAAAATAAAAACTTACCTTTTAAACTTGAATTATTTTCACAGTGATGTATTTGCTTTGTTAGCATTTTAAGATGTTTGCATGCATATCAACAAGTAAGAAATCTGTAACTTTTCTTATTATGCTGTCCTTGTTAGGCTTTTATTTCAAATCTATGCTGCTCCATAAAATGCATTGAGAGGTATTTCCTTATTTCCTATGATTTTTAACTCCTCTTCTATACTTAAAACATGCTTAGTAGAATTCCATAATAAAGTTATTAGGGCATTGTGGTTTCTTTGTGGAAAATTTTATTTTATTTTATTTTTATTAAAAAAAGGGGGATTCTCTTTTTTTTAATTATTATTATACTTTAAGTTCTAGGGTACATGTGCATAACGTGCAGGTTTGTTACATATGTATGCTTGTGCCATGTTGGTGTGCTGTACCCATCAACTGGTCAGCACCCATCAACTCATCATTTACATCAGGTATATAACTCCCAATGCAATCCCTTCCCTCTACCCCTTCCCCATAATAGGCCCCGGTGTGTGATGTTCCCCTTCCCGAGTCCAAGTGATCTCATTGTTCAGTTCCCAACTATGAGTGAGAACATGCGGTGTTTGGTTTTCTGTTGTTGCGATAGTTTGCTGAGAATGATGGTTTCCAGCTGCATCCATGTTCCCACAAAGGACACAAACTCATTCTTTTTTATGGCTGCATAGTATTCCATGGTGTATATGTGCCACATTGTCTTAATCCAGTCTGTCACTGATAGACATTTGGGTTGATTCCAAGTCTTTGCTATTGTGAATAGTGCCACAATAAACATACGTGTGCATGTGTCTTTATAGCAGCATGATTTATAATCCTTTGGGTATATACCTAGTAATGGAATGGCTGGGTCATATGGTACATCTAGTTCTAGATCCTTGAGGAATCGCCATACTGTTTTCCATAATGGTTGAACTAGTTTACAATCCCACCAACAGTGTAAAAGTGTTCCTATTTCTCCACAACCTCTCCAGCACCTGTTGTTTCCTGACTTTTTAATGATTGCCATTCTAACTGGTGTGAGATGGTATCTCATTGTGGTTTTGATTTGCATTTCTCTGATGGCGAGTGATGACAAGCATTTTTTCATGTGTCTGTTGGCTGCATGCATGTCTTCTTTTGAGAACTGTCTGTTCATATCCTTTGCCCACTTTTTGATGGGATTGTTTGTTTTTTCTTGTAAATTTGTTTGAGTTCTTTATAGGTTCTGGATATTAGTCCTTTGTCAGATGAGTAGATTGCAAAAATGTTCTCCCATTCTGTAGGTTACCTGTTCACTCTGATGGTAGTTTCTTTTGCTGTGCAGAAGCTCTTTAGTTTAATTGGATCCCATTTGTCAATTTTGGCTTTTGTTGCCATTGTTTTTGGTGTTTTAGACATGAAGTCCTTGCCCATGACTATGTCCCGGATGGTATTACCTAGGTTTTCTTCTAGGGTTTTTATGGTATTAGGTCTAACATTTAAGTCTCTAATCCATCTTGAATTAATTTTCATATAAGGAGTAAGGAAGGGATCCAGTTTCAGCTTTCTACTCATGGCTAGCCAATTTTCCCAGCACCATTTATTAAATAGGGAATCCTTTCCCCATTTCTTGTTTTTCTCAGGTTTGTCAAAGATCAGATGGCTATAGATGTGTGATATTATTTCTGATGACTCTGTTCTGTTCCATTGGTCTATATCTCTGTTTTGGTACCAGTACCATGCTGTTTTGGATACTGTAGCCTTTTAGTATAGTTTGAAGTCTGGTAGCATGATGCCTCCAGCTTTGTTCTTTTGACTTAGGATTGTCTTGGCAATGTGGGCTCTTTTTTGGTTCCATGTGAACTTTAAAGCATTTTTTTCCAATTCTGTGAAGAAACTCATTGGTAGCTTGATGGGGATGGCATTGAATCTATAAATAACCTTGGGCAGTATGGCCATTTTCACAATATTGATTCTTCCTATCCATGAGCATGGAATGTTCTTCCATTTGTTTGTGTCCTCTTTGATTTCACTGAGCAGTGGTTTGTAGTTCTCCTTGAAGAGGTCCTTTACATCCCTTGTAAGTTGGATTCCTAGGTATTTTATTCTCTTTGAAGCAATTGTGAATGGAAGTTCATTCATGATATGGTTCTCTGTTTGTCTGTTACTGGTGTATAAGAATGCTTGTGATTTTTGCACATTAATTTTGTATCCTGAGACTTTGCTGAAGTTTGTTATCAGCTTAAGGAGATTTTGGGCTGAGACAATGGGGTTTTCTAAATATACAATCATGTCATCTGCAAACAGGGACAATTTGACTTCTTCTTTTCCTAACTGAATACCCTTGATTTCTTTCTCTTGCCTGATTGCCCTAGCCAGAGCTTCCAACACTATGTTGAATAGGAGTGGTGAGAGAGGGCATCCCTGTCTTGTGCCAGTTATCAAAGGGAATTTTTCCAGTTTTTGCCCATTCAGTATGATATTGGCTGTGGGTTTATCATAAATAACTCTTATAATTTTGAGATATGTTCCATCAATACCGAATTTATTGAGCCTTTTTAGCATGAAGGGCTGTTGAATTTTGTCCAATGCCTTTTCTACATCTATTGAGATAATCATGTGGTTTTTGTCTTTGGTTCTGTTTATATGCTGGATTACATTTATTGATTTGCGAATGTTGAACCAGCCTTGCATCCCAGGGATGAAGCCCACTTGATCATGGTGGATAAGCTTTTTGAGTGCTGCTGGATCCAGTTTGCCAGTATTTTATTGAGGATTTTTGCATCAATGTTCATCAGGGATATTGGTCTAAAATTCTCTTTTTTTGTTGTGTCTCTGCCAGGCTTTGGTATCAGGATGATGTTGGGCTCATAAAATGAGTTAGGGAGGATTCCCTCTTTTTCTATTGATTGGAATAGTTTCAGAAGGAATGGTACCAGCTCCTCCTTGTACCTCTGGTAGAATTCAGCTGTGAATCCATCTGGTCCTGGACTTTCTTTGGTTGGTAGGCTATTAATTATTGCCTCAATTTCAGAGCCTGCTATTGGTCTATTCAGGGATTCAGCTTCTTCCTGGTTTAGTCTTGGGAGAGTGTAAGTGTCCAGGAAATTATCCATTTCTTCTAGATTTTCTAGTTGATTTGCATAGAGGTGTTTATAGTATTCTCTGATGGTAGTTTGTATTTCTGTGGGGTCGGTGATGATATCCCCTTTATCATTTTTTATTGAGTCTATTTGATTCTTCTCTCTTTTCTTCTTTATTAGTCTGGCTAGCGGTCTATCAATTTTGTTGATCTTTTCAAAAAACCAACTCCTGGATTCATTGATTTTTTGGAGGGTTTTTTGTGTCTCTATCTCCTTCAGTTCTGCTCTGATCTTAGTTATTTCTTGCCTTCTGCTAGCTTTTGAATGTGTTTGCTCTTGCGTCTCTAGTTCTTTTAATTGTGATGTTAGAGTGTCCATTTTAGATCTTTCCTGCTTTCTCTTGTGGGCATTTAGTGCTATAAATTTCCCTCTACATACTGCTTTAAATGTGTCCCAGAGATTCTGGTATGTTGTGTCTTTGTTCTCATTGGTTTCAAAGAATATCTTTATTTCTGCCTTCATTTTGTAATGTACCCAGTATTCATTCAGGAGCAGGTTGTTCAGCTTCCATGTAGTTGAGCAGTTTTGATTGAGTTTCTTAGTCCTGAGTTCCAGTTTGATTGCACTGTGGTCTGAGAGACAGTTTATATTTCTGTTCTTTTACATTTGCTGAGGAGTGCTTTACTTCCAATTATGTGGTCAATTTTGGAATACGTGTGATGTGGTGCTGAGAAGAATGTATATTCTGTTGATTTGGGGTGGAGAGTTCTATAGATGTCTATTAGGTCTGCTTGCTGCAGAGATGAGTTCAATTCCTGGATATCCTTGTTAACTTTCTGTCTCGTTGATCTGTCTAATGTTGACAGTGGAGTGTTGAAGTCTCCCATTATTATTGTATGGGAGTCTAAGTCTCTTTGTGAGTCTCTAAGGACTTGCTTTATGAATCTGTGTGCTCCTGTATTGGATGCATATATATTTAGGATAGTTAGGTCTTCCTGTTGAATTGATCCCTTTACCATTATATAATGGCCTTCTTTGTCTCTTTTGATCTTTGATGGTTTAAAGTCTGTTTTATCAGAGACTAGTATTGCAACCCCTGCTTTTTTTTGTTCTCCATTTGCTTGTTAGATCTTCCTCCATCCCTTTATTTTGAGCCTATGTATGTCTCTGCGTGTGAGATGGGTCTCCTGAATACAGCATACTGATGGGTCTTGACTCTTTATCCAATTTGCCAGTCTGTGTCTTTTAATTGGAGCATTTAGTCCAGTTACATTTAAGGTTAATATTGTTATGTGTGAACTTGATCCTGCCATTATGATATTAACTGGTTACTTTGCTTGTTAGTTGATGCAGTTTCTTCCTAGCCTCAATGGTCTTTACATTTTGGCATGTTTTTGCAATGGCTGGTGCCAGTTGTTCCTTTCCATATTTAGTGCTTCCTTCAGGGTCTCTTGTTAGGCAGGCCTGGTGGTGACAAAATCTCTAAGCATCTGCTTATCTGTAAAGGATTTTATTTCTCCTTCACTTATGAAACTTAGTTTGGCTGGATAGGAAATTCTGGGTTGAAAATTCTTTTCTTTAAGAATGTTGAATATTGGCCCCCACTCTCTTCTGGCTTGTAGAGTTTCTGTCAAGAGATCTGCTGTTAGTCTGATGGGCTTCCCTTTGTGGATAAGCCTCAGCAATGGCAGGTTTTTCCAGGTGTTGTGTGTCTCAGTTCCCCTGGCTGGGAAAAGGGATTCCCTTCCCCCTTGTGCTTCCCAGGTGAGGCGATGCCTTGCCCTGCTTCAGCTCTCTCTGGTCGGGCTGCAGCAGCTGACCAGCACAGATTGTCCGGCACTCCCTAGTGAGATGAACCCAGTACCTCATTTGAAAATGCAGAAATCACCTGTCTTCTGTGTCGCTCACGCTGGGAGCTGGAGACTGGAGCTGTTCCTATTCGGCCATCTTCGGAAAATTTTAAAATTTACTGATTCATTCACTTAAATGGCTATAGGGCTATTGAGATTTCCAAATGTTTTTTGATTTTGTTTGATATGTTACTTTTTTTTCCTGGACTATACACATTTGTTATAATTTTTAAAAGATACTTGGAAGGGAGTTGATTTTAATATCTTTTTATTATCCATTTCATGTCTCTAGCCTCAGTCATGATATTCCCTTGTCTGTTTGTTGTATTGCTAATTGTGTTTTCTCTCTTAATTTTTTCAATAAATCATACTAGAAGTTTATAGTTTATTAGTCTTTTCAGAAGACTGTTAATCATTGCTATTGAAAGTTTGTTTTCTTCAGTCATTTCTAGTCATTTTAAAATTATTTTCATTTATAACTTTATTTCATTTATAACTTTTATTTGCTTTGTGTGTTGTACTTTATCTAATTTGAGATGGTTTCCCAGATTAGAATCTTCAGCGCAGACACTGAGGTGATGTTGGTGGTGCAAAATGAGAGGAAGCTGACTTACGGCACAGGGAGAAGCTGAACTACGATGCAGCTCACACAAACCTTGGCCAACGTGGTGGGGAGCTCTGGTTGCCAATATTTCCTATTGAAGTAGTCCTGTCTTGGGTTCTCAGTCTTGCACTAGGCCTTTAAGCACCCCCTTCACTCAGTTATTAGAAACAAGACAGCTCAGGAAGAGCATGGCCTTAGGATAAGCGGCTCTCTGCAGCTGAGGCAGCCCCCGTAGGAACTGACAGCTGACGATCGTTCTGCTGACTGCACCAACTACCACCAGGCAGGGAGTCCTTCTCTGAAAAAGGATCTGGGTCAGATGGATGCTCATTAGTTTTCACACACCATTCTTTTCTCACATACACATCAAGACTGTAAATGTCCTTCTAATGTCTGCTTTATCTGTATTACACAGTTTTGTGATGTAGTGTTTTTGTTAGTATTCAGTACAGACACATTTAAAAACATTTGTCATTATGATTTCTTTTTTGACACATATAGTTAGAGGCATTCGTCTTTCTAAAATGTATACTTTTTGCTAGCTGTATTTTTGTCATCAGTATTAGTTTAACTACAACATGGTTATAAATATAATCTGCATTTAACTACAACATGATTATAAATATAAT